>NC_077228.1:339483470-339794315 GCF_027887165.1 Monodelphis domestica
AATCAATATGTTATGACAATTCAGGAATGATTACCTGCTCTGCTCTCTTTGTACTTGCACTCCATCATTTTTAAATAACTCGAGTTAGACTTGCATCAGTTATGTTCAATGGTTTTGGGGATTATAAAATAATATAGAAAGAGGCCAGAAATAAATCAGATATAAATACTGTGTACAATAAAGTACTATTACAGAAAAATACATATTTTACCAATAGAAATATGACATTAAGAA
This sequence comes from Monodelphis domestica, assembly GCF_027887165.1. NCBI lineage: Eukaryota > Metazoa > Chordata > Mammalia > Didelphimorphia > Didelphidae > Monodelphis > Monodelphis domestica. The sequence goes on from NC_077228.1 coordinate 339,483,705, forward strand.
CAGATGTGAAAAATAATAAATTTAAAGATGTAATTTTTCTCTATGTACTCTTTCCTTATGAAAACTTATTACAACTTCCTAAATAAGTTTAACTGATATAAATCAACTGATGAAACTGGAAAAGCCTAGAAACTATCTCAGCCACAAACATATGCCAAGAGATACCATGGCCAAAGGTTACAGAGAAGATATGTGCACATATTCTTTTATATGGAATTATATATATATATGTATATATATATATTATATACACACACAGATGTACACACACATATATACATTTGCACATATATAATTCTATTTAACTTCAGTTTATAAGTAGTATTTCTTCAAAATTATGAGAAGCAAGGAAAGTTGGTGAGAGATTCAGTTAAGCAGTCAGAACCAGAGTTTAAGATTTGGAAGGAATCTCAGCATCTACCTACTCCAATCTATACATGAGGCAATCCCCACTATAATGAAAGAGGCAAGTGGTCCTTGAGCCTCTTTTTGATGACCTCCAAGGAGAGGGATCTTCTACCTCTCAAGTAAATTTAACTTCTGGACAATGCTAGTTTTGAGAAAAGTTTTTCCTGATATCAACTCTAAATTGGTTTTCTTGCAACTTGCATTTACTGCTCCTGGTTCTTCCCTAATTTAGGGCCAAAATAAACAAGTCATCTGGAGGGCACTTAAGGATAAAATTGGAAGACAGCCAAACAGAAAAAAAAAAGAACAAGTAAAAAATTTCTATAACCAACTCTCTTTGATATTTAGGTAAGTGAAAATATAAGTTAGATTTCTATTATTAGTCTTATACATACTACATGGTGAACTAGAAAAGGCCTCAAGGAAAAAGAAAGATGAAAAAATCAGTTTTTTAAAAAGCATCTATTGTGAAGGAACATATTAAAGGCGAAAAAAATTTCAGGACATTGATTCATAAGGTAATTGAAAGAAGGGAAGATACCAAAGGGCATAGGAAAAAATTATTATCTTATTTTCACTAACATAAAAAGGTAGTCAAAAGAATATCAGAAACTGTATAGCCATATGTCCATTTTCAGTCTCTAAATAGTCTGTCTTTCCTTACTTCCTCCATGTCTCCTTCCTTCCTTCTTTCCTTCCTTTTTCCTTCCTTTCTTTTTTTTTCTTTCCATCTTAGAACTGATACAAAGTTGGCTCCAAAGGCAGAAGAACAAGATGCTCTAGAAGATTGCGGTTAAATAACTTGCCCAGGGTCACAAAGCTAGGAAGTGTCTGAGTCCATATTTTAATCCATGACTTCCTTTCATGGCCTGTTCGCTGAGACACCTAGTTTAATTTTATGATTATAATATGTAAAGTAATGAGGGAATCCTTGATGAAGGCAAAAGAAAGGAAGACAGGTTTTCATAAATGATACTGTATAGCTGTCATTTTTACTATATCACACAATTGACTAAAACATACTCAGTACTTATATATTGTCTATAAAAAAAGGATTTGCTTTGGCAGAACCAAGCAAGGTCTTCAAGGCTTTCAACAAATGCTAGGGTTCTCCCTTACATATGTCAAAGCTCTAAAAGATCTAGCAGCAAATAATAAATGTTCAATGCTCTAGTGTTTAATGTCATGGGAAGAATAAAACAAGTAAACATAGTCAATAATTAGCAAGTTGATATGCATTTATTAAGTGCCTACTATGCTCTCCGCACTGTGCTAAGGTTGCTTGCTTAAAGTTATTTGCAATGAAAGGCTCATGGTGTGTGAGAGCAGGCTGTAACACATTGCAAGAGAAGAAATACAAAGAAGAGGTGTGAAGGATATCATCTGAGAAATTGGACCCTGAAACAGATTATGGGCTAGTCACATAATATGAGCTCAGGCTGCATGTTTTACTGGTATCCACAGAATGTTAAGAACCTCCAAAGAAAGACCCCATGCATGTTGAGTGGACCAGTCTGTAGCAAATTTATAGGAAGATAAAAGTGGCATAAGATGGGCAGGCATGGAAAGTTTGTGATCTATAATACTGAGGAAACTAGTTACACTTATGAGATCAAAGACTCAGTGAAATATTTTTTTGTCTCAGTTTTAACTACAGAATTCTGAGGAAGGAAAAAGACACTTGACTTCCAAATTATTGATGATCCTACTGTCTCAAGAATTATAACTAAAACACACACTCTCTCATTTGCTTAAAAGAAGCTTAGTTTTAGAATGCAAATTTTGGCATAATTACAAATAACTAAGTTGACTGGAATTTAGATTTTTTTTAAAACAGAAAGTTTGATGTCCTGAGTCCCTTTAAACTTCACCAACTCATAAGTATCATTATACTTAGAGCATCTGATGAGACTATTACTAAGATATAAATTAAATGAAAGGAAATAGTAATTCTTATGCAATAATTTTACTTGTTAGAAATGCCTTGTGAGTACAACTGATATCAAATCAACCATAAAATAATCTCTAGTTCTGTGTTTTGGATGACCGAATAGATAACTGGCTATCCCAGGAATATCATTTGATTCCTAAAAGGGCAGAAAAATCTTGGTTGCAATAAAATTGAACTATACTGAGGAAGAGTCGTCACACTCCCCCTGACCCCACTCAAATGAAATTTTCAGTTTAAAGATGGATACTATAAATTCAAGACAAAACAATCAATTGCCACCATTTGGTTGATATTGAGTCAAGAGAAAGTCAAGAAAGAAAATACTTTAAAACTCTAATTATAGTGCAAATACATGTCTTGTATTCCTTCAACAATAATGAAAACTCCACAAAGGCTAGATAAAAAAAACCCCAAGGAACCAACACAATGATAACTTATTTAATTTCTCAATGAGTGCCTACCAAGTGTCACGCACTGTGTTAGGTGCTGAGGATAAAAGAAAATAGATAAATAAACTCCTTACATGCAAGGAACAAGTATCCTTAATCCTTGATCCTTAATCAATCTGTTTTCTTAGCCCCTTCTGCTGCTAAATAGTTTTAAATATCCAGGGAATGGTTGTTGTGAGATATTTCGTACACAAATACCACTAAATTAAACATTAATGTGAAATAATAAGCCCTTAAATATGATGAAAGAAAGAAAAATCTCTAATGACTTAAGGAAATTCCCAAAAAAGTTTTCAGCTACATGTTTTTCAAGGCTTAGCTAGCAGATATGCTTATTATAGGCAATCCAGTCCATCTGCTTCAAGAACAGAATGCAATAATTTTTTTATTAGGACCTGGAAATAACTAAGAGTAGTAAGAGCCCTCAAAGAGAGGAGCTGTTAACTATCAACCAAAGAAATTATTATAGGTCCTTGAAAATATAGATAGCTCTGTCTTTTGTTGTTGATTCCCTCCTCATCCCTATTAGACAACAACTATGAATTGGGCCATACGAGAAGAAAAAGAACAAAATACAATTCTTCATGGAAACCAGGTCATATTATTTATTTTTGGCTATAAACATTCTGTAAATTGCTTCATCTATTTCACAAATTCTTCTCTGTTTATTATGAATTAAGACTGAACCAGAATATGAATGCACATATTTGAAAATTTTGCTGAGTTAAAAAATGGCCAAGCACAGTTAGAGTAGTTATATATACCATTTATAGATCATTTATACCTTACTTAGGCACTTGTGAACCTTCCATTTTCCTTTATATTTTGTCCTCAGATCTTCACTTGTTTCTTAAAATTAAATTTCACTTATTTTTAAATTAAAATTTATTCTTTATTTTGAATTTAGTAATCATCAACATGAACATGTATACAAAGAATGAGAAGCTTGTATAAAAAGAGGTTAAGCTGTTACATGTGACTCATTTTTTTAAAAGTACACATAGGAGTAGCTAGTTGGCTCAGTGGATAGAGAGTCAGGCCTGGAGTTGGGAGGTCCTGGGTTCAAAACTGGTCTCAGACAGTATGTAGCTGTATGACCCTAGGTAAATCACTTAATCTCAATAGCCTCACTCTTACTGCTCTTCTGCCTTGGAACAGATACTTAGTATCAATTCTAAAACAAAAATAAGGATTTAAATAAAAAGTAAAAAAAAAAGGATACACAGTCTGATGTATAAATGTTTTTATATGACTGCACATGCATTTATTGATGTTCAGTCATTTCAGTTCTTTCCAACTCTTTGTAATCCCATTTAGGGTTTTCTTTGCAAAGATACTGGATTAGTTTGCCATTTCTTTCTCTAGTTCATTTTACAGATGAAGAACTGAAGCAAACAAAATTAAGTGACTTGCTCAGGGTCACACAGCTAGTCACTGTCTGAGGCCAGATTTGAACTCAGAAAGATAAGTCTTCCTGACTTCAGGCTTAGTATTCTATCCACTGCATCACCTACCTCCTCGTGTGTGTGTGTGTGTGTGTGTGTGTGTGTGTACACAAAGAAAGTTACAGGAGACTTATTCTGGATAATATTAAATTTAAATTAATACTGTGCAAAATAATGTTTTTCTCATTTCAATATATACATGTAATTATTACTCTGAAGATTTTTGGGGAAAATTATAAAGAGAGACAAACTTTGTGTTAAACAATAAACCTCAATATTTTCTGATGGTATAAGCACATAGTGGTAGTCTCTCAGAAGCTGAGAATGATGATTGTCTTTGTGCATTATCATCTATTGATGTATCCTCATGTGGCTTTGAAGTCCAAAGACTGAGGCGCAGAGTTTGTGGCACATGAGGCATGGGAGGCCAGTTGTTACGGGAGGTGCGGTTGTGGCCTGGTGTAGGTGTTCACGCGCAGCGGCAAAATGTCAACGTCGCACATCTTCAAAGGTGGCGGCGACATGGTTAATGTGGGTTCGCCAGCTGCTTCTGACAGAGGCAGCGAGTTCTAGTTGCTTTGGTGTAATGCCAGCCCACTTCAAGTTGGACTTTAGCTGATCCTTGAATCTTTTCTTTGGCCGGCCTTGTTTCCTGAGTCCAGCTGACAGTTCACCATAGAACACCTCCCTTGGTATTCACTGTGGGTTCATGCAGATGACGTGTCCAGACCATCGTAGCTGGGTTTTGAGGACCATTATTTCGATGCTGGTGGAGTTGGCTCTGTCGAGGACTTCCTGATTGGTGATTCTGTCCTACCATCGGATCCTCATGATTGACCGGAGAGAGCGTTGGTGGAATTGCTCCAACTGCTTCATGTGCTTCCGGTACAGTGTCCATGTCTCACAAGAGTACAGGAGCGAGCTGAGGACCACTGCGTTGTACACTTTGAGCTTCGTCGCAGTGCTTACACTGCTGTGTTGGAGGACTTTGCAGCACAGCCGCCCAAGTGCCTGGCTGGCCTTTTGGATCCTGGCAATGATCTCATGGTCTAGGGACCCATCGTTGGCGATGGTGCTGCCCAGGTACTTGAAAGTGTTGACGTTAGAAAGCTGCGTGCCGTCGATAGTTATGCACGGCTGGTTTGTTGGCCTCCTTGGTGCAGGTTGGAACAGCACCTCTGTTTTGCTGAGGCTGATAGTCAGACCAAACAGTTTTGCTGTGGTAGAGAACCTGTCCACAATGGTTTGGAGATGATTTTCTTGGTGGGCCATGAGAGAACAGTCATCTGCAAAGAGAGCTTCCAGGGCGAGTCTCTCTGTTGTCTTTGTTTTTGCGGTCAGGCGGCGAAGGTCGAATAGTGAGACATCCAGTCAGTATTTGATGTAGACGCCCAGGTCTAGATCCATCACAGCATGTCAAAATACTTGGGTGAAGTATAGGTTGAATCGCACTGGAGCAAGGACGCAGCCTTGTTTCACGCCATTGGAGATGTTGAAGCTGCCGGAAGTCTCTCCACCAGATAGAACTTTCCCTGTCATGTCGACATGAAAGAGCTGGATCAGTTTGACGAATTTTGCTGGGCAACCAAGCTTGCTAAGGATCACCCACAATGCGTTCCTGTTCACTGTGTTGAACGCCTTCATCAGGTCTATGAAGACAATGTAGAGACTCAGGTTTTGCTCAAGGCATTTTTCCTGTATTTGCCTCACTGTGAAGACCATGTCGATGGTGCTGTGATCTGGTCGGAAGCCGCATTGTGACTCAGGTAGATTCTTCTCTGAAACAGATGACAGGAGTCTGTTGAGTATAAGGCCAGGATCTTTCCAGCAGTGGAAAGTAGTGAGATGCCTCTGTAGTTGTCACAGGCTGCTCGTGTGCCTTTGTTCTTGTATAGGACTATGATAGAGGCATCTCTGAGTTCTGAGGGCATGTCTTCCTCTTCCCATATGCTGGTCAGCACTATATAGAATGCCTGAAGTGCCTTTCCATTTAAGGCCTTGTACACCTCGGTTGAGATCCCGTCTTTACTGGGTGCCTTGCCTGCACTCATTTAATGGCTTTTTGGACTTCTTCTAATGAAGGAGGGATGTCAAGTTGCTCAATGATGCAGTTTTGGGGGATCTGGCCAAGGGCGCTTTGGTCGACTGAAGAGGGTCGGTTGAGAAGCTGACTGAAGTGTTCTTTCCGCCTGTTGCTGATGCCTTTTTTGTCTTTTATAAGAGTGTCACCATCAGAGGATAGCAAGGGGGCGGTGGTGGGTTTTAATGGCCCATAAACAGTCTTGAGGGCACTGAAAAATTGTTTATAGTTTTTCGTGTCAGCAAAGCTCTGGATTTCTTCTGCCTTTTTTTTCCTACCATCCCTCTTGCATTTTCCTGATCTCACACTGCGCCGTGGCTTGGAGAGACTTGAATCTGTCCTTTTTAGGATCAGAGTTTGGTTTATTTTGCCACTCTATAAAGGCTTTGTTCTTTTTGTTCAACAGGTCTTCAATAACAGTGTTGTTCTCATCGAACCAGTCCTGGTGGTTGAGTTGTTTGGGGCCTAGGGCTGCCTTTGATGTTTCCATCATCGCAACTCTGAACTGGTTCCATTTCTCGGTTGGGCTTCCAGTGAGTGGTCCCTTGGCAGACAGTTTGTCATCCAGACAGGACTGGACTGTTTGCAGATAAAATGGATCTCTGAGATCTCACATTGCAAGATGCATGAACTGTCTGGGCCCGTTTTGGATAGCGAAGCGCAATGCGCATTTGAAGAGTTGCTCTAACCAATCGGTGGTCTGTCCAGCATCCATCCTCTCATGGCTCTGGTGATCTGTACATTCTGGATGTCTCGCTGGCATACAATGATGTAGTCAATGTGATGCCACTGTTTTGATCGTGGATGCATCCATGTTGTTTTATATTTGTTCACCATTCTGAACACAGTGTTCATGATGGTGAATTCAAACTCTGAGCATTTGCTAAGTAGCAGTAGGCCGTTGTTGTTCATTTTGCCCATGCCATATTTGCCGAGCACTCCTTTCCATCTTTCATGGTCCTGGCCATTGCAGGCGTTGAAGTCTCCCAGTAGCATCAGCTTGTCATTTGTGGGCACTGAGTGCAAGACGGTGCTCAGGTCAGAGTAGAACTGCTCGATGGTCTCCTCTGTGCTGGTCAGTTTGGAGCATATGTGCTGATGATTGTGGCATACCGGTCTTTGCTGAGAGGCAAACGGATCTTCATGAGCCTCTCGCTGATGCCCACAGGCAAGTCTGGCAGCTGTTTAAGCAAGTTGGTCTTGATGGCCAGGCCAACACCATGGATTTTGTCTTCACTTGTAGCTCTACCTTTCCAGAAGAAGGTGTATCCAGTGGTGGGTTCGATGAGTGATCCCTCTTCTGGTAAGCGTGTTTCACTTAAGGCTGTGATGTCGATGTTATATCGTGCCAGTTCTTTACTGATTAAAGCTGTTCTTCTCTCAGGTCTTGGGGTATTCTCTCTGTCAAGTAATGTCCTGATGTTCCATGCTCCTAGTAGGAGTTTCTTTGTGTTTTGCTTTCTTTGGTTTTGACCTCTTAAAGGGACGACCCGTCAGCCGCAGTGTGCTGACCGGGTGTTTGTAGGGCAGGCAATGTTTGGGACACCTTTTCTAGTCCCTTCCCTTGATTAGGGTGAGCAGTGCTGTCCTAGAGAGGGATGCTCAGTCGCCCAGGATGCTGCCGAATATCCCTGTTGCCCACAGGGCTGAGCGACCACTGGTCCGTGGGCTGCCTACGTGCAGGATCGTGACTACAACTGCCAGTGGTCACCTCCCCCTGTTGCATCACCATTCCCCCATCACCGCAGGTCTTGGAAAGGGTAGGCACATATGATATTATAAAAGCTCAAACAGAGGAGCACAATTATATAAAAATAAAAATTTAAATCAGTAAAATAAATGCAAGTTAGAAGAGAAAGCATAAAGACTGGGGGAAATCTTTCCATTAAACATCTCTGATAAAAGTCTGACACACAAAATTAATAGGAACCTGACACAAATCTATAAAGTTAAAATAATAAAGATAAATGGTCATAATTTTCAAAAGAAATACAAACTGTCAACAACAATCCAAAGAAGTAATCGAATTTGGTTATTAATGAAATAAATGCAAATAAAATATTGCAGAAGTATCACTTCAGAGCAACCAATCTCACAAAGATGGAAAAATTCAATGTTGCAGGGACTCTGGGAAAATAGAAAAGTTATAGCTGGTAGAAATGAAATGGACAAGTATTTTGGGGAAAACAATTTAAAGTATGCAGTAAGTAGAAGCTATTTTTGCCATCTTCTGATTTGTTGGAGAATTTGACACATCCACCTTTTCCTTAACAATCTTCCTCTTTTCCCCAGGTAGCACTCAGCCCATGTGAATTATAGTTTTAAATCTCTTCTATACCACTCCACCATCCAGGTATCTTACATTCCATCTTTACTCTCTGTATGTGCCTTATACAGTATATGAATTTTGAAAGACAACCCTTGCTCCTGCCTCTGCTTACCTCATGCATTAGTGCAATAGTAAAATTCTCTTTCTGTGACTCTCTCATAAAAGGCACACAAAGCCTCACAGACATAATTCATGAAGGAGTATGGTTTGATGGAAATTATTCGTTATCCTGTGTCATAGGGCCCCATCCTATTACATGCTCTTATATTCAACCCCTGTCCATTCTGATAGTAATTCAATTATTGGTCTTATGTTCCCATACCCACCTACTCACAGACTCCCTCAGAGGGCCAAGAAACTCCCTCCCTTGTGGTGCAATGTAGTTGTTGTTGTTTTTTAAACATCTTCCATCTTCCATCTTAGAATCAACACTGTGTACTGTGTATTGGTTCTAAGGCAGAGGAGCCGAAAGGGCTAGGCAATGGGGGTTAAGTGACTTTCCCAGGGTCACACAGCTAGGAAGTGTCTGAGGCTAGATTTGAGCCTAGGAACTTCCATCTCCAGGCCTGACTCTCAATCCAATTTTGCCATAGTAACAGAGAAAAAATTTTGTTATATAAAAATCCTTACTGATTTATTGTCTACATTTTGCTGTTTATTATAGTTCTAATTTTATCCATCAGAATAAAGGAGATAATTGTGTGTGTAGCTATATTGTCTTCAGATATTTTTCCCTTATTCAATTAAAATTTTAACATCAATCCTACGGGTATTATAATTGCATAATGATTCATTTCAATTCTTTTTGATTAGTGTAAACCTTAAAATTTCTTAGACTTATGAATGTTGGAAATTTCCCCATTTCCAACATTAGGTAGGGAGGGTCCTTCTCCTCCCTACCTGAGATTACTTTAGGACAGAAACCTTTTGCTGAACAATGGAAAGGGCTTGGACCTATGCTTAAGCATAAAACAGGAAGTTCTTTGAGTCATGATTGATTTTAGAATTGATACAATAGAGATACTTGGAATGACAGAACCAGGTCTTGGAAATTACAATCTACACCCTACTCAGTCCTAACAGGATTTAGGAAGGGCTGCAGCATAGATCAAAATTTAATTATTCCAATCTCCACCCTACTCAGGGTAACAGGATTTAGGAAGGGCTGTAGCAAAGGATCAAGATTTAATTATTTGAGAATATGACCTTCAACAGACATGTGCAAAGGGGCAGACCTCTGGGTGGTCCTGGGTTAAGCTAGAGCCACCATTGGCACAGGGAAGACATGGACAGTGATTGGTAGATGTGATAACTGAGGGGAGGGAACTTGGATGGTTTCCTTAAAGATAGAGGGGTCTGAGGACTGGGAGGTGGTTGGTTGGAGAGGTTTTGCTCTGAGAGGTGGTGCTCTGAGAAGCTGGCTCTGAAGGAAGCTGGAGGTGGAGGCCCCAGAGATTGTTTCTCCATTTTGGTCATGTGAGTGATAGGGACTGATCTCTTTTCTTTGCCTTAGCTATCTAAGGGCTTGGGCCTTTTGGCCCAGCCTAAACAGAAGGGGTATTTAAGCCCTATTCCCTTCTCTCCCCTTTCTCTCTCCCTCTCTCTCTCTCTATCTCTAATACCTTTCTTCATCCTGTTTGTAATTAAACTCCATAAAATTTGACTGCTGACTTGAGTTTTCATTTAGGAATTACATAGCTGAATTCCTTGGCGACCTTAAATTAATATATATCAGTCCTTTAAAGTGATTTCCTTGTCACATTAGATATATATCTAGTAGTAAAAACAGAAATATAAGTTTAAAATCTATATATGTATACATATAAATAATATATAATATATAAAAACAAAATAAAACAATTTATACACTACAACTCATTTCTTGAATTCAATAGAGATAAAAATCATTTATGCCCTATTAAAGTAAAAGATATATATATATTATATATACATATAATATATATATATGTCTAATCTACACTCATTCTGTAACTGCTTACACCTTGGTGATTTTATATATATGTCTAATCTACACTCATTCTGTAACTGCTTACACCTTGGTGATTTTATATACATATATATATACATACATACATGCACACACACAAATACACATACAATATATAGCATGGGTACAGGCATATAATATGCATATAAATATATGTTTATATATAATGTATATAGACATACAAATCTTAAGCAAAATAAGCAATACCTAAAACAATGAATAAAGGCTTCTCCTCCGATAAGGTATTTCACATGTGGTATATATACACATGTGCATATACATCTGTATGTTTATATAGAGTCACATACACACATGGCATAGAGGCCTACTATTTTAACATATGTATATATATATATTGTAAACCTTAAAATTTCTTAGACTTATAAATGTTGGAAATTTCACCATTGGGAAATTTCATACTTGAAAAATTTCCTATTGATAGTGGGTCTTGGCTATTGGAATGTGAACCCCATTGGCATGGGAGGTTCCTCCTCCTCCCTTCTTAAGATTACTTTAGGACAGAAACCTTTTGCTGAACAATGGAAAGGACTTTGACTTATGCTTAAGCATAGAACAGGAATTTCTTTGAGTCATGATTGATTTTAGAATTGATACAATGGAGATACTTGGAATGACAGAACCAAGTCTTGGAAATTGCAATTTCCACCCCACTCAGTCCTAACAGGATTTAGGAAGGGCTGCAGCATAGATCAAAATTTAATTATTCCAATCTCTACCCTACTCAGGGTAACAGGATTTAGGAAGGGCTGTAGCAAAAGATCAAGATTTAATTATTTGAGAATATGACCTCCAACAGACATGTGCAAAGCCACAGACCTCTGGGCGGTCCTGGGTTAAGCTAGAGCCACCATTGGCACAGGGAAAATGATGGACAGTGATTGGTAGATGTGAGAACTGAGGGGAGGGAACTTGGATGGTTTCCTTAAAGAGAGAGGGGTCTGAGGACTGGAGGGGGGTTGGAGAGTTTTGGCTCTGAGTGGTTGGAGAGGTGCTCTGAGAAGATTGCTCTGAAGGAAGCTGGAGGTGGAGGTCCCGGAGACTGTTTCTCCATTTTGGTCATGTGAGTAATAGGGACTGATCTTCTTTCTTTGCGCCAGCTATCTAAGGGCTTGGGCCTTTTGGCCCAGCCTAAACAGAGGGGGTATTTAAGCCCTATTCCCTTCTCTCCCCTTTCTCTCTCTCTCTTTCTCTCTCTCTCTCTCTCTCTCTCTGATTCCTTTCTTCCTCCTGTTTGTAATTAAACTCTATAAAAGGCTGACGGCTGACTTGAGTTTTCATTTAGGAATTACATAGCTGAATTCCTTGGCGACCTTAAATTAATATATATCAGTCTTTTAAAGTGATTTCCTTGTCACAATATATACACACACACATGGTTTTTTCAAAAATACCTTACCATCTATTGCAAAACAGAAATAATTTTGATAATATTATGATTATCAATATAAAGAAAGATGTAAAGACATTCATTCACCAAGAATGTTCAGCACTTTTATGGCACCTGTACTGTATAAGGCCCAAAGGGTAGAGAGATTCCCCATAGAGAGGGAGTTAATCTATACCTTACTGTTTTCAGACAATATTGTGTTCGTTTTATCAAGTAAAAACACCGCATATCCTAAATGAGAGCCAAAATCACTCAAGAGTTCTATCTATACAGTAAAACTAAGTTCCAGAAGAATGGCTAATGTCTTGGGCTTTCTTCTCCATCTATGCTATTTACTTTGGCAATCTCATCTGCTTCCAAAGATTCAATTATTATCCCTGAGCTGATGACTCAAATTTACTTATCCAATGCCAAATTTTCTCTTAAGCTCCAGACTCTCAACACTAATTGCTGTTTGCAGTCTGATGAGAGATATCTTAAACTCAACATAGTAATGACCAAGGATTCCTCTCTCTCTTCTCCCTCTAATATCCTCTCAGTCTTATCCAATATTTGGTTGTTCATTAGAGGAGGGATCTCCTAATATGGAAACTCCTCCTTTTCTGGCCCTTTTTGACCCTCCTCAGTGCAGACAGACAACTACCTTAAAACTTAGGAGTCTTTGAGGATGGTCTCGGATATATACAATAGTTACTCATTTTTTACATGCAACATATCCTCCATGAATTTGTTTGTGCCTTCATACTGTTGTGTCACACACTGTTGTTGCTAGATCCCAGTATGTGTCAAAAATGGTCCATCAGGTTTTTCACCAAGCACCCAATAAAACAGCTTGCCCACTGAAATCCTATGAAATTCCAAATGCTGCATTTGCTCCACCTCAGACAATTGCTACCAACCCCTACAGTAATTCAACTAGCATGTTAATATCCATGACTCAGAATATAATAATAAATAAGAGCAAACTTATTCTCCTCTGACTTTCCTAGTTTTAAATGCCGTTCAACAATCCTGATTTATTTCTTTAGCAAATTCCATTGCAATGTGTATAAAACTGTCTTAATTGTTCACAAGAAATGACTGTATATCTTTTGATCTTTCTAGTCTGAAAGTCCACAGGATAGAAACTCTAGTTTCCCCTCCATAATTTTATATGGGAGTTATATCCCATCTCTATATTCTTTACATAATCCACTGTACTTCTGCCAGCGCCATAGCTTCTACTCTCTTGTGCATATGATACTCCCACACTTATAAAATAGTTCACTACACAAAATTTATGATTTTGCTCTTTTTTTCTATGCTCTTTAATCCCAATGGTTCCAAAGGTTTACTTAATCTATACTTAACTTTGCTTTGCAACATCTAATTCCTAGGCTGTCCCAGTCCCTTGCCTTGCAATTTAATAAATCTGTAGTCTCTATTGCCAGGAATATTTTCTCACATATTTCCTCTCATTTCCCAAAGGAGAATTTCAGAGAACATTTCTTAAAATTTCTATCTCCCAAGGAAGGATTTATAGACCTGTGTCTTAGAGACCCAAGTGATAAATTCTTCTAAGGACCTCTTGCACACCTAACTTCCTTTGAGGAATTATTCAATAAGGCTTTGAAGAGTCTAAGTTAAGTCAATAAGCTCACTATATGTTATGTGTTCCTAGCTCATTATAAAAATGACCTTATTTATGCTTACTTCCCTGATAGTCCTCCTGCAATGCCCAGTATTCTTGTAATAGCTGATGTTTTTGTCAGTGGTTATCTGATTTTATAAACTGTCTTCAACTCCTGATTGAATTCTTATTCCTCTTCCTCCTCTTTCAACAGCATATTTTAATAGCTTACTTTATTGTTCCAGCTAGTGGTAACCTTTCCAGATCTTGATTCCCTTTTCTTTCAAATTTATTCCCTTGCAATTATCTGCAAACATTTCTGACTTGCTCTTAAAAGTTTTCTGAAGCAATCATCCTATATAAAATGTTTTCTTATTAATCAATTTGTAATGACTTAAAATATTTATTAAACAGATCTAATTACCTTATATTTACTCCTGTTACTTCTGTGGCAAATACTCTCTTCCCAAGGACAAAGATCATATCCTACATAAGTAAGTGTTTCAAGGCAGACCAAGATTCTCTCTTTTATTCCATCTGAAATTCTGATCCTACCCTTACTGCTTAACATTATCACCCCCAATTAAATTGTCTTTTTATAAAAACTTTTAGCAACTCACCAAGACCCCAAACTCTTCCCACATCTGCTACATAATCAGCTCCCAGATGATCCAATAAAGATCGATCCTGAATAATGCCAAGATATTTTATATTCCATGACCGCATTCTATGAGGTCTTCTGAGGTTTTGAAATAATTCATTAATGCAAAAGTGAATTTAATGAAGTACTTTAATTTACTTTAAAAGTACTTTAATGAATCTACAAAATGTTAAAAGTACTTTAATGAACCTATAAAACTTCAAATAAAAGGTTTAGGCTTTTGTGTGGATGCTCACAATCTGAAACAATCTTAGCATGCAAATGTTTTCACATCAACATATATTTGCATTTCACTCTCTTCTCAGTTCTATAATAATGATGCAATGTGCAATAGATTCATGGAATAAGGATGATGATGATGATGATGATGGTAACAATAATAATACTAGCATTTCTATAGTGCTTTTAGGATTGCAAAGCACTTTACATATTTTATCTCATTTGATCCTCCCAGTATCTATTTGCTATTATCATCCTCATTTATAGATGAGGAAATTGAAGTAGGTAGAGTTTAAAAGAATTGTCCATAGTCACACAGCTGTTGTCAGAGGGATCCATAGGCTTCATTAGTCTGACAAATGACACACACACAAAAAGGAGGTTATGAAGCCCTGCTCTAAAGAATTTATGGAAATACATGGACAAGAACAGAACAGGACCATAAGTCATGCTGGAACCTGAAACCAGTAGGGGAAATACACCAGTGAAATCATAGTCCACCAAAAGCATCAACCTGGAATCATGTATGTTGGCAAAATATACATATTTCTACATTACTTGAGGGCCCTTTTAAGAAATTATGAATCACCCTGAGACAAAACCTCATGATATGGAAATGTAGACTTTCACAATTAAAATATTTTTATAGAATTTTATGAAAAGCAGGAAAAAATCAGCTATGAACACTAATGACAAAATCTCACTGTGTTCAAATGTTTCTTACATGTAATTTAGTTTTCAAAAATCCAGAAAAAAGGTCTTGACTGACACCTTGTGGTCAAAATAGTTCATATTATGAAATGGAAGTATTTACCATCATCCTCGAAATTATCATCTGTTAACCACCATGGTGTTGAATTTTTCTTTTTCAAATCTCTTTTTCTGTGTTGTTTATATATCTTTTTTGAGTTTTCAACTGAATCATCTGAAAGAGACTGAAACAATAAAGTATGTTTTAAAAATATATAATCTATATTACTATTAAAGTCTCATTTATGTTTATGGGTACAATGCTGAACTTGTAGTCAGGAAGGTTCCAAATCCTACCTTTGGTATTATTTCTTACTTATTTGCCTCTTATTTGCCTCAGGTGAGTCCCTAGCCTAGAACTTAGCTAAATCACTGAGGGGTATCCGTTCTGGTAGAAGTTTCTACACCAGCTGTTTTCCCAAGAAATCATAAATAACTTCTTCAAGTACTCTTTGTAAGTATGTATATGTCCCACAGAAACAACACTAAAATAGTTATTTGATTAACTGAAAAGTGCTCTCTCTATTAATCAACAATATTCAAAATCTGTATTTCATTCTGAAATATGTAGAGATCATATCATTAAATGGTTACATTCTTAACTCAAAATATCATCATTAATGTTTTCAGATTATTGTTTTTAATTATTCTAAATGATACTTTAAAATATAAGTCTGAAGTTTGGGCATTATAAAAATGAAAGATAAAATGTATTAAAATCTAGCAAATATGACTTACTTCAATTGAATCACATTCTCCTTCTTTCCCTAACAGGTTTGGGTCAGTATGGGTCACAGGCAGAGCTTGAACCTAGGTCTTCTATCCACAACTTCTCAAACACATTAAATTCTAAATTCCTCAGTTTATTCAATTCCTTTGACTTAATTCTTTTCATTCTACCTTAGCTACACATAAACTCTTAAAGTAGCATCACCCACAAGGATTCCAAGTTGTATGTTAAAGAACTCTGAAATTCCTGCCTACTCAACCTTTTTTTCTTTTTTGCTCTCCCTACCCCTCACTCCTATTAAACCCAATTTTTACTCCTTGCCATGACCTCCAACAACTTTCAGTACTTTCCTAAATTATCCCGATTTTGGTTATATTGTCTTCCCTTCCCAAAACTGAACCTTTGGTGAATCAGTTCAATTCTACAGTATCTTCTAATCTCTTGACTTATTACTGAGCACACTTCATTAAACCCCAACCCTGAAAGAGTGACACTATCTTCCCCCTTAGCTTCTATTTATTCCCTACTGAATGAACTGGAAGAAGTAAAAGTGTATAGATTGGGTACAAATTTCTTATCTAACATAATCCTTACTGCCTTTTGTAAGCAAACAAACCTTCAATTCTCCCCCCTAATGGATTTCCCATCCCACTTACCATAGTGGCTATTCCAAACCTTTTAGCTGTTCAAGCTTCCCATACAATTTTTTCCCTCTACTCTTATGTTCTCACTTTGTTCTCCATTGAAAAAATTGAGGCCTCTCTTCTTTTCCACTCATTTCATTGTCCCTGACATAATCCCCAACTATGTTGTTCACTTCAGTTGCTGATGAAGGGTAATCCTTCTCCTTAACAAATTCAATCCCTATATACGCACTTTTCATCCCAGCTCCTCTTACCTTCTCCAATAGAATGCACTCCAATCATTTTCTCAATATAATTTTCAATCTCTATGCATGGGTTCTTTTCCTGATGCCCTCAAATATTCCCAAGTTTCCCCATTCTTAAAAACAAAACAAAAACCCTAATCTAAATCTACCATGTCCTATATCTCTCATCTCCTTCTCAATTCCTCTTCTTTTCTATCACTCCCATCTAAACCCTCTGCAATTTGGCGTTCCTCATCAATTAACTAAAATGTTCTTTCTAATGTTACTTATGACATCTTCATTGATAAATTTGTCTTTTCTCAATCTTCATACTTCTTGAGCTCTTGGTAGCTTCTGATGCTGTTCTTTTGATCTGATCCTGCATATTTTGATATATTTGATACTCTTTGGACTTGAGTAATACTCCTATTACCTGGTGCTCCTATCTGATCATTCATTTTCATTTGCTTATGCTGATTCTTCATTCATGTAATACATGGATATGCCCCAAAACTCCATCCAGGTTTTATTTCTCACTTTGTGATCCCATCAATTCTCATGGATTCAAGTCATCTCTATGCAGATAATACTAAGATCTATATCTCTAGACCAAATCTCTCTCTTGAGCTTTAAAGTCCTATTCACATACTTCCTTAGGGTCATCTTGAACTGAATGTCCTATAAGCATCTCAAACTCAAAATGTCTATATCAGAACTCTTTACCTTTCACTCTTTTTCTGCCATTCTTCTCTATTACTGTTAAAACCAACATCTTCTCTCCAGTCACTTAGAATCAAAACTTCAGTGTCATTCTTGACTTTTCACTCTTACATATCCTACACACTTAGTTAGTTGTAAATCTTGCCATTTCTTTCTCTTATGTTCTTTTCTTCACACTCAGATTGGCACTCCTCACTCTAATCTATCCTCTACTTAATTGAAAAAAAAAAAAAGATTTTTCTAAAGTGAAGGGCTAACCATATAGTCCCAGGATCCTTTTAGATCCTGACTCTGTCACCCAGCTCTTCTTTTCAGCTTTTGTCATCTGAAAATATGATGAGCATGCTATCTATTTCTTTAGTCAAGTCACTGATAAAAATGTTAAAGGATAGATTTCTAAGGTATTCCACTGGAAACCTAATGCAAACTGACACTGAACCATTAATAAATGCCATTTGAATCTAGTCATCTAACTAGTTCTGAATCTACTTAATTATATTGTCTTTTCAGCTTCTAAGAATAATATGAAATATTATAATAAATATCATATATTTATATGATATATACGTAAAATCTAGGTATACTTCATTCACAATATTCTCTTATTTTCTATATAAGTAATCTTGACAAGAAAAGAAAATGATACTAGTCTAATATCTGTTTTTGATGAAGTCATGCTGGCTCTTTGTAATCACTGATTCTCTTTCTAGAAGTTTGTCAATCATCCCTCTAATGATTTGTTCTACAATTTTACCAGGGATTAAAGTCAATCTCACTGACCTAGAGTATGCAACTCTCTTTTCTTCTCTTTTGAAAAACAAGAATAACATTTGCCCTTTTCCAGTTCTATGGTATCTCTATGACCTTTAAATGTCACTGATATTGGCTCAGTGATCCCATCTGCTCAGTTCTTTCTGTACTTGGGGATGGAAATCATCTGTTCCAGGTGACCTGAATTCACCAAGGACAGCTTGGAGCCCTCTTACTAGCTCCTTATTTATCTCTGACATGTCAACCTCTGTTTTTTGTTTTGTAATTTCTGGTGCAAAAGGTCATTCTTTTTGGCCAATAAAAAAATGCAAAATGAGAACTGAGCAGCTCTGTTTTTGCTCTGTTGTTAATCATATGATTAATGGTGTTAGCAAGGTAGTAGGATTAAAAAAATAGTCATTGCCATGTTTATATAGTTCTAACAAAAACTCAAATAGAAATGACAAGTGAAGTATCATTCAAAATCATGACAAAATGGATAGAGCACATAGGAAATAACTTATAAAGAAACATGTAAGATTTATTCAAATATAATAAAACTATCTTTACAGAAATAAAAAGAAATTTAAATCATTAAAGATAGACACTGCTCAAGGTTACGTCTTGTCTATATACTAAAAATCTTACTTCTACCTCTCAAAAGAGAACTTATATATATGGTACTACACCAATCAAGAAAAAAAGATTCAGAGTCTCAAGGAAAATATGAAAAAGGAAGACTAAAGGCAAAGTATTGCCATACCTGAAATCATATTATAAAGCAGGGATCATTAAAGCTATTTTCTACTAGTAGAAAAGCAAAAGCTGAGAAGACTAGATAAATAGGGAACAAAAGCAATCAAAACCAGTAGCCATGTACTCAATAAACCCCAAAACATAATTTAGGGGTGAAAGTGCTCCCTTTTTGGTAAGAACTACAAGGAAAATGGAAACACAGCCTGGCAGAAACTGGTTTTGGAGCATTATCTTATACCATAATAAGTTACAGATGGAAATAATGACAACAATAATAATTAGCATTTATAAAGTACTTTAAAGTTTGTAAAGTGTTTTACAAATATAATCTCATGTGTTTCCTCATAAGAACTCTGGGAGGTAGGAATTATTATTCCCACTTTATAGAAGAGGGAACTGAAGCATAAGTTGGTTAAGTGGCTTGCTTAGAGTCATACAGCTATAAATGTCAGAGGACAGATTTGAATTAAAGTTTTGCTGACTCCAGTTTCATCTCTTTGTCCATTGTATCACCGATCTGCCTCTGTATATGACTAAATATAAAAGTTTACATCATTTAAAAAAATAGAAGAAAATTAAATCAGATACTATCAAAACTATGGCTAGGGGGAGAATTTTTAGCCAAGTAACAGATAGAGGAGATAATAATATACCAGAATAAATAATTTTTCATGAATAGAATTAATAAAAATTTAAAGAAGAAAAATGAAAGATGGGTACATTCACATCAAATAGCACAAATAAATGCCTGATATTCAACAACTATATGGGAATTGACTACAATAAGGGACCATTTACAAATAAATAAGTGGTCAAAGGATGCAGTTTCCAAAATAAGAAAACTATAAATGACCACATGAAAACATGCTGCAAATGACTGTAAAAGAGAAATATAAATTAAAACAAAAATCCACCCCCAAAGGAGAATATTCAATAGGGGAAGGAATATAGGAAGACAAAAACAATCATTGCTGGTTAAGGTATGAAGGGGTACAGCCATTCTGGATATCAATTTGGAATTGTGCAAATAAAGTGACCCAACAGTTTGTACCCTTTGACTCAATTATTCCATTACTGAGCTTATATTTCACAGAAATTAGAAACTGAAATAAGCATCTATTATTTGCCAAAATGTCCCCAACAGCACTCTTTTGGTAGTAAAGAGCTGGAAACAAAGGTAAGTAACCATTGATGGAGGAATAGATAAAAGCCCTAAAGCATATGAATGGAATATTATCATCCGGTAAGAAATAACAAATGAGGAATTCAGAAAAACATGAGAAGATATGAATTAATGTAGGGAGGAAAAGAAGCAGATCCAAAAGAAAATATGTCCAGACTACAACATAAACAAAAAAGATCATTAAGAAGCATGGATTGAAGGAGGGGAAAAAATGAAAGAGAAAAATCACAATGGAAGCTTTAGGTTTGTTTCAGAAGGCAGATGGTTTCCCCTTAGGGTAGTTCTTCAAGCAAAGGCTAGATGACAATCCGCTAAACATGTTGGATGAACTGTTGTAGATGGTGCCTGAAGCCTCTGCCAACTCTGACATTCTTATTCTGTAACCCACTTGTGTGACTGAATAAGTAATAACCTCTAAGGGGCTCAATGATCTTGCTTATAAGGTGAGGAAGTAGGATAGTTCATATCTGAGATCACTTTCATCTCTAAATATTAAAATCTCATAATTTTCCAGGATAGCATAATAAGGGCTGTGTTTCTTCTTCCCAGCTATACGTATTATGACCACAACTAAGGCTGAATTTTGTAATACTGAACTTTGGCTCCTATCCTTCTAATCACTGGGAAGAATCAGTGTTAATCAGTTAATCAACATTAAATGGAAATAGTCAATTTGGAGAAAATGTATAAGGATATAAGGACAGGAATGACCTGTTTTTCAAACCATAATTTAGTACAATCATTTTGGAAAAGAGTTTAGTATTATATCAACAAAGGAAAAAACTAGGATGTCCATAAGCAAAATATATCAATAAAGTCTATTTAGGAAAAAAGAAAATGATGAGGTACCCTTAGAACCAACAATCTGGCTAGGCTTTCCCCAAGCAAAACAAAAGGACAGTCCATTTCTCCTTAGCATATTGTCTATCTTGCCTGGCCAATCTGGCAAATGTCAGGTCTAGATCATTCTCACCATCTTCTCCCTTTCTTTCTACATACTTGAATGAGGTTGGAGAAAATCATGAAACTTTGTTTGGGTCCACTCAGCTTGGCACTCACTGCTGCAAAACAATCCTTCTTTCTTCTTTCTAATTTATTCACTATACCATTGTTTTCCACAAGAAGTATTGAGAAGCATTTAATAAATATTTTTCTGCACACATATAATTTTTAAAAATTAGCAATTATTCTTTAAAAAGTGAGAACAAGTTCCAACTGTAGCTCTACCAAGTAGCAGTAGAACCATGGAAAAATCACTCTGGGGGCTCAGTTTATTTATAATAATCTCTAAGGCCTCTTCTAATATCTATGTAACATACCAGGCATATTAGCATTTGGGAAGTATGATTTTTGTATTAATATTGTACTACGAGACACATGGGTCAGAACTCTTGATGTTAAAGGGACAGTCCTAGGCACTAGCAAGGGAGGAGCAAATTCTTGGGTTGGACGTGGAGACAGCCATGCTGCCTCTGCTTGGAGCAAGGTCATTAACATAGGGAGGTTTGAATCAGGTCATTGCTGGCTTGGACTTCACTTACAAAAGTACACTCCACCTCTATGATCTTGTCATTGTCAATTGGACCAATGTAAAAACCCATGTCATGATACCTATACATTCCTAAGTATGTATATACTCAATAAATACCAGGGGACAAGCGCGGACTCCTCCCTTCGGCCCTTAGCCCTTCAGCCTTCACTGCCTCTCTCAATCTCATCTCTTACTGACCCCTCTCTTATCCTTACTGACTCCTCCTACTCTCTCTTACCAGCTCTCTCACCAGCTTTTACTCCCCATGTGTTTCTACTTCTGTCTTTGAGTCATTATTATTCTCCCATTTCCTTAGCCCCCTCTCCCCACCTCAGGTTATTCCCACAGATATATGTTATATGGGGTGCTCAGGGAGGAGTAGTATCTCTGGTATGGATGGCTTGTCGTGCCCTCCTAGGGCAGCTCTCCAGCCTCTGACCCCCACCTGACACCCAGCTCTCACTTGTGGCTCCCAGTAGCTGCTAGCATGCGGCAGCGGCCACACCCCGGGCAACGGCTTCCACAGGCTGGTAAACCTTGTGAGGGTAGCCATCGGGTCGCCGACCCCTGGTGAACCAGGGCTTTGCTCACCCAGCATGTGAAGACTGCTTCGGCCTAACAGACGGAAGAAATCAATAAGAAGGTTCAACGGCTGAGAGGGCGACGCAACAAGGCACTGTGGAGTGCTTAGGGCGTGTTGGAGCACAAAGGACAACACAGCCATCCAATGCAGCTGAGGAAGTCTCCAGATGTAACAACTTTTCGTGCCACTGGACCCAGGCTTCCAAGGCCGAGAGAGTGGGACTGTCTCTGTGCATAGACTTTTCCACTTAAATCTTCATGCACAAGTGTCTTTGTGCACAAAAACGCACAAAGACAATTGTCATGCTCAGTTACCGAAAGACTACTACTAGATGTTATAGGACTCACGTTGGGGGGGGGGGGGTTTCGCCATACCTCCCATTCTGGGTCTCTATAATCTATAAACATTAAGTAATCAATAGAAGTAAAAGCCTTAATGACTACATTTCTGAACCTTGCCTTTAATTATATATCCTGCCTTTCCTTCTTTAATATCCACATCACCATCATTCTGGGAGATTACTGTCCCTACCAGTGGAGGCTTCACCATTATGCCATCCATTCTTCTGTCACTTTAAATGAGCATAACCCAAAGTGATGTAAATTAAACAGGACCCAAACAAACACAATCATCTTTAGGTCTGCACTTCCTAGTGGCCAAAGTGGTAGGAAGCTGTAACCATCACCCAGGGAAGCAGTCTTAATGAAACTGTAATTTAGCAAGTGTCCCTGCAGGAGCTACGGCCTAAGTTGCTTCAAAAGTCACAGTTCCCAAAGATGTAGAAAATTTCTCACCCCCCAGGGCCCTTGGCACTGACAAATGGTTTAATATCAGAAATAAACCTCCTCCTTACTATTGGGAAGTGGGGGGAAAGAGGAGGAGAAGGAGAAGATAAAGAAAAGGGGAGGAGAAGGAGAAGATAAGGGGGGGGGAGACAGAGAGACAGAGACAGAGATAGAGAGAATGTGTGAAGAAAAGAGGGAAAGAAAGACAGATACAAATAAAAATGATGTAAGTTTATGGCCAATCAAATGCATCTGTATTTTAGAGCAGTGGCATCATACTCAAATAGAAACAGAGGTCACTAAGCTGTTCATATATGAGAATCCTTATGGGTCACATACTTAGTTTTTAAAATGTAATGTTATATTTTAATTCTTTTTAAGTTCATTTTTCAGGTAGGTAGGTGGTAGAATGAATAGAATTTAAGGCCTAGAGTAAAAAAACCTCATCTTCCTGATTTCAAATCTGGCCTCAGACACTCACTAGCTGTGTGACCCTGGACAAATCATTTAACCTCATTTCCCTCAGTTTTCTCATCTGTAAATTGAGCTGGGGAAGGAAATGGCAAGCCATCCTAGTATCTTGGCCAAGAAAATCCAGATGGGGTCACAAAGAGTCTGACAAGACTAAAAATGACTAAACAACAACATTCATTTTGTTAAATATTTCCAGATTACATTTTCATTTAATTTGGGCTGAATGACACCTTTTTTAAACTATTCTTTCTTCCCCTAAACCACCTGGACTGATAAAGATTCCTCCAGACTGAAATTGGATAAAAGATTAACTCAATAATCTTAGGGTTTACTCATCTAATTTTTAGTAATATTTACCAATTCATGAGTTTCATAAGAAATGTTGAGAACTTTTCAAAGTTATTTAGAAGTAACTTTAAAACACATGTAAAAGCAATTTGAAATTATATCCAGTTATAAAACTGTGTATACCCCTTAGAACCAATAATACCAATCCTGGGTCAGTTCTCTTTGTGTTGGCAAAGACTGGGAAATTGAGGGGATGCCTATCAACTGGGGAATGGCTAAACAAAATGTAGTATAAGATTCTGATGGAACACTACTTCAGTATAAGAAGTGATGAACAGGCTAATTTTTTAAAATGTGGAAACAATTGCATTGGATAATGAATAATGAAATGAGTAAAATGAAGAGAACATTATATACAGCTACAAATTTAATTCTTTCAGGTAAAGGAGGGGCTGAACATTTGTACCAACACCAATACTAACTACTGGGCAACAGCTAAAGATGGGTGGGTAATTCCAAAAGTCCCAGGAATAGCATCCTTATTATGGTCCCAGTTTGCAGCCCAGTACTTATAGTCATTAACCTGGAAAACAATCTTTGGGGAAATGGGACCTAGCAACTTCCCATGCAGGTGCTGAAGCTTCAGCTGTGTAAGTATTTACAACTAGGGAAGACCCTGAAAAGAAAGTTCTTATCACCAAACTGCTTAGCAATGCCAAATGGTTCAAAATTAGAAATGAACACGATTTTTTCAATGGAAATTATATAAAGAATGTGCATTATTTTCTGCTTTTCCACCACATTTACATCAAAAAATCAGTGGGCTTTTCTATCTGACTTGTAGTGGAAACCTTCTTTGTTGTATATGAGAATGTGAGCTTCTTGAGGGAAAGAATGGCCTTCCTTTTCTATTTCTACCTTGTGCTTAGAACATAGTAATCACTTAATAAATGCTTTTTAACTCATTCATTCCATTAAAAGAAAAATCTATTGTACAGTTACATTTTAGGAGTATGTAATTTCTTCTATAATCAATTAAACTATAATCACAACAAGTATGTGTATGTATACACCTTCACAACAGTTGAACACATACACACATATATGATAAAATGGAGATCATCTCAGAAAAGGCACTGAGATTAAGAAGGATTGGGAAAAGTTTCTTGTTGAAAACTAAAAAATAGAGATAAGGAGGGATAGATGTTATAACATGGGGACAGACAATGAAAATGCAGAGAATGGGGAGATATAGTACGCCTTATTCAAGGAACTGTAAAGAGCCTAGTGTCACTGAATGGATGAGCAAGTTGAAGGGAATAAGGATAAGAAGACTGGAAAGAAAGGAAGGGGCCAGGATATGAAGGACTTCATAATCCAGAGGATTTTATATTTGATCCAGAAGTCACTGGGGCTGAATAGGGAGATGACATGATCAGACCTGCCATTAAGGAAGATCACTCTGACAACTGAGTAGAGGATGATCTGAAATTGAGAGAGAATTGGCATATGGAGACCAACCAAAAGACTGTTCAAATAGTTCAGGATCATGGTAGTGTCAGAGGAAAGAAGGGAATAAAATTAAGTGAGAGAAATTGAAAAGGTAGAAATGACAAGACTTGATAGCTAATCATATAAGGGAGAGAGAGAGAGTGAAGAGTCAAGGATGACATCCAAGGTTGGGAGCCTGGGAGACTGAGAGGATGGTGGTGCCCTTAATAGTAACATGGAAGTCTAGATGGGAAAGGGTTGGGGGAAAGATAATGAATTCAGTTTTGGATATGGATTTGAGTTTAAGATATCTATGGGACATCTAGTTCAGGATGTCTAATAAGCAGTTAGAGTTGTGAAAATATAGGACAAGAAAGAGTTTAGAGGTAGAGAGTAGAACTGAGAATGATCTGAATAGAGATCATTCAATCCATGGAACAGAGAAAAAAAGCCCAGAACAGTGTAGGAGGAATACCCACAGTTAGTGGGCATAGCCTGGATCACTATCCAGGCAAAGAAGAGTAAGAAGACACAGTGTGACATGTAGCCTTGGAAGTCATGCTTCACTCTTATCTCACCCTTAATTCCTTACATCCAATCAGTCCCTAAGATCTAGCAATTTTACCTTCATATCTGTCCTTTCCTCTCCACTCACACAGTCATCATCCCATTCAGAGACTTTGAATCAATAATTTAATGAGCTGAGGAGCGATAGGGTTAGTTCCAGTACCTGAAGGTCAAACAATAAGGCTCTTGGCTTTTTAATAAACTGTAAGACAATTAAGAGGTTAAAATAGAACCTGGTGCAGAGGCACGATGGTCACTAGGTGAATCCCATAGAGTGGGATATGTAGTTCTCTGCCTCCTCAATCAGTTAGTCTCTTAGACATGGCTCTTCCCAACAAAGTTTGATATACTAGTGATAATAGCTGGTATAATTTAGTAATTTACATTCATTATTTATTTTAGGTCTCTACAATAACCCTCTGAAATATTGTAGAAGGAGTGCTAGGACAGGGCACTGTCATGAAAACATCAAAAGGAGATTATAAAGGAGATAAGGGTGATCAGCAGTATCAAACCTGGCAGAGAGGTCAATAAGGATAATTGAGAATATTAGTAAATGTTATCTGAATCAAAACATATAATTTTTCATGTAAATGGATTTATCTTGTATTTATAATGAATTCAAATACAGTTAGAAACCAAAGTTTAGAAAATAATAATTATTAGATCTGAAGGTGCATTAAAAGAAAATTTGATCCAACTTCTCTTTGAAGATATTTTCTCCAAGATTAAAGAATTTAACAAGGCCTAAAGTCTTCTGACCCTTAGCCCAGTATTCTTTGTACATCAAGATGCTCCTCAATAGATGATGACTACCTGAGCAGGAAGCATATTTAATCAAATTCAAGATAAAGTTATTCAGGCACTGAGGTAGGTAATATAGAAAGTACGAAGGGAGGAAGGGAAAAAAAAGAAGCATAAGACAGTCTCCTTCCTCAATTAGACTATGTTCCAGCTTATTAGTCTCTTAAAAATACAAACTTACCTCTTTCATAAATTGTTCGAATTCCTCATCTAGCTTTTCCTTTGAATATTGATGAGCCATAATTAGCAAGTAGTTTTCAACTCCCAAAGTAAATATTCACAAAATATTTACACAAATGGAAACACTAAATGAAAAAAGACAAACAGCTTTTGAGCCATTTTATATTTCTGAAAACATACATTGACAAGTTTTATCATGAACACATTTACAAAATGATAGAAGACAAAAAAAAAGGCACCATTCTTTTACAAATTTACTATTTATTCAAGTATTGACCATTCAATGCAATTTAAACAGTAATCAACTGAGTATTTCTAGTTCCCTGAGATATTTGGGGAATCGTTTCCAAGTTCACTTTTCTTAAACTCTTTCCAGCTTTTACTTCACTGTCCAGAATTTATTTAACACCTGAAACCCTTAATTTTTAAACATCAGTCATTAAAATGGATCCTCAATTTACACATAATTAGTGGGGAGGAAAAACAAACAAAAAAAACTCATAAGGTGCCTCTAAATATGCATTTTTTTAAAAAGAGCTATAAACTGTATATATACAAGGTCCTTCTACTAATTGTATAAGAAATAATTTTATGTTACCACATTTTCTAGACTTTTTATATAAAGACGAAGCCCTGCTGCAAAGGCTTCATTTAACAGGTTGTTAGGAAATTAGAAAGCATCAAAATTCAGATATATAACAGTTTTTTTTTTATTAAGTCTCTCAATGTATGTCTCTTTTCATTCATTCAATCTTCCTTATTTTAGGCATTTATTATGTGTAAAGTTTGATGCAAAGAGTTACTGGCAAAAATACAAAACTCTTACAAGGAGATAGTAAGTATATACATATAATTATATAGCATAATAATGTTATACATAGTAATAATGTTCTAAACTTTTAAAATAATACAGCAGCTAACAGTAGGTATGTTGATTTTAGTTTTCTTTGGTTCAATTAATCACTCACTATTACATAAATAATTGGAGAGGGGGCAGTTAGGTGGCTCAGTGGATTGAAAGGCAGGAATAGAAATGGGAGGTCTTGGGTTCAAATGTGTGACCTCGGGTACTGCCTAGCTCTGAGACCACGGACAAGTCACTTAACCCCAATTACCTAGCCATTACTGCCTTGGAAGCAATAAACGATATTATTCTAAGATAGAACATAAGGATTTTAAAAAAATAATTGGAGAAATCTAGCAAAACCTTGAAATCTAAGACCTACAGAGGATTGATCACTGCTAACTTATTCTAATTTTCTACCCTACTACTGAGTGGATTTTCAAAGACTGAGAAGTTTTTTCGGCCTCAAGATTCAAACACTGCTCAATTAGGCATGAAGGACAGAAAAGAAGAGGAAAGAGCTCTAACCTTTTCCAAATTCAGGAAGAAGACTTCATGCGAAGCAGACCAAGGCACTCATACACACACTGGATCTCATGGATTCCTTTCTGATATACACACACAACTGTTACTACACATACTCAGTTGCACACTTACATGTACCCCTATGCACTCTGGATTTCACGGTCGTACATACACACTCACTCACTCTCAAGGCTCATTTCTTCCAGGCTGCGGGACAAAGGATGGCCCTACACCCAGCACCCGTTCTGCTCGCTGCAACCCAGCACGCTTTGGGACTCGCTGACGGTTTCCTGGAAGTGGGAGAAGGAGGGACCAAGCGGAAGAGCTGAGGGCTAAGACCAGAGTCTAAAGCGGAGCCCAGGACAGGAGAGCTGCGTGGCAGCCGTTCCAAACACCCGAGTACTTCAGACAAGGGCAGGGGGATGCTCGCAATCTGGAAAGGACCAAGGAGCTGGGGACACCTGCCAGTCCAGAAGCATCAAGAAGCATTCCAAACCCCAGACCCAACAGTTACTAAGGAAACCGACTGGCGCCGAGGAATTCTAGAGGATCAGCTGACTAAATACGGTCACATGACACACGACTCCTCAGCGCGCCCTCCTGGTGGCTTAGTGGTTTCCGGAAACAGGAGAGTAGGGGATAACGTTTGAACCCTTGAAGAGTTCGCCCTCCAAGAGAGACTTTGATTCAGTAACTTAGTGGGCTGAGGAAAGGTAGGGCAGGTCAACCGATAAGGCGTTGGACTTTCTTAACAAATTGTGAGACAATTAAAGGATTAATTAAGAACCTGAGGCATGATGGTCTTTATAAACGAATTCCACTACCTCATGGGACATGTAGTTCTTATCCTCCCCGAACGGCGAGCTTGCTGGTCCTCTAGACATTGCTCTTCCTGAAAAGATGTGATGTATTAGTGATAACGGGAACTGATTTAGCAGTTTACATTCGTTATTTCAGTTGAATCCCTTAAACAATCCTGTGAAGTAAACTACAGATTTAAGCCTCTAGATTTTATTGCTAAAGGTCATTCAACAGTCCATTTACATTAATACAATGTTTAGTATGTTATAGGCATTGTGCTTAGTGTCACGGATGCAAAGAAAAACAAAACCAGAACTGTCCCTCAAGGAACTCACAATTTGATGGGGAGACAGCATTAAATAACTATATTACAAAATTTACTTTTCCTGATACATGAATAATCATTAAAAGGCATGTGCAAAGGGATAAGGGGGTAACCTTTGAAAAGGTGGGTCCATTTGGAACTAGGAGGGCAAGAGGAGAGGATAAGGGAGGATTTGGGGGAAAGGATGTGAATAAGAGAAGTATTGGGCAAAGGAAAATGGACATCTGAGGAGGGATATGGCAGGTAAAATGGAAGAGGGGGACAAGCAGTGAAGAGGAATAGTAGGTGGAAATGCACAGTAGTGACTATGACATTGAGTGTGAAGAAAATGGATAGCAAAAAAGATAAAAAATCAGGACTTGAGAACCTGTTGTTTACAGGCAGCACACGGAAAATGAGAGATAAAACAGAGTGCAGGTGAGGGGCTGGAGCAGAATATATTATTCCTCAGCTTCACATGCATGTTATGCCTACTTAATAAAGATTATTCTTTATTTTATAGGCATTGCATTTCTCAGGTATTCTTCCTCCTCGTAGAAAAGAAGGACCTATAGTCTCATAGGACTGTGCTCTTGGATTTGCTTCCCCTTGAGAGAGAGACCTGAATTCAATAGGGTTTGTGCCTCAGTTTACAATATACATATACCCACAAGCACATGTTGTTAAATGCAATTATCAAAAGGCATACATTGACCTCACTGACCTCAGGGTTAGTGAGGTTTTGTAATGTCTAATAAAATTACCACTCCTAGAGCCTTTAATTTGATCAGACTTTAACAAATTTAATCCCATCACTCCTCCCAGTTGCCACTTAGTCACATCCAGAGTATTTGGTCTCATCAAATGTTAGTCACTCTTCCTCCATGTTGTCCTTCCTGATTATTCTTCCCTCTTGAAGTTTATTTAAACCTGTTCCTTCCTCCTCAGAGTAGGCACACCAGGTACTCTACCACTGTCACGTGGTGACCTGGAACTGTAGTTCCTCCACCCTGATCAAAGACCCTTGTTGCTACTTCAGTAGTGCTCTTTATTTTCAAGTTGACAATATACGTATATGCATCAATAATATTCAAGGCACTGTGCTAGATCTTTATTCAACAAGTATTTCTATGTGACTACTATATGCACATCATAAAAGTGATTAAGAGATAAAAACAGCTGTAATAGAGTGTTCAAGTCTTTTATTCTCATTGGAAATTAGTTTCTTCTTTTGTGGGGGGAAAAATTCTTGTACTGACCTGCATCATCCTTTTGACTCTGAATATATATTTTTACAATCCTAAGTGTATGAGAGAAAAATTGATTACAAGAACCCCACACCATTCTGTGTGAGATACCAGTGCCCCACTCACTCAAATAAACAAAATCAGAGTTAGATGGTAAGAGTAAAAAGAAGCAGTTATTTATTCCCCTTCTTGAAAAAGAGCACTTCAGTGATGGACTGAGAAGTAACTGACTAGGCAGCAAGGAGTCAATTTGTACACAAGGCTCCTTTGCCTTTCTGTCAGTCTCCTGTGTTGTGGATTATAATTATTGGTGGGAGTTTGATAAAAGTTACAGAGATCAGTTTGATACACCACAAACACTTATTTATTTTAAGGGGAAGTTAAGATAGGAAATAAGAGGGAGGAAACTGAGATTATAGATCTAATATCTTAAAACTGTGCCTGTAATTAAATCCTATACTAAAATTCTAAGAAATCCTAAATATAAGATCTTCTTGCTTGACAAAGCAGACCTTACTAAAACTATGCTATTTAAAGTTATATTCTTTATCTATCTACTTAACTAATAAAATAAGCCTTCATCTTCTCCAACCTCCTTAAACCAGTATCTGATACCAACTGTCAGAAGTCAACTGTCAAACCCTCTTGACAGAGACACTGACACAGCCCCTGCTCTCTCAGAAGCCAGAGAGAAGAACCTCTTTTTTCTTAACTGATTCCTTCCTTTATAGTTGGTCTTTTAAAGAGACAGAAGGCAAGATCTGTCTGTTACTGCCTCTTAAGAGGGAGTTTCTTAATTTCACTCTGTCTTTTAAGAGCAGAATTTTTTATGTTAGAGGAAGCTTTATTAATCTAAAAACACCTCTCACCTATAAATCTTTGACTTATAAATCACAGCACCTGTGCTTCCAACCCAATTCAGGTGAGGCAAGGGAAGCAAGCAAGTTGCTCATTGTCCTTTCTGTCCTTCATCAGTCTCTCTCCCAAGCCTGTCCCAGAGTCCTCAACCAACAAAAAGGTAACAAACTAGCTTTTATAAGCTAAATGCTCATTCTGAGAATACATTCAATTCTGTCCCATGCCTTAAAAGTAAGTAAATACAAAATCATTTCAGGGAGAGAAAAGACTAATAACTGGGAGGTGGGGGAAATTACCTTTTTCATCAGAGATCTTTACATAATGGTTGGGATTTATACTCTATACTAGTCTTTATTTTTTATTTTATTTCATTAAAACCCTTACCTTCCTTCTTAGAATCAATATTATGTATTGTTTCTAAGGCAGAAGAGCAGTAAGGGCTAGGCAAAGTAGGGTTAAATGACTTGCCCAGGGTAACAGACAGGAAGTGTCCAAGTTTGTATTTGAACCCAGGATTTTTTATCTCTAGACCTGGCTCTCATTTCCCTGAGCCATTTAGCTAACCCCCACCTGCCTCCTATTCCTTAAACAAATTTTCTTGAGTTTTTGCCCCAAACTTTTGCATTTTCCTTCTACCATCAAGGCATTGTGACATATGCAAGATTAGTCTACAATATTATGTTTAGTTCTGAGTACTACATGTTAAAGGGATCATTGACAAACTGAAAAAAGGTGGGGTTTTTTTTGTTGTTTTGTTTTTTAAAGTGAGAGAATACCAAACCAAATTTTATGTCCTTTGTGGCCCAAATGAATCTCTTCTACCATAGATCTCAGATCACATAGACCAGGTTCGGTCTTGGGATAGCCTGGCCTTACAATAAGGGAGTCAGACTTTTCTTCTATTCTCTAATTCAGTATGCTTTCCTTCCTGGAACAGAATTCCAGAGAAAATCTCTATAATAAAGTTGAACTATGGTTCATGTCAAACCCAAAGAGATTGACAAGACTCTTTCTAGAGACATTATTCAAATTACAAATTAGTAGCTTTCTGGTATAAAAAAAGATCTTTATTCATTAAGAGACATAAGCTGGCATTGTTGCTGTTTTTCAGTCTTATCTGACTTTCTGTGACCTCATTTGGAGTTTTCTTGGCAAAGATACTCATGATTTGCTATTTCCTTCAGTTCATTTTACAGATGAAGAGCTGAGGCAAACATGTTTAAACGACTTGCCCGAGGTCAAAAGTTAGTAAGTGTCTGAGGCTAGATTTGAACACAGGAAGATGAGACTTCCTGATTCTAAGCCAGTGCTCTTATCAACTGCATCATCTCCCTGCCACTGAAGCATGCATGCATTAATACAAATTTAAAACATAAATTATTATTCATCATTCTTATTATATTCTCCTAGGAAATAAAAGCTCCCAATACATACATGGGATTGCTAAACAGATATTTTGCATTATATCATCTGAGCAACTCACAAATCCCAATCTCTTTTCAAATCTCCATACTTCATTTTTAGCCTTTAAGGTGCAGTATCTTCCTTGTAAGAATTACTTTCCATTGGCAATCAGCACCTGACTGATTCTCAAGTTCATGACTCAGCTGCCAACACTGGAAACATCCATTTCAGGATTGCTGTTTAGTCACTTGTACTCAAGAAAAAATACAAAACATGAGGCAGTCAGACAGTTGAGATCTCAGTCTCACCTAGTGTGGAAGAGAGATTGGAAAAGCATGCAACAAGACATGGAACAGCTGAGACTGATGACCTGTCAGTCAAACGAATGTTCTTTTTGGAATGTTACCGAGAGAAACAGTTGGAAGCCAGACCAACTGGAGGTGGACCCTGGTTACCTTGAAAGAGGGAAGAAGGAGTTGTCCTCTCTTGGACTTTGGAGACTCAAGCTGAAGGAAGTCTGGTGACTTTGAAGGCAGAAGAAATAGGGACAACAGTCCAGATATCTCTGACTTTCTCTGTTAATGATAGTGACTGAACTTCCAAACCTATCAGCCATTTCTCTCAATTGAACTATATTCCACCATCCTACAGCCTAAGACTCATTGTAGTATTAGGGAAATCCCCAACCCTCTTACCTCCATTCCTTATCCCTTCCTGTCTTCCCCAAATAAACCCCTTACTTCAGATAAAGAAGAGAAAGAGTATTTCATGTGAAACATCATAATTGTTGTTTTAGATTTGTAGATTTAGAGAAAACCAGAAGAAGAAGGAAGAGGGGAGGGGAGGAAAAGGGAGGAATTAGAGGTTCAGAGACATTGAATTTTCCTTTTAAAACCCACTAAAGTGAGGTAGCAAGTGGCTTCCTGGATAGAGAGCGAGACCTGAAGAAGGGAAGTCCCAGATTAAAATCTGAACTCATTCATTTTGTAACTGTGTGACCCTGGGCAAATCGTTTAACTCTAATTGCCTGGCCCTTATTAATCTTCTTCCTTAGAATCAGGCAAAAGGTAAGGGGTATTAAAAAATAAAACAAAATAAAATCCACTTAGAGGCAGCTTTTCCTGGCTCAGTCACCAACTCTTTGACACTGATTCTCTATTCTTGTACAGAGTATTATGTATGGGAATAGAGGGCTGGAATAGAAGGAAAGTCAAAAAAACTAGGAGCCTCAGGTAACATTTTAAATTTAACAAGAAGCCATAGCAATAGACTATCTCTATGCATTCCCTGTGAGAAAGCTTCTATCTTCCCACTCAAGACCACAGGAACACATAAAGGAACACATATGTTATTAAGAAAGTATAAGTCCTTTAGAAGCAAACCTAAGCAAATCTCTTTCCATAGTACCAGAGTGTGTATTCCTGATTCTATAGGCTGTGTTCCATAGATCAGAGATGCTCCCTTTATACCATCTGTAATTCTTATAAATAAGTAACAGCACTGGGAGTGGATGTTTAAACTGGAAAAGAGGAGATTCAGTAGAAACGGGAAAACTATGTTCTTGAAGTTCTGTCATTTCAAAAAGATTTGCTCTGCATATTTTTAGAAGGCAAAATTAGGACCAAAAAGCAGAAGTAACAAATAAGAGGAAATGCTTTTGCTCGACATCAATTTGACAATGATAAAAAATAAACCAGGCTTCCTCTGAAATATTGAACTCCCTTTAAGTAGAAGTGTTTGAGGAGATACTCTGGGTATAAATACTCTTCTTCTTAGCCTAATCTCCTTCTGGACAATCTGATCTATTTGCTGTTCCACATACATAACATTGAGCATGTAGATAACAATAGAGTGTCAAATCCAGAGTCTGGAAGACCTGAATTCCAATCAAGCCTCAGACATTTACTAGCTGTGTGACCCCGAACAAGACCCTTAAACCTGTTTGCCTCCATTTCCTCAATGGAAAAATAAGCTGGAAAAGAGCCAGTTCTGGAAATGGAAGATCCTGACTTCAAATCTAGCCTCAGACACTTCCTAGCTTGTGACCTTGGGCAAGTCACTTAACACCAAATGTCTAGTCCTTACTACCCTTCTGCCTTGGAACCAATACTTACTATCAATTCTAAGACAGAAGGCAAGGGCTTAATAAAAATGAGCTAGAAAAGGAAATGGCAAACCACTCTAGTATCTTTGCCAAGAAAACTCTCTAAATGGGGTCACAAAGTGTTGGACACAACTGAGATGAACAACAACAAAACGCATAACATTTTATTTCTCATCTCATATCTTTTCATGACTATCCCTCATTTCCAGAATACACCCCCTCTTCATTTCTGCTTCTTAGAATCTCTCAAAGTTTGGTTCAAATACTACCACCCACACAAGGTCTTCCCTAATTATTCCCAGTTGCTACTTCACTGCCTCCCCAACTTTGTATTTACTTTTATGTTGTCTCCCTAACTAGAATGTTAGTCATCCAGTCAACAAGCATTTATAAAGCACTTATAATGAGCCAGACACTGTGCTAAGCAACAGGCATACAAAGTAAGGGGAAAAAGAACTGCCTGTGTCCTTTAGGAGTTCACATTCTAAGAACGAAGACAGTAGACAAATAACTATGACCATACAAGATGCATACAGAGAAGACAGAAGTTAACTTTAGAGGGGAAGATTCTAGCAGATCAGGGGAATGGGACAGACCTCTTGAAGAATGTGGAATTTGATCTGAGTCTTGAAGGGAGTCAGAGAAACCAAGAGGGGGCAGTGAAAGGGCATAGCATTCCAGGCATGGGGGCTAGACAGAGCAAAGATATGCAGACAGATGGGTTGTTATGTACAAGCAGCCATAGGTGCAAAATGCATAGAGCTAAGTGAAGTACAAGAATCTTGGAAAGGTTAGAAGAAGCCAAGTTATACAGAGCTTTAAATGCCAAATAGAGGAGTTTATGTTTGATCCTTGAGGTAATAGGGAGCCATTGTAGCTCACTGAGCTGGGGAAGGGAGGGTAACATAGTCCAACCTGCTATTTAGGAAAAATCACTTTGGCAGGTGAGTGATGGATAGATTGGAAAGGAGAAAGATATGAAGCAGGAGACCAATTAGCAGGCATAGTTGCCTCCTAGTCTAGGAAAGAGACAATGAGGAAATGAACTAGAATTGTTTCTGTGTTAAAGGAGAGAAAAGGATATATGCAAAGGATGGGAGATAGGGAGGGATTAAGTATTTACATAGTAACTACCATGTCTCCAGCACAGTGCTAATTAGGCATGTTACAAATGTAGCTCATTCAATCCTTATAACAACCCTGCAAGGTAAGTGCTATTATCATCCCTATTTTACATTTAAGGAAAATGAAGTAAACAGAAATAGAATGACTTTTTTTATGCCACTCAGCTACTAAGTGTCTGAGGCCAGATTTTAAACTTACTGTCTTCCTGTTTCCAAGCCCAGAATGCTATCCATTGTGCTGTCTAGCTGTGAGAAAAGTTATAAAGGCAGAAATGACAGTATTTGGCAAAGGACTGGATATGTAAAGTGACTAAAAGTGAGGAGTCAAGAATAATACTGAGGTTTTCAGCACAAATCAGTAAGGGGATGGTAATGTTCCCAATAGTAATAGAAACATTTAGAGAGTGATTTGGGAAAGAGAGCAACTTCAGTTTAGTGTATGATGAGTTTAAGATGTCTACACAATATCTAGTTCAAGATGTCCAAAAGATATTTGGTGATGTAGGATTGAAACTCAGAAAAAAGATTAGGTTTGAATGTCAAGATCTGGGAAATCATGTAAACAGAGATGATAATTGAATCCATGGAGCTGATGAGATCATCAAGTGAGATAATATAGAGGAAAAGAAGAAGAGTGTCCAGGACAGAGCTTTTTGGGGGACAGAATACTCAATGTTAAGGAGTATGACATGAATAACCAACTAGAAAAAGGAGACCTAGAAAGAGCAATTAAAAGGTAGGAGTAGAATGAAGAGAGCACAATTACATAAAAACCTAGAGAGGAGATAGTGTCTATAAGGAGCTGATAACAGGGTCAAATACTGCAAATGGTCAGGAAAGATGAAGATTGAGTTTACTTCTGGCAATTAAGAACTCATTGTTAACTTTGGAAAGAGTGGTTTCAATTGAATGATGAGGTTATAAATCAGATTGCAGAAGGTTTCAAAGAGAGTTAAAAGTTTGGAAATGGAAGCACCTAGTGGAAATGTTTTTCTCAAGGAGTTTAGTGAGCCACAAAGGAAAGAAGAGATTATAGGACAATAGCTAGCAGAGATGGTAGGATCAAATGACTTTTTTTTTTAACTGAAAGGGAAAATTTGAACATACTTGTAGGCATCAGAGAAGAAACCAGTAGATAGGAAGAGATTTAAGATATATAAAGGGGATGGCTGTCTGCCTTATCTCCTATAGCTACAAACAATTCAATTTAAACTTTTATGGGAAATGTTTCTTCCTCCCTTTCTTGCCCAAGGTCAGTCACCCCTTTTACATTTTACGAATTTAGCCTAGAGTGGGATATAGAGAGGATTTTTTTTTTTTGAGAAATCAGAAGGGGATAAGATCAAGGATTTAGGTAAAAAGTCTTGGCAAAGAGAAGGACCACATTTTCATTAGAGTAAAGGAGAAAATAATGGGGAATGGAGTAGAGGAAGAATTATGAATTATGTGGGATGAGGAGGGCCATAAGCACCTTAAGAGTAGGACCTCTCTCTCTATTCTCACTGTTTGATCTATGGTAGGTATTTAGGGCAGCTAGGTGACACCATGGATAGAGTACCTGGCCTGGAGTCAGAAAGATCTGAGTTCAAATATGACCTCAGGCACTTATAAGCTATGTGATCTTGGATAAGTCACTGAGTTCAAATATGACCTCAGGCACTTATAAGCTATGTGATCTTGGATAAGTCACTTAACCCCATTTGTCTCAGTTTCCTCATCTGTAAAATGAACTGGAGAAGGAAAAATACCAAGTCACTCTAACATCTTTGCCAAGAAAACCCCAAATGAAGTTACAAAGAGTCAGACATAACTGAAAAGCAACTAAACAACAAAGGTACTTTGTAAATGTAGAAGGAATCCCTATATTGACTTGGATATTGGCCTCTATCATCATCTAAATTCCTTCCAGTTCTTAAACTTTTAGAATGGATAGGAAGAATTTTTACTTTTGTCAGTTTACCACATAGTCTATATACCTCAGTTGTACATGTCCATCCCTCACATATGTACTTGCATGATATCGTTCATATGTTGTAACGATTTAGAGGAAAACAATCATGTGATTTTTATTTTAGCAACAGTGTGACACAATTATTAGATTTGGCTTAGGAATGCAAGGCCCATCTGTGAAACACAGTTACTGTGTGATCCCTCACCAGTTATTTAGAATTCTAGTTAACTCTCCAAGGCTATAAATTATACGCAAAGTACTAACCTGAATTTAGAGGAGGGAGTTTCATCACCTTTATATGAATGAAATCACAAATTCAGTCTTTATGCTCATCCCTGTTCAGTAATGAGCAAAACTTCACCCACAATTAAACACTTTATAATGGGTACTGAGCGCAAAACTCTCCATCTTGGACAATAGCCAGAAAGCTGATAGGGATAATGGGAGAAATCATTCTTATAAAATGAAAACTTGGAAGGCAGTAAGCAGTCTTGAATGTTCAGTAGCCAGAATCTTTTGTCTCTTTATTGAGTTTATCTTCTTTATTTTGCAGAGAAAAAAAGAATGCAATATTTTCCCCTTCTGAGCTTCAGCCAGAGTAAACCATGGGTAGGTCGATGGTTAAAACAAAGAAGAAGAAAAAAAACAGCAAGAAAAATTCTGGAGTCTGGATTAGTAAAATGTAAAAGGGGTGATTGACCTTGGGCAAGAAAGGGAGGGAGAAACAATTCCCATAAAAGTCTAAAGAGAGTTGTTTGTAGCTATAGGAAATAAGCCAGCCAGCCATTCCCTTTAATCTGCAGCAGAGAGCAACAGGTCTCTTGTATTTGTTTAGCAGATAGCATATGTTTTATTGACATAGGTGTTTACCCTAAACTAGAATCTGACCTGGAGTGCCAACTGCAGAGTTTAATCCTCTTTTTGTACATGGCTAAGGGCTGTGGCTTTGGAGTAGGGGATGGAGAATGTGTTTTATTGTGACTGAGTGAAGAATATTTATTTTTTGTCTCCTTGGGCAAAAATCCATAAATGCTGTATTTCCAGAAACACAAGTTTGGTTGTCTTGACCTGTATTTAGAAGTTAGCATCTTTTTTTTTTGTTTGTTTTGAACCTGAGATAGAATGATAAATTCATGGCATATAAAAGTTTTGATATAAAGAATAAAGAAGGTTAACATTTTGCTAAATTAATTTTGGATGGGGTTCATGATCTAATCTAACCCTCACTGAACTTTACAAAGAATAATTATGGTGAAGTTCTGATGCAGTTGTATTAAATTTAAAATAATTTGATAGGCGTTTCTGATGTTGAGAGAAGTGAGAATGGATGCATGGAATCAGATATCCTCAGGAGGTAACAGAAAACACAGATTTTGGAGTTGATGGACCAGTTTGCTTCTGATACTTAAAATCCCTCGGGCTCACTTACTCTACAGTAAAATGAAGAGATTTGACTCTCTGGCCTTTGGGGTTCCTTCCACCTTTAAGTCTATGATCTCTTCCCCACCTCCCCCACCCAAATCCTCTTTAAGTAGCTTCTCTGTTACTGTTGAGAGTACCACCATTTTCCCAGTCAACCAGGCTAACAATCTCAGTGTCATCCTCAACTACTCATTTGTACTTACTCCGCAAATCCAATTTATTATGAGGTTTTGCCATATCTACCATCACAAAATCTCTCAAATTTATCTTTTCTTTTCTCACATAGCCAGTATTATGAGAACCACTTCACTAAGTTACAACAAAACACATTCTCCATCTACAACTTAAAAGCCATAGCCCTTAACCTTGTACAGAAAGGGGATTAAACTCTGTGATTGGCACTCCATCCAGATCAGATTCTAGAGAGGTTTTCTCACTATCTTACTTTTGGATCAATGAAATAGTTTTCTGATTAGTCTTCCTTGCTCCAATTTCTCCTCACTCCACTCATCTGACAAAGTGACTTAAGTGCAAATCAGACTATGTCACATACCATCCCCCCTCCCTCATTAACTCAATAAACTCCAATGGCTCTCTATTATCCTCAGGATCAAATCTAAAATCCTGTGTAGCTATGAAAATTCTTTACAACTTGTCTATCTTTTCTCAATTTTTTACATTTTGCTCCTGTACTCTGAGATAGCAACACTGGCCATTCTGCTATTCTTTGACATGGTACTCTTATCTCCCCACTCTCTATTCATTTGCACTAGCTGTTGCTCCATGCCTGAATTTCTCTCCTTCCTCACATCAGTCTTTTGACTTCAATAAGACTCAGCTCAAATCTCATCGCCTTCAGGAGATCTCTCTTGGTCCTCTTCCACTGCTAGTGCCTTCCTTCTAAGATTACTTTCCATATTGTGTGCGTATGTATCCATGTATATATCTATAAAATAATACTAATTATATAAATTAGATATAAATTATTTACATATCTCCTCTATTAGAATGTGAGCCCTTTAAAGAAAGGGACCTTGTTTTTCTTTCTTTGTATCACCATCATTTAGCACAGTTGGCAAATGTTAAGTACTTAATAACTGCTGGCTGACTCACTGTCTTTGTTTAGCAATTAGGGGCAGTTAGGTGGTCATAGAGTATTTGACTTAGAGTCAGGAAGACTCATTTACCTGAATTCAGATCTGGCCTCAGACACTTACTAGTTGCGAGACTCTGGGCAAGCTCCTTAATATTGTTTTCTCCAATGTCTTCATCTGTGAAATGAACTGGAGAAGGAAATGGCAAACCACTTGCTCTAGGATCTTTGCCAAGAAAATCCCAAATGAGGTCATGAAGAGTTGAATATGACTGAAAAACAAATGAACAACAACAAATAACAAAACTAGCAGTTAAAGCTCTCCACAGCCACGCCTCATCCTACCTTTCCAGACTGATTAACAAATTTCTCTCCTCTATATGTTCAATGACCTTCTCAATGTTCCTCACACATGGTTCTCCCTTTTCTGACTCCCTGCTATTTCATGAGCTGTCTCTCATGTCTGGAATGCTCTCACTCTTCACCTTTGCCTCTTGGAATCCCTGGTTTCCTTCAAGTACCACCTTCTACACGAGGCCTTTTCTGATTCCCCCAGGTGCTGGTGACTTTCTCAACAAGATTATGTTGTGTCTGCTTTGCATCTGTTTTGAATCTAACTACATATGTGTATGTGGTCTCTCATATCAAAATGAAGTGCCTCAAAGGCAAGGATGAGAATATTACTGCCTGGCACACCTTCTTTTAAGAGTTGTAATAGAATATGTGTCTAAATATTTATAAAAGGTAAAATGCTATTCAAATATAAATAATAATGATATTTCCATGTGATATACATAGATATAGAGACAGATATAGTATATGGGTCTGGTATTCTCCCATCAGATTTTAAGCCTCTTGAAGGTAGGAAGTACACATCTGAGATCTTTTTTTATTTATAACTAAAAAGCCTAAGAGTTCATTATGTTTATTTAACAGATGAGGAAACTGAGACCCAGAGATGTTAAATGATCTAATGTCATAAGCATTATGTAACAGCCAGAACCTGACCCTCTAATTTTCATTATAGCACACTGCCTCTCACCTGCTCATTTGCCAGATAAGGAAAATGAGTCCATTTAGATAGATTAGTAGGTATGGAGTAGCAAGACTACACAGTGGCTTGGGCTGGAGTCAGGGAGACCTGAGTATAAATCTGGCTTCAGATACTAGACATGTATCTGTGGGCATGTCACTTAACCTCTATTTGCTTCAGCTTCCTCATCTATAAAATGAGGATAATAATAGTATCTACCTTTCAGAGTGGTTATGAGGATCAAATGAGATAATAATTCTGAAGTACATAGCACAGAGTCTAGCACATAGACACTATATTAATATTATTAATTAATATATACTAATAAATATATAAATATAATTAATATTAATATTAACTTTTATTATTAGCTAGACAGATAGATAAGCATTTATACTGAGCACTGGGGATACAACCAAACAAGATCCTGACCTCAGGGAATTTACAGTCTAATGGGAGGAAGACAATTCATAATGGAGTGTTGGGGATGAGAACAGCTCAGTGGCAGAGTTTGGGTACTCAGAGGCAAATGGAATGGGGCCCTATACTTGTGATAAACTTACCTGTCAGATCAAGAAATCAAGGTTTCAAATGAGAGAGATATAAGGATAGTGGCCAAGGAATAGAACCTTCAAATTAGCCTATTGTTCAAATTTAGAACCTATTTTAACTTTTCCTTAACCTTTTCTTTAAAATGTGCAAATAGGGACTACAGTATGTCAGATCATGTTGTCATCAGCACACTAGTGATACTAACAAGGAGGCTAAGAACTAGAGAGGAAGATTCCAAAACCCAAGATAACAACTCAGGAGGTAAGATAAGAGAACAGATAAGAAAGAATATGAGAGGGAAGAGAAAGGAGAAGGAGAATTTTGCAGCCTCCAGGAGAGACCTGGAGATCAGCCACAATCATATGGAGGATCTACTTCTACAAGCGCAAGCAGAATAAAGGAGCTGCCCAGACTCTGCTCAGCTGGGAGAAACATCCACACAGTTGGAAGCAGCC
Organism: Monodelphis domestica; assembly: GCF_027887165.1. Taxonomy (NCBI): domain Eukaryota; kingdom Metazoa; phylum Chordata; class Mammalia; order Didelphimorphia; family Didelphidae; genus Monodelphis; species Monodelphis domestica. The sequence goes on from NC_077228.1 coordinate 339,526,449, forward strand.
TTAGAGACTGTGCTGGAGATGGCTCAAGATCAAGGAAAATCTATGTCAGCTGCATGCTTGCAACTAGCAGAGATCATGGAGAAGATGACACAGGAGAGGAAGGCTGAGAAAGCCAGTGAAAAGCTTGACCAGATCCTAGATATGTTAACATTGATAAGCAACTGAGTTCAAGTCATTGAACACAAGCTTGCAAAGTTATTTTTATGGAGCTTTGTTTCATCCATCCCATCAACAGGTACTGTCAAGCTGTCAGAATCACTTTACCCTTCAAATGAATTATAATCAATTAACAGCCCTAGTGTACCTCCCTCCTATAATCCTCAGCACTCAGATATTTGGAGTCAATTCAAGTAATCTGCTCAGCACCCTGCAGTGCAACACATCATCAGTCTCGAACATCATGTGCCATTGCTTGGTAACAAGTGTGAACCAGCACAGGGAAGAAATAAACTGCAGGGCAAATATTGCAAGGACTGAACCCATACAGCTATTTGCACAAGAACTCTTACACTGGACCCGCCACAACTACTCTGGGAGAGCACTCCAGAATCACAACCCAACACATAGTCCCACAACCCAAAGCAAAGGTTGCACAACATGTAAAGGATCTCCAGAGGACCCCTGCTAGCCAAACAACACACGACGGTTTCTCCACTCTAAACAATACTTAATTTCTCCACTCTAAACAATACTCATTCAACAAAAAGGGCTACACCTCTAAGACTCATAGGGTCTCCTGTCTAATTATAGAAAAACATAAAATGTAGAATAGATAAAAGAGAGGATTTCAAGCTATTTTTGTTTTTCCTATATATAGGTATATTTTACTATATATAGTAGTGGAAAATGGAGGAAATATGTAAACAGTCTATTGATAGTGTAAGGGGAAAAAGGGGTTAATTATTAAAAAGTTTGGACTAGATTATTTAAAAACAGGGTCTCCAAGAATTTAATTTATTCCAAAGAGATTTATTTACAAATTATTTACAAAATATAGAAAGAGTGAAGTAAGAAAAATCAGAGAGAGGATAGGGTAAGATATCTAGTCTAAGCACTAAGTAATTTACTCTAGGCCTGTATATATATGTAATGTTGTGGAGGAGAGAAAATGGGAAAAGTCTGCAGCAGATCTGGAGAAACTAGGACTGCAGAACCTGTCAATCAAGATGGACATTCTAAATAGAATGGGGACCAGGAAGGATCTTTGAAAAAGGAAGAGGCAAACTGAAAAACTTGGTCTCTTGCCCTTGGGACAGAAAGGAGGAAGGTAAAAAGTCCTGCTCTCTGGTTTCTCTCTACTGTACTACAGTGACTGAATCTTCAAAACTGTTGACCATTTTACCAAATCTGAACTCTATTCCACCATCCTCCAACTTAGGAATTGTTTTAGTATTAGGGAAACCCCAAACCCTTTCTCCCTTCGACTTCTTACCTTTCCCCTTCTTCCAAATAAACCCTCTTACTTAAACTTAGAAGAGAGAAAGAGAGAAAATACTTTGTTTGGTGTATACCAAAATATTCACTTTGAGCTGACTTCAGTGCTACCAACAGAGAAGAATCAACTAAGGGGATGAAGGGAAAAGGGAGGTAGGACAGAGAGGATTGAAGGGAAGAAAAGGCAGGAGGGAGGAGATTGGCAGATCTGATCTTGAAATTATCATCTCCCACTTAAAATAATCCCCTTATACAATTTAGCACCCTGAACAGACTGTATCCACATCCTATAGAAAGAAAACAAAAAGAAAAAAAGCAAGATGTTCTTAACAAATAATATGTGGGATGATAGTGTTGGCAATAATTGCAGGATATTGGGTATATAATATCCTATATAGTACCATGACAACTATAATTTTAGAATCCATTGGGGTATATAACAAATACTACCACTTTTATACTAAACATGCCATTTCAAAAAGACACTATCCTATGGCAAGAACTAATTCAGACTTACATTTTTACCATGGCTATAATACAGACTCTTACTTACTTGAAGAACATTTACTAAATTTTAGTTCCAAGGACAATGGCACAAATCATGTTAGTTGACACCAATTTGGAAGTACTGGTGAAAAACATGTTTGAAGAATTTTTAAAGGAAAAGGGGTTAGACCAGATAAGGGAAATGGACAGGCAGACAATGTGACAAACGATAAAGAAAAGAAGGCCAAGAAAAACAAGTTGGATGCACAGGGAAATGACAAGGACAAGGACACTAATGCAAACAAAGAGGCTGAAAAAAATTTTCATTAAAGGACATTACTAAGCTCTCTGATACAGCTGGAGTGTTACACTCCAAAGTCCATAAGCAATTCACAATACAAGAACTGGATTCTATGAAGTAAAATTCCCAAAATTTATATCTGAGCCCCATAGATCTCACAAGGAATTAAAAAGTTTTTCCTATCTTTGAGCCAAGTTTTGAAGATACTGAGTTCCTTTTGGCAAAGTTGTTTAGCCCCCATGAACACTGCTAATTCATAGATAAAATGAGATCTGAAAGCACCCCGATGAGGTGGCCAACTGAGGAGCAAAGAGAAGATTTTGACTTCTCTAACCATGTAAGTATGACCTATCTGAGGAAATGCAGAGAGGATTTGCTATAGGCAGTCAAGATGTGTTGCTCCAAGCCAAAATTTTGGGGTAAATTTGACAAAATGTTACAAGAAAAGAGCGGACATTTAGCCACAATCATTGACCATTTGTCTGAAACCACAAAGGCTATCATGGGTATAGAGAAGGATTCAGAACAATCTACAGCACATGTTAGAAGACAATTTCTAAAACATTGCACAACACACCTTTGGAATTTCTTCAAAAACTACTTTCCCAAATATGATTCAGTGAATTTGTGAGAACTAAGGAACTCTGCATCATACATTTTTGATAGTCACACAGAGCAGAACAGACAGGTGACAGAATTAAAACAGAAATTACATGAATCAGAACATAATCTAAAGGAAAAAGAGATTCAAGAAATCAAACATCTTAACACGGTCAAAACATACATAAAACCTGTATATCAGCAAAGAAAAGTACAAAGGGAGACCAGGCAATGCTTTTTCTGTCACAAAACTGGACATATAATAAAAGACTGTTGTCTCAAAAAGAAGTATAAATTTAACAAGAACACACAAGGCAAACACTATAATAAGCAGAAAAGTACCTGCTGTAAACACTGCACTTTAAGATCAACTCAGGAAGCAGCAAACCTTCAGGAAATGTGTGAAGCTATAAATGCAGGAACTAAGCCCAAACATGCAGACATTGTAAGAAGAGACTTATGAAGCCAAAAGTATGATGTATTTAGTTTGATGCATGGAGATAGAGAGGTGCAAAACAGTAAAAGACAGGCTGTTATAAAACAAATGGGAAAACAGAAAAGGGACAATGAACAGGTGATGCAGGAAATTAAGTCTGTGAGTAATGAGAAGAACAAACCAAGTGAAAAATCAAATGACAGGCAGAGACAAGTGAAGGAACTTGATGAAGAAATTAAAAATATCATTGCTCAGATGCAAAGTGAAATAGGAGACTTAGAGAGAAACTGTAAAGTAACCACTCATGAAAAAAGTAGAAAACAAGTTAAAATATACTTAGAAAACTTTTTTTTCCGTGCAGATTGGGCACAGGGATTGAATGTTGTACAAGAAAACGTCATAAAAATTCATATAAACCTAAACAGCTGGTGAAAGACACTGTGAAACAAAATTTCAATTCCCTGCAGCAAAAGGACTGTAGCAGAAAATCAATGCACAAGTTTATTGTTACCAATGAGGTTAATGAAGCTGTAAAAGATTTAAAACCACTCACAGATAAAATTATAAACCCACATGAAATAGTTAACTCGTCAAATAGCTATATTGCACAGATTTCCTTAGAATAAAACATCTAGTTTGAATCCAGAAACTGAAAGTTTTCATCCTACAGTGACTAATTTAGAAAATACAAAATTTAATGAAAATGGAACTGAAGTTACATTTGAAAATAATAATCATATTCAAAGTAATGGAAGTAGAGTAGCAGTTAAATTTGAAAAGATGAATAGAATGCAAAACTTAGCAACTGATATAACAGCCAAGGATTCAAATGACAGTCATGAAACTAACATTCTGAATGGTTGGGAGAGGTCTGATAATGAAGGAATACATCATATTAACCATATCTATGTTTTAAATTCATTTTCCAATGAAGTAGAAGATATAATACAATCTAACATAGATGAAGATCACATGTAGAGAAGATTTAACTAGTTCAACCATACAACTGGCAGAAGGTACCAAAGCAGTGCAGAGTGATTCACTAACAATAAATTCCATATCTCCACAAAAGCCAAAACCATATGTATGGATTAAAGTGGGAAAGAAAAACTATAAACCTCTCATACATACTGGTGCTTCAAAATCTGTCCTAAAGACATGTCCAGGGGGTACCAACATAGGAGGGGTATGGTTTCTGTAGCTGGAGCTATGGGACAAATACAATAGGTCCCTGAACTCAAAAGCACAATGGTCAAATTGGCTCCTCTCACCATAGAGCATACTTTCCTATTGATTCCCTCATGTCCAGATAATCTTTTAGGATGAGAATTTTTGGGTAAGATTTAAGTGACTTTGCAATGTGAAAGATCTGGGAAAATATACTTGCATTTGCCCCAAAATTCACTAAAACACTACCAATTGTTATACTTGGAACAATTAGAAGAACCTGAGAAAATCCAAATTTTAACATCTATGTATGACATACCTAAAGATAGTCCACAAGGGGTTTTTGCAGAACATCAAAATGATGTGGCTAGGATTAAGTCAGTGACACCAGGCAGAACTGAAGTAAGGGATGGAATACCACCTAAGATATCACAGTACAAATTAAGTAAAGAAGCAAAAGAAGGAATAACACCAATCATAAGCAGCTTGTTAGAACAAGGCATCTTAAGATCTACAGTGTATGAATTCAACAGCCCAATTCTAGCTATTAAAAAGTACAAACTTAATGAAGATGGGAAACCAAGTTGGATATTTATAATGGATCTTAGGGCAGTAAATAAGTTCATAAGAAAGAACCACACTGTCACACCTTCTCCAAATGATATAATAACTCAAATACCTTCCAAAGCACGATGGTTCACTGTGTTGGACTTGAGCAATGCATACTTTACCATACCTTTGCATCCTGACTCTCAAAATATTTTTGCTTTCCAATGGAGACAAAATCAGCTGTGTTGTACCAGATTAATGCAAGGATGTTGTGAGTTGGCTTCAATATTTTGTCAATTTCTACAGAGTGACCTAGCCATCATAACTTTCAGATGTAGCAGATTAATACATTATGTGGATGACTTGCTGCTAGCATCGCCTGACCCCAAAACATGTTTGGAGGACTCAAAGAAGTTATTAATAGAGCTTCATAAAAGAGGATACAAAGTTTCAAAAAAGAAAATCCAGTGGGTTCTCCCAACAGTCGAATATCTTGGATTTTTCCTGGAGGGGGGCACCAGGAAAATCTAATAAAAGAATAAACCAGCGACTCTGATTTCAGACTTGCTACTAGGTGGAGAACAATTACATGATTGCAACCAAGTAGTAGAAATGATGCACAAACCCAATAAACAACTTAAAGACATACGTCTTATAAATCCAGAAGTAGAGTTATACATAGATGCTTCCTCCTATATATTCACAATGGGCGGAGAGTCACAGGGGCAGCTGTAGTTGACAATGACAAAACACTTTGTCATGTATCATTGCCAAATCATGTTAGTGCCCAAGGAGCTGAGCTGAAGGCTCTGCTCATTGACCTGGAGTTAGCTAAAGGAAAAAGGGTTAACATTTATGTGGACTCACATTATGCTTTCTTCACTTTGCATTCGTCTACATACATATGGAAAAACAGAGAGTTTAAAACCTCAGCTGGGAAACAGATTACATATGGAAAATTAATAGACAATCTTATAAAAGCTGTAGAACTTCCAAAAGAGGGTGGCTGTAATCCATTGCAAGGCACATACTCATGGAAAGGGCAGACATCCCAAGGGAATGATAACACAGACGTAACCTCAAAATACACTGTGAAGTTCAGACCCCACAGTATCCTGAATTTCTCTCTGATTGAAAGGCACAATCTTACTGAAGCTTACAATGGAGAAGAAATACAGGGATGGAAGGAGAAGCTAGGCTCTAAACTAATCAAAGGCATCTGGATTGCTCAAGGGAGTAAACTGATTCTCCCACAAAAAAATATATCAACATCTATGCATCATAATTCATTCAAAAGGGCATTACGAGGTACAAGGGATTCTGGATACTATACAGAGGTTTTGGATGGCACCAGGAATAACACCAAATGCCATTAGAACTTGTCAGGCATGTGAAACATGCAGAAAGTATAATCAAGGACATTTTAAGAACATAGCATTGGGAGGCAGACCACTCAGCTATAAGCCTTTCCAATGTATTCAAATTGATTATATTAACATGCCCAAAGACAAGGGATACAAATATGCATTAGTGATTGTGGATAGACTGACAAGATAAGTTGAAGCATGTCCATCCAAGAAAAATGACATAGCAACAGTAGTGAGATTTCTATTAAAAGAGAATACCTAGATATGGCATTCCCAATACCATAGACTTGGTCAGGGGGTTTCATATCACTTCTCACGTTCTGCAAGAAATCTACAAGAACTTGGGGATCAAATGCAATCATCACTTGGTTTATTGACCCCAAAGTACAGGCCAAGTGGAACGAATGAACAAAGAATTGAAGACACAGATAGGTAAATTCTGTTCAAAAACACGCTTAAAATGGACAGATGGTATGCCTCTTGCTTTGTTCAACATAAGAACTAGACTGAGATCTGACTTGCATATATTACCATTTGAAATGCTATATGGTCAACCACTTTGGCATGGTAGGACAGTAAAGCCATTATTTCTGTCCATGTTAAAAGGGTACTTCATGAATATTTAAAACAAATACAAGATAGATTAGACAAACTGAGGAAACTGGATTTACTTGTGCAAAGAATACCATTAGATTTTTCACTGCATAAGATAAAACCAGAAGACAAAGTATATATCAAAAATTTCAATAGAGAATCTCCTACAGAACCAAGATGGATCGGTCCAACAATGGTTGTAATGACAACCCCAACATCTACAAGAGTTGATCAAAAAGATCCATGGTTCCATGCTTCACATGTAAAATTGCATCATACCCATAACATTAACATTAATGAAGATACATAAATATGACATCTGAAACAAATAACTCTAGTCATATTCAACAACACAAATAGCCCTAGCAGTAATCAACAACAGTCCCTATGAAAGGAAAGCTATGACAGACAAAACATAAAGAACAAATAAGAGAGCATTGCACATATTAAAATATAGGAAAGCACAAGAGAGTACAAATTAGGACAAGTAAGTACTGCTAAAGCAAACAAAACAGCTCCAGATAGAAAGATAGATAGTAAAAGACAGAAAAGAAAACAGGTACTTTAAAATTATCTCCATATAAAAGTCTCTACAAAGTCTCTGCCAACAATAGTAACAACAAAGAAAGTAACAAAGTTATTTCACTAAGAAAATATAACTATGACTAAACGATATCATCATTCTATCTCCAAGAAACCTCAAAAAAAGACAACATATCTTAATGTGAACATCAAAGAGAGGAAACAATAAATCCCCTTATGCAAAAATTCAAACATCATATGAGATCAGAATATCAAATTTATAATCATAACATACATCTAAGAACTTATACTACAACATACTATAAACACTCTCTCATGAAGATGATCATATGAAAAGCTTACTTCCACACATGAAGAACAACTCATGAATATTAACAAGCACATATGAAGAATTCATACCTTACTTCCATGCACAATGAAAAATTTCAATCTTACACACATGCACATGTAAAACCTTATACTCATGCATGTTCCTGAATGTTCCTGTATGTTTCTGAATATTAAAGAAAACAGGACTTTAATCAAGAACTGACAACAGGCAACAAGTGTATCCAGCACAGATGAAAAAACCAAGACATGTAGTTTTCTATAATCAACAACAAAAGACAGGAACAACTTTGAAATTTTGGACTTGTGATCATGAGGTCATGTAAGAATGTGACATACATGTTAACTTCACATTTACATACATATGCTACACATAAACACAAGGTGGAAGGAAATCTCATGGACTGGGTAAGTACACATGCACAGTTGTAACACACAAAATTCATACTGATATATAAATTTCTGTGGAAAATTCAAACAGACAAAGAAATTTCTTAGCTGCATGAGTTTGCACAGAAATCAAAACAATGTATTATATTTGTACATATGTAAATCTGTATAGATACAAATCCATGTACATATGTAAACCCTAATGTACTAACTAACTATATTAGAATAATTTTATTAATGTTCTAATGATTAACAATAGCAACAGTTTAGAAAATTCATTCAAAGTCTTAGGGAATGTAGGGACAGACATAAAATTGAGTATAATAGTTAGATCACATTATAATTTTAGGTAAACAATTGTTAGTAATAGAAATTTTTATTTAGTAGAAATTATAGACATTAGGAAATGACAGTTACATATTCAAAATACTGTTGAAATTGTTACATGGTTTGTTATTTTGTTCAAAAACTATATTCATGTAAAATCCCTATTTACCTAAGTAATTTTTCTATACCCAAATTTAGCACAGAGTTGGGTAGACAGAATAGTCAAGACAGGTTAGGATTTTTTGTTTTGGGAGGGTAAAGGAATAGATAGTTAGAAATTTGACAAGATATATTTAAAAGTTAACGTCAATACAGGATGCAGGATGCATCCTGTCCAAAGGCAAAATGGAATGGAATGTTGTGGAGGAGAGAAAATGGGAAAAGTCTGCAGCAGATCTGGAGAAGCTAGGACTGCAGAACCTGTCAATCAAGATGGACATTCTAAATAGAATGGGGACCAGGAAGGATCTTTGAAAAAGGAAGAGGCAAACTGAAAAACTTGGTCTCTTGCCCTTGGGACAGAAAGGAGGAAGGTAAAAAGTCCTGCTCTCTGGTTTCTCTCTACTGTACTACAGTGACTGAATCTTCAAAACTGTTGACCATTTTACCAAATCTGAACTCTATTCCACCATCCTCCAACTTAGGAATTGTTTTAGTATTAGGGAAACCCCAAACCCTTTCTCCCTTCGACTTCTTACCTTTCCCCTTCTTCCAAATAAACCCTCTTACTTAAACTTAGGAGAGAGAGAGAGAGAGAGAGAGAGAGAGAGAGAGAGAGAGAGAGAGAGAGAGAGAGAGAGAGAGAGAGAGAGAGAGAGAGAGTGAGAATACTTTGGTGTATACCAAAATACTCACTTTGAGCTGATTTCAGTGCTACCAACAGAGAAGAATCAACTAAGGGGGTGAAGGGAAAAGGGAGGTAGAACAGGTAGGGTTGAAGGGAGGAAAAGGGAGGAGGGTGGAGATTGGCAGATCTGATCTTGAAGTGATCATCTCTCACTTAAAATAATCCCCTAATACAAGCTAAACCAGGACAGGGAGAGTTAGTCCTTAGCTGGAGAGGCCTCAGCAAAGCCAAAGACCTGGGGATGTCTCTCTCAAGAGGTAGGTGCCTCCTGAGACTAGTCTCTTCAGAAAATCCAAGAAAGGAGTCATCTTTTTCACTCACCACATGTCAATCCAAAGGGAGAGATTTAAGGACAGTCTCACCAGGAATCGGGTCTCAGGTTCAGTCAGCAGATTCTTCATCAAATTCAGAAATCCAGATAAAGATGAAGTCCAAATTGAACTCCCCTCAGGAAGTTGTAACTCCCTTTTAAAGACACTTTCTTTTGCATCATTTCCTGTGACTTCCCCTAATTTTACATCTACCAATCACAATTGAAGCTTTGCTTAGGATGGCCCATGGGGCAATCAATTTGATTCTGATTCATCACCCACTATTGCACACATGGGTCACAGACCTCCCCACTTAATGATTAAATGGGATGTTTACACTTTTGGTGATTAGATCTAAAAATGGGCAGATCTCCCCACTCAATTGTAAGTAGCATGTTTACACTTTTGGTGATTAAATCTAAAAATGGGGAGGAGGGTTAATTTAATTTTCACAATCAGGGGAGAATTAAATGTAATCTTCACAATAGAAATTAACTGTATTTTATAAGGCTCTTTCCCTGGGTCTGATGACTAACCAAAAACAAATCATGAAAATCTGGATAGTAATTTGAATTATAAATGATTTTTAGCACTTCTAAAATAATCCTGAAAATATCTTATGAAAATAGCATAATATAATTATAATTTGGCTCTGTCCATAAATAAGGCAGCTATTAAAATGCCTTGGCTGTTTTTGTTATTATGAGAACACTAGCATTCATGTAATAGCAACAAATAAAAAAAACCAAAATTTTTTTTCTGAATTTCAGCAGAGTAGTTATTACAATATCATTAATGAAGTTCAATGCAATGATGAATAATTTATCCAGTAGTATATTCTCCTTAATCTTAGTCTTATTGAAGAAATCCCATATTTAAGGAAATAATATGAAAAATGTTATTTTTTCAAAGTTTATAAAAGTAGAGAATTACTTTATTGGGAAATACATACATACCACATAAACTTTGTTGTTTTTTAGCTGTTTTCATTTGTGTTTGACTCTTTATTGACCCCATTTGGGGATTTCTTGGCAAAGATAGTGGAGTGGTTTGTCATTTCCTTTTCTAGCTCATTTTACAGTTGATGAAAGTAAGGCAAATAAGGCTAAATAACCTGCCCAGGGTCTCATATAAATGTCTGAGGCCAGATTTGAACTTAGGAAGATGAGTTTTTATGACTCCAGGTCCAGCACTCTATCCACTCTACCATCTAACTGCCCTCTTCATTTTGTAGCCTCAATTGAAAAGTATTTAGGTACACAGAAAGACTTCTGCATCTGAAATCATATCTGAGAGCAAAATCCATCTTTGCAATCTATTTCCTGATTAACTATGGTCAAGTTACTTAACCTTTTTGGGACCCAGTTTCCTTATCTGTAAAATGAGGAGACCAGATTAAATGATCTCAGGACTCTTCCAGCTCTAAATCTGTGATCTATTTCTTTCCAGGACCTAACATTAGGAAAGGTGATGTTACAGCTTTGAATATATAACTTCCTTTGTAGGATTCTACATCCACCCCCCCCCCCCCAGCCCCATGCATATATAACTAAAGATAAAAATTTCTCTGCTTTTATTTGAGTATGTATGTGTCATGCTAGCAGAAGAGAGAAAACATCAGTTATGATTGCTAACTCTTTTGTAACCCCAACATTTTTTTCTTTCTTTTAAAAGTTTTTCCTTCTTTCCATATTCTTTTTTCATTGTTTTTAGTCTTTCTCCCACTCTTTTGTTTTTATCTTTTTTGTCTTTGCTTCTTGCTTCTTGCTGATTTTGATTTCTTTTTTCTTTTCTCTCTTATCTCTTTCATTTTTATTTTATCTTTTTTTGTCTGTCTTAAAATTATTTTTTTTGTTTTCTTCTTTTTTTGCTTGTTTACTTCCCCCCCCACCTTTGTGCTTTTCTTCTTTTACAATCCAGCTATTAATGTTGGGTATCACTTCTAAAATCAGTCATTCTATTAATAAAATTGTTTAAATTAAATCTCAGATACATTTATATCATTATTCTGCAGCAATCATATTATTCCTATGTATGTAAATACATATGCACATATGTACATGCATAAATATTCTATTAATAGACTAATAGTGTTCATCGATTATGAAGTGAATACATTGTCTTTTGACACTTCTAAATTAAAAGTAATTATTTATTTAATGATACAGAACTTCCTTAGTACATATACGTATATTGCTTGGACTGGAATTATTTTATTAACAAAGCAATATCATATAGACTTTTTGACAAACTAAAAATAAAACTAAATCATATAGGACAGTCAGTCATGTAGTATTTTATTAAGCACCTCCTTTGGATCAGGGGCTATATTCAGGGTGGGGAATACAAAGAAAGACAAAAAATGAATAGTCTTTTATCTTAAGTATCTCATAGTCTAAATGACTTTAAATGTTTTTACTTGCTGTTATGTTTCATTTCTCTAGCATCCAAGTCCATAGATTTAGGAATGTATGTTAAATATTCTTAAAATGTGCCTAAAATATATTCTTAGTGACTTGAATAAAGGCACCTGTAAAAAGTCTTGCTGTGAGATTTAATCAATGCATGGGTAAAAATTGTGGCTTCGGTCTAGAGGGTAAACAATTTTATTGTTTGCGCAATGGATTTTTGTTGATTTCCTTGAGCAAAAATAAATAAACATTGTGTCATCCCAAACTCAATCTGGCACCTATTATTTTTAAAAAATTCAATTTAATGGTTCTGCTTCTTTCCAGTCATAAAATTATGCTATGTAAAATTTTTGTTATAAAATGCAAACTAATAAACCAAATAGGACTGACATTTTGCTAGCCTAAATCTTCTTGGATGAGGTTCAAGATCTAATCCAGTTCTTGTTCTTTGTCCTTAATTTCTGAATAGGACCAAAGATATTACAGGTGATGTCTTAACTTGCACTTGAATTAGAATTGAGATTGAGTTGTACAAAGTCATCAGCTTCACTCTCTCTTCCAGAGTGCAGTGACAAGACAAAAGGCAGGAACACTGGCAATGATCCTGGATGGAGTGGATGACCTTGTTGTCTATGATGACTGACCAAAATCGAAGCACTTTTCAGTACCCACTACAGCTGCCTTTTTGGCTTTGGGAACAAACTGTTCTCATCTTCCCATTCTGCTGGGGAATGTCTTCACATGGGTAAAGTAGAAGTACCCCTAACTCAGTGACAGGTTTGAGATCTGTAGGCTACCCTCAACCTGATCTAGCTCCTCTGCTGAAACAGATGGCTGCTGTGCACTCTACAGCTTCGTGGATTCCTGGGTATTTTTCCTGAATACCGCTTTACAAAAAATAATTACAATGAAGTTCCAGTATAGCTACATTCGTTTTAAAATTTCTTGAGAATAAATGATCCTCAGGTTCTCTGGGTCTATGATTGTATTATTTTCCCAAAGAATGACATTAATCCTTTAATTCAAGTTAATTTATATTTTGGCTATATGTTGTAATGGTTTTGATAGTAAAAAATAATTATCTTACTCATTTCTTCATCCAATTCAAAACAAAGTAGATGCACCAACAGTCAATATAACATACAGTTAAATACAATCAGGACAAAAGTGTCTCTGTGTATGTGTGTGTGTGTGTGTGTGTGTGTATATATATATATATATATATATATATATATATATATACTTGGCTCTATTGTTTGAATGGGAGTCAAAGATATATTTTCTTTCCTTGGTACTTATTTTCCAAGGAACAATATTACCACTTCATCTCAGAGTATGTCCCCTAATCATAAAAGTATCTAAATTTATAATACATTCAAGAAATAATTTATTAAATTTCCTTAAGAGCTAAAAGATGAAAGTGTTTCGGCAAGAAATCTGTAGAAGGCAAATAAAACATTTTTCCTGTTGATGCAAGTAACTTCAGTTTACACTTCCACCATGAGAGGTCATGAAAGGACAGTGTAGAATAGAATTTGTGTTTTGTTGAGAGAAATAGAAAAAGAAAACCCTAAGCATAAACCCATAACTAAGTTTGATGAGGCTGTAAAAAAATAACAATTTGGAGTTCTTAATGAGACATTTATAAGTGAAGTGATTAATTTGTTTAAAAATACATATATCCTCTATGTTAGAGGGACACAACTCTGCTTGGGATCTTGAGGATAGATACACATTCAGATTTGATGGCCTTTTTCTGTGGAAAAGATACTATTTTTAGTTTGTAGAATATTAAAGTTTTAAAAAGCAAAACATTAGCTTTTACAGATACAGTAACTTGCTTTAAAAATAGAAAAAAATTCAATTTAATTGCAGTACAAGATATGGCTTTTAACAAAAGACAGAAACCATGAAGGAAAGTAATAAATAGAACTAGAATTTGTAGCCAATTAAAAAAAAACAAAACACCCCCTTACTTTCTGTTTTAGTAACAACTCTAAGACAGAAGGGTAAGTCTAATTAGATGACTTGCCAAGGGTTACACAGCTAAGAGGTGATTTAAAATCCAGCTTCCAAAACTTACTAGCTGTGTGAACTTGGGCAAGTCACTTAACCTCTGTTGTAAGTCTGACCTCTAGTTCTCCTGACTCTAGGCATGGAGTTCTATCTACTGAACCCTTAGCTGTCCATATAGCCAATTTTTAAATGACACTGGAAACTGTAATACTTTAAGTCCTTCATTAGCCACAGTCATGTATGATTTGCAAATATTTCATTCAAACATTTTCCAGTGGTGTTCTTTCTTACAAAAGTAAGTTATATTGGTAATATAATAAATCATCTGGGTAATGTAATACATTTTTATTTTTTGACATAGGATCATTTCTACAGCTGAAAACAATGCAAAAGCCAGTTGGTAGAAAAATGTGGACTTGAACCCAAGTCTTCTGACTTGACAGTGAATACTCTTTCTTTTGTACTATGCTTTATAGTTACTTCTTAATGTTGATTTAATTTAGATGAACCAGGTAAAATCAACTAGTCATACAGTTAAAAAGAAATCACAATTAAGGAATTATTCCTTCACAACTGCATCATGAAAAGAAGTGTTTGTTGCTTTTTAGATTTTTGTTTTAGTCAGATCTATAATTTCATTGATGTGGGATATCTCCTGATGAGGAACTTCCTCAATCAGTATAGATAGCCGTTTTCTCACGTGATTTTCTTCTTAGAAAGTTACCTGGGAGTTCTCAAAGATCAGATGACTTTCTGAGGGTCACAGGCACACATAATTCTGTCTTCTGGGTCTCAGTGGAATAAATCTAAGGGCAGTTAGCTGTGATAGTTCTTAAAAATACATGAGACATTTATTATTACTTAGTTATTTCAGTCATATCTGACTTTCCATGACCCCATTTTGGGTTTTCTTTTCAAAGATTCAGTACTGGTTTGCCATTTACTTTGTTAGCTCATTTTACAGATAAGGAAACTGAGGCAAACAGGGTAAATATGATAAAGATACTTATACTATCCCTTTTAAACATTTTCTCTAAATTGAACATAACCCAGTTCCTTCCACCAAATCTCATTTGGCATAATCTCCATTCCTCTAACTGCTTGCACAAACCCCAAAGGATATGCTTTGTTTTCCTCCCCAGTAACTTAAAACCTTAATGAGTATTATATTGTTCATGATTTAGAACTTTAATGAGTGTTGAGGCTTACGCTTACATAGCACTTCATAATTTACAGAGTGTTTTCTTCCCTATGAGGGAAAATATTATTATTTCCATTTTACAGGAGAGAAAATTGAGGCCCAAAGATATTAAGCCCCTTGCCCAGACACAGATAGCTAGTGGCAGAACCAGGATGTGAACCCCAATTTTTTTTTACTTTAAAATGTTTATTTTATTTTTCAATTAATAGCTGTTTATTTTATCTTCTTCCTTACTCTCCAAGCAATTTAGGAGAAAACAAATAAAACCTTTGTAACAAATACATATTGTCAAGCAAAAAAAAAAATCCCACATGACAACAACATTGGAAATACAAACCCAGATCTTTTTATTTTAATTTGGTGCTTTCTGTGCCATGCTATGATTCTTTAGGAAGTGATGAGCTTGATATTCCTTCCCTGTGTGGAAAAACAGTTATTATATGGCATATCTATAAAGGGAAGACCATCCTTTACTACATGTGGGTGTATAATTTCCAGGTTTTGTGGTCTTTCTTTTCTAATCTGGTATAATAGGACTAGCAATTCTATATAATTTCTATATATACCATGGATTTGAAACCAGCCCATTTGGCCCTGGTTTGGCCTTGATTAAATTGATACACTTTAAAGAACTAAATCATGAAATCAGAACTGAGTGTGAACAGAGCCTGTATCTCTCCTAGAACCATCAGTCATTGTGTGAAATACTGGGGCATTCTCTAAACACTTGTAATAAAAAAGAGAAGTTAGCCCAGAACTGAGGAAGAAGAGATTCTCAACTTCTTTTGAGAAGTTAGAAAAAGCAAGGAGCAAAGAGAGAACTAGATGGTGAGAGAGGGTAGATTTCAAGAAAAGACTTGACTCTATGAACGTCTCAGAGAGAAAGATTAAGGCTAAAGGAAGTCTCAAGGAAAAGTCAGGTCTTCCTCCAACATCCCGTCCAGATTCCTGCCTGTTCTTGATATTATCTGCTGTTCCTTTACCCAAATATTAGACAAGAGGTTAACTAGAAATAGGTATAAATCTAAAGTTTGTAAAGTATTGGGACTTTTCTCTTACTGGGGTCTTGGAGTGATTATGACTAAACTAAGAACTTTTCATTTAAAATGAACCCCCTAAACCTACAGAGGGAAATCAAATGGACTTTAGGTATACTGTCCCATTGGAGGCATGCACCAGTACCCTCTTGGGCTAGGTTCAAAGTTGAGACAAAACGAGGCACTTTGAAGTCATTGAACATTTAACACAGGGAAGTGTACTTTGCTCTGACACAGGGATACAGTGACACTTAGCTTTTCAGGATTTGGTTCCCCTCATCTCCAGATAGAAATGCAGCTGGTCAGAAGAGCAAATAAAGAAGACTTAATGGACTTCAGAAATCTGCCAAATCCAAAAGTTCTAGACATTCTGTGGCTGAGATTTTTTATGTTCTTAGATAACTGGGAACCTGCAAGGAAGTCAGAGTCAATCACACAGCCCAATCAGACTCTTAGGGTTCGATTTATCCTCTTTAGGTAAAACTTCTCCATGTTGTGGTTGGAAGGAAAAAAAAAACCTTACCTTAAGGAAATAGTGGTCGTATTACAAACCCCTACACCTAAAATGATCTCATTACATGGAAAAGGATAAATGTCATCACTTTTGGAATGGTCATAATTATATAGACAGCATAATACGGAGGTATCCAAATTCATTTTTATAGTTCACCAGGCATTTATTAATTGGTTAGTCTAGAAAGTGTGCTAAGAACCATAGGTAAAGACAAAAACAAAACAGTTCTTGACCTCAAGGAGTTTACACTGAAGTGGCTCTTTCATCATTCCAGTACCCTGAAGATAACCTCTATATAATGATAAAATCATAGATTTGGGTCCGGCAGGGATGCTTAACCACACAAGTAGTCGCTAAATGAATTGCATTCTTGACTAGAATATTTTCTGACAGCAAAAAATTCATCTTGAAGAAAACAAATGCAAATTCTCAAACCCTCATTTTACTTTTTTTAATGTTTGGAAAACATCAGAGTAATTTGTTGAAATTGTAAAACGGCTCTTACTTCACCATCCTATATCACGAGTTTGTTTCTGGAGTCAGATATGAATTGAAAACTAAATTTTCTTTAAAAAAAAAAAAACAAATCACCGATGATAATACAGAGACTGCAAAGAAATACAATGAGACAATAAAATTATGTTTTAACCCTTTAAACTTCAGTACTATATTTGGAAAAAAAGAAATGAAATTTTCAGATCATTTTAATTGCTAGAGAAGAGCAACGCCTCTGATGTGCTCATACTTTGCTATGTTGCAGGGAATGGGTTGGATGTTTGGAAAGTTCTTTGTTAAAGACTAAGCTGTATGTGAAGTGACACTACTTTTGGCCTTGTTTTAACACAGAGGCTATGAAGGCCAAGTGATCAGAGATGTCTACAGTCACAAAGAATTAAGTTCTGCTGTCTGAGATGTCCCAGGCGTTCCTGTAGTGGTGCCACCAGCTGGTGAATCATCAGGGTGGGGAGGTCCTGTTGGCAAGAGGACTCCTGGCAAATGACTGGAGAACAATTAGGAACAGGCTACTGGGAGAGGCAGTACTCAAACCCTTTAAATATAATAATAGCCCTTTGGCACAGATGAACCTCATTTTATGTCTTGAATAACACAACTAGCAATGTAGTACTTATCTGACTTTCTTCTACATTCCACTGTTGTCCCTCCAAGGTATAGAAACGTTTTTTGGTGTTAGCATTTCTCTCTACGAATGTGTTTGTATGTTTTAAGTTTCCTAGCCCTTGAAGAAGGGTTTGAATCGAAACCTATAATGGAATCACTAAAATGTAGTTTAGTTTTCTAAGGTATTATTTTTCACTTAGTTGCCAGTCTGGGTATCTGATCAAATTCTCTGGGTCCCTACTCTTGCCAACCTACTAGCTTAAGTCAGAGAGCTTTGAACTTTTTGAAGTTGTGTAAACTTAGGAGAAAAAAAGTATCCCAGATCTATGGTTAAATGATTAAAGTTTTAATGATATACATGAAGCAGATGGTAATAAAGTGAAATTTATACTGGTTGGTAGCCAACAACCTTTATTTCAGGGTATGAGGAAGTCAGTTTTGAAATATTACTCCTATTGATAATAATAAAATGAATAAAAACTAGAGTTGTAAGTTTGGGAATATAGAAGATAGGGGATATAATAAAGGTTTTCTCTTTTCCTTCTTAGGTTGTTCTTCATCCAGATTGTGGTAAAAACAAATCTGCCAATTTCCTGTCTGAAGGAAGCAGCCCTTGTACTATTCATTGTGTGTTTTTCTTAATTATGTTTTGAAGCCAAGGCAAGGGTACTGGGATAAGATAAGATCATCATTTGAAAGAGAACAAGACAAAGGAACTGAATTCAGCCATGGCATTAGATGAATTCAGAAATAGAAATCTCACATAAACTTAACATAAAAAAAGAAAACAGAAACAACAACGATTTGACCATAAATACTGGCAAGTTTACCTCCACTTGCAAACATCCCAGCAGATTCTTAGCAAGAATCTGTAGTCTCTAAGTGTCCTAAAAGAAACATTGCAAAAAAACAAAAACAAACCCTATCAAAAAGCATCTTCCTTGGGGTTGTCAAAGTTTCCAAGACAAATTGCTGACAAATATCACTTAGCTAATGACAAAACAAATTTCATTCAGTGTAGACACAAAATAAAAAAAAAAATTCTTACTCCTAGGGATCCTAATGCTTTAGTATTTGCATTTCCTTCCTCTAGCTTAAGCAAGCATATTCCCAGGCATTCTCTTTTTACTTACTTGGGCATCATTTCTGTCCCAAAGTTAGTTCAGCTTCCTTTTCTTTTAACAAGTTTTCTGAATGTTGGTGGAATAATTTCTGTGTCTTCTTGACCACTATCTCTCAAGTGTCTTTGGAACAATAGTGCTCTGTGCTGACATGAGCTATCCCGCTGACAACTGCGTTTCTTCTAAAAGTCACATTGCTTCAAGAATTTTTGTGCCAGCCTCTAAACTAAAGCCGAAAAAAAAAACCCAACAAAAAAAACACAAAAAAACTTTACCCGAAATACAAATGTACATTGTTCACACACACACATACACACACATGCATTCTGTTATCTGCCAGGTGATATTCACAATAACAGTAGGGTCAGATACTACTGAAACTAAAAGGCTATTGCATGAAAGTTCAAATTGTGATTTACTTATACAATTAAATCTTGTGATTTTCATCATATAAAAACCAGACATTTATATTATGATAATGCCTTAGGATAGGCAGCTTGTTTACAGAGCTCAAAGCTTTTAAAACAATAGCTAACATACTTCCTTAGAAGATAGGTACTTAATTTATAACTCATTATCCTGCCTAAAACAGAGGTTATAGGGTATATTTAATCAATTGGTCGAACCCTTCCAGTGTTAATATATACGACAGGGAAACACTGTTCAACATTTAGCTTAGATATGGTCGAAAAAACTTGCCAAAGATCATACTACAGATCAGTGTTAGGACTGGCAATAAAATAAAGCTCTGCTGATTCTGAAGCTAGGATTGTATCTTCTATATACTTCCCCAGTTTTCATAACGCAGAAATATATACTATGTATAAGAGTATTGAAACACTCAAAGAGAACTAGGAGTAGGATTAGAGAGAATGGTAGAGAGAATAGCAATAGAATTGCCTAAGATGCAGCATGCGAGAATTATGTTTGTAACATTCAAAGGCCAAAATGAGGTGTGCTTTTTATATATAAGTATTTACAAATTTCATACTGACATGCCTAAATTGGATAAAGGCTGCATTGGTATTGGGACTTAACCTCTGATTTCATTGGTAAAGAGAGATCCCAGGTGAGAAAATTCCCTCTACCAAAGAGGATGAGTATTTTCTCTGAAATTTATGTTCTTAGAGAATTGTCTTGGTATTGAAAAGCTAAGCTACCTCTTATACACAAATTCTCTGTCTCTCTCTCTTCCCTCCCTCTCTCATTTATATTTTTGTATGTGTGAACACACATATACAAAGTAAATACTTTTGTCATTGTCGTTTGTTCTTCATTTTCAAAGAAGACCAATGATATCACGGGATGATTTTTTGACTTTCAAGTGATTTTGATTTAGGTGAGGCAGAGTATATAGATACATATATAGATTTATATCTGAGAAAGGTACATATTTTAAAAATTCAATTCTCCAGACCATATATGTGCTGTTAAGTTACATATGTAAAAGTGATAGGCCAAAGCCTCTAGTCCCTAGCAACAATCAAGGGATCCAATTTTAATATTTTTCCTGGGAAAGTTTACTGAAAATCAAGGAATATAGAGTCTGAAAAACATGGGAAATCCTTTTAATATTTTAAGGAGGCATCAATGACAAGTGGATGGAACTACACACAGACACACATATGTCCCACTTGTTTGAAGAAAAGGGGTATAATAATATCAAAGTTAAGAGATATGGTTTTTCACTTCCCCCATTACTCCTTCCTTTCTCTGCCACTCACTTGGCCCCATCCTGTGTTTCTGTCTCTCTTTGTCTGTCCCCATCTCTGTCTTTCGAGAACATTTATATGGACAATAGTCTATTCCAAAAAGACTGTAATTATGAAAATGTTTGAAAGTTTTCCAATAGTCAGTCCGTAAGCAACAGCTGACCCACGGACAGGCTTGCAAAAGCATTTGGCTATCCTTACTGCTACAAAATGAACATTTGTTTCACCACTTGGGTTGAAGCAAACTTTTATGTTTTAGAAACATTTGCCAGTAAAACAAACTTTTGGAATTGTAATAAGCACCCTAGCTATCAGACATGGCAGGAATAAAACAGATGGTACCATTTATCTTTAAATGTCATATTGTCCATGTTCATGTGACCTAAGAAGAGCATCTGCTTTCCTCTTCTCCCCATTTCTTCATTTGTAGGGGTGATTACCCAGATCACTTCTCCATATCAGACTTAGGAGATATGGTTTTTCAATTCTCATATTGTTCCTTTCCCTGCCATTGACTTTCACAAATCTTCTCTCACCCTCCCTCCCTCCCTCCCTCCCTCCCTCTCTCTCTCTCTCTCTCTCTCTCTCTCTCTCTCTCTCTCTCTCTCTCTCTCTCTCTCTCTCTCTCTCTTTCTCTCTCTCTTCCCCTTTCCCTCACGTCCCTCCTCTTTCTCTCCCTTTTCTCCTTGTCTTGAGAAATTTTATAAAAGTACAGATGCCATCTCTAATGTTGTTCTTCTGATTCTGGAAATTGAATAGCAACAAATAACATAGATGACACTATAGATGAACAGTTGAGATTTACAAACTCTTAAACCAAAAAACAAGACAGAGTCAAGTTTAAAGTGAAACCTTTCACTAAAACAAAGGAAAATTCTATACAATTCTTGTATTTTACCTTTACCCTTTAAAAGATTTTAGTACATAGTAAAACAGCTCAGAGCTGATACTACAACTTAAGATTCTTAAAGACAGAAAATTAATGTCTCTTGAGGACCAGAGAGAGCACACCAACATTTCTTCAGAAACTGTGAATTGTGGTGGAGAAAATACCAGAGATTTGTTAAATGACATCCTTCACATTGCAATCCTGGTATTTGAATGACACCAGAAATAAAATACTAATTTTATGATCATCACATTTAGTACTCATAAAGGGTTTTCTGTTCCCAGAATTCTTTGCTTGTTTTTTCTCTTCCCTATTTCCCACTCTATTCTGGAAAGCAAATCAGTTTCATCCTCTACATTTTATAGCTGAGGAGTCAAATGTAGAAAAAAATCACTGGCTTCCCTAAGATCCCATAACAAACTATAATTAAATCTGAACTAAAACTCAGATATTCCTTGAGGACTTGTATTCAAAATGTTTCAATTGTCATTTTATAAATTAACTATAGCAGTTTTGTAGACAGTCCTGAAAAATCTTACCATTCTATTTTTTATTGGCTAGACATGTAAAGGGATATTATCACTGTGAGTATGACAGAGAGAGTCATTTAAAGAAGGTTCTCAATTCATCAATGTTTGTTTGCTTTCTACTCAGTAAAAAATGGTTAACCTTTACAAAAAAAGACAACCAAGAATACTGCTAAATATTTATTTTCATAATCTCAAATTTCACATATTTGCAAATTCAGAACTGAAATCCAATCTCTAATGTGAAACCTCTGCCAAAGTGGATGGTGCTGACTTCTGGTTGAGACTTTTTCTTCCTCTTTTAGTCCCTTAAAAATAAGCCACAAAAACAAAACAAAGCAAAACCAAAAAAACGGCATGGGGGAATATAGTGGGGGTGAGTGAATATAGGTGGTGGTGTATGGAAATGCGAAATGGTAATACACCCCCAAATAAAAGAAAGAGTATTAATGGAATAACTTATAATGTACACAGAAAAGAGTTCAGGAAGAGAGAAATAAACATAGGAATTACGTTTTAAAATATTATATGCATAAACACCTCAAAGTGTACATAACAAAGTTTCCTGGGTAATTTTTATCTTCTGTTCTTTTTTTTAATGTTTAAGTGATCATGTTGGTTGATGCCCATTAAATTAATAAATATGAAAACACAATACTATCAAAGTAGGTTACTTTTTATGTAATGCATTGGCAGCCATATTTCATTGCCATAATATGCTTGTAGAAAAATGGAATTGATGTTTTCATCAGCAAAGCAACAAGAAACATGACTTCCATGTTTTGCTTTTGTTTTTGTATTCCCAGCTTCTAGAGCAATTCCTCACATGTAATAATCAATTAATAAGTGTTTACTAAGCTATCATATGGGTCAGATTCCATGCTTGACCCTTGGGGTTTGCTGAATTGAAATTAACTGAATTAAGAAACCTTTGCTACAGATGGTTAGGGCTATGCAGTCTTCCCCTTTTTGAGTCCAGTTAATGTTGGAAGGTGCAAAAATTAAGTATAAGGTTCAATTGTTGCTAATAACCATTACTATGTAAATGGAAAAAGGATCCCATCTGGTTTGAACACACTGTCTGCTGGTTCTATTTTTAAATTACTTTATACAGTTTTGAAGTTGTTATTACTGAACATGAGTTGAAGGCCAGATATGCCTCTGAGTTCCATTGCAATTTTCAGATATTCAGAAAAGTGTAAGTATGAAGACAAACATTTTCATTGGACAATTAAGAAAAAGTAAGTTTGTTAAATCCGGACATAAAACAAACCGGAGGCCCTCCACTACTGAACTGGAATCAGATAAAAACCAGGCTTTTATTGCCATAGAATAGCAGATTTGTGCTATCTTTTTGGTTAAATCTGACAACATCTCCTCATAATATTGGAAGAAATAGCAGCTTTGCATTTCAGATTTTCACTTGGTTATTTTTAGTTCTTCTGAAGCCTGGGAAATAAGAAATATAACCTCCTTGAATAGTCCAAAGCAGCCAACTATGGCAAGGCCTCTGAATCTGATTAGATAAAACAACAAAGAGGTTCTGTTAGGGCAGAGACAGGAAGAACTAAGGTGGGTGGCAATATCTGTCATAACTCAGGGGAAATGTAGCCTCAAAGCAGTCAAAAGTGGGTGAAAAAATAACATAAGCAATAGACAACTTTCCCACATCTCAGGTCATTCTCCCAGTGCAGCTAGAAACATTTTCTCCACATTCAACTTTTTCTTATTTGTGAAGTATAATAAACAGTATGTGAATGTGTATTTATTTTAAGCACCATACTGAGGGGGCTATAGGCACTCCAGTAACCTGAGCACCTTCTATTAATTAGTCACTTACAATTGGTGTTAGCCTCGAACTTGAATGCAGTTGAACTGGAATTACAAATGAGGATCACATTTGAAATATTTCTATTAAAATAAAGCCAGTGAACTTGACCTTTTCCCTCAAATATTAAACTTCAAAAGGAACAAGACACTGAGTGCAGTTAAAAAGCTCAGCCATTTCCCACCTCTGCTTCTAATTCCTTGGTTAGATTTTCCAGAATTCACACCCGGAGGCACAGGATCTATTCTAACCACAAAGATGGGAGTCCTATGCCATAGATGTCAGCAATAGTCATCAATAGGATCATAGATTGAGAGATGTAAGGGAATTTAGATGTTATTAAATGCCACGCCTTCATTTTATAGATAAGGAAACAGTCCCAGGGAGGTGAAGTAACTTGTTTTGGGCAATATAGCTTTTAGGTATCTGAGGCAGGATTCAGACCCAGTCCTGCTGTTCTTCATTCCTGTCTGACTCTTTGTGATCCCATTTGGGGTTTTCTTGGCAAAGATACTGGAGTGGTTTGCTATTTTCTTCTCCAGCTCATTTTGTAGATGAGAAACTGAGGCAAACAGGGTTGATTGACTTGATTAATTTCACTTGGCAAATAAATGTTTAAGGACAGATTTGAACACAGGAAAATGAGTCTTCCTGAGTTGTGGTCTGGTATTCAATCTACACTGACAACTGTTTGACTCCAAATACAAGTGTTCTCTAGATCATGCTGCCACTAGAGCAGGGATTCTTAACTTTTTTCATGTCATGAGCCCTCTGGACATCTGGGAAAGCTTATTGATCCTTGTAATAGTGGGATAGACAGAAGGGGCTTTAAAATACTAGGAACAGGAAACCAGCTGCTGGAGGGGACTGATTTCTGTGTAGCCACTTCCTCCTTCATCCACTAAGCTGGTCAACCTTAATGGAGTCTGGACCTGACCAAAAGTGAGTCAATCCCTCCCAACTTTCTTCTTTGACTTTGAAATCCTCCCTTCTATTATAAAACATAGAGACAGTTTTCTGTAAACTAAAATGGCTAATTTATTTCATGGGAAAAGAAAGATATGGAGAGAGGGGGTAGAGGGTGGAGGGACTAAGGAAACCCTGATGACTGCTCCCTAATGGCTACTTTTAGATGGTGGGATCAACTTGTTTTTCAAGGGTGAAATGGTGATCCAGGGTGATCTTCAGTGACAGGGAAAAAACACTTTTCTTCAGCACAGTTGGGTTGAAGGGGTATTAGAAAGGCAACTCTCCTCCCTAGCTCTTGTCAGAGTCTCTGGTGAGAGAGAGAGTGAGTGAATGAGTGACCAGACTCAGTCCTGGCCAACAGTTTTATCCTTCTTTGAATCTTCCTTTGAATTCCATGGAATTCCCTTCCCCTGCTGGCTCATGATTGTTCCATCTGCCTCTCCTGTGTCTATCTTCATTAAGTCTCATATTTTCCTCTGCTTTTGATCATTTCTCTTGACTACATCCTCTTCTTAAAATAATGTTTTAAAATAAAGTAAAACACATAGGATTAGCTAAGAAACCAATTATGATGAAATATAAGATGTCTTTTCCCCCATCTAATTTGCAGACACCAAGAAATCTATCCAGGGATTCCTTGAAGGTTTTTGGATCCCAGGTTAATCTAGTGGGTGAGGGGACGCAAATATAGAATTACTATGCATTCCCAAATAAAACTTTAAAAATGGGACCAGCACCTCAAAGATAAAATTATTATTTAATATATATTGAGACATCTTTGGGTGATGCAGAAGAACAAATGTACTTGCCTTGCAGCTCAGATTAACCATTTAAAATGAATGTTAATGTTACTTATTCCTTACATGTGGTACTTTAGTAAGTGAAAAGCTCACTTTATATCAGTGTAGAAGGGAAGCAATAAGTATTTATTAAACACTTGCTTTGTGTCATGCACCCTGCTATGTATTTTATCATATTTAATCCTCACAAGTGCCATTAATTTATTTTTGAGGAAACTGAAGTTAACTTGTTTTTCCTAGGATCAGAGCTAATAACTGTCTGATTTGAACTCAAGACTTCCTGGCTCTACATTCTTTTCACTACACCTTGAGCTGCCTCTAGGCTGTCCTGTATGACTAATGTGAAGATTTACACCTGTAGTCAGTTGGGACAGAGAGGGGTAGGGTGGGGATGGGGATGGGGAAGGTGGGGGGGGGGAGAGGGAAGAGAGAGAGAGGGAAAGGAAGAAAAAGAATAGGAGGGAGAAACAGAGAGAGACCCAGAAATAGAAGGAGAAAAAAACAAAGAGAAAGCTAGAAACACAGAGAGAGGGAAAGAGGGAGGGAATTAGAGAGAGAGAGAGAGAGAAAGACAGACAGACAGACAGACAGACACAGAGAGACAGTGACTTTCCAAGCATGTAGAGCTCACAGGAAGCAGGATGATAGAGGAGAATTAATTGGTCCTGGAGTGAGGATGCTGGGGTTGAATACTCAGTTATTTAGCAGTGAACACTTGGCAAATTATTTAATCATTCTGAATGTCAGTTTCCTCATCCTCAGAAGGATGAAGATGATAGCTCTCAGAGAATTATTTTGTAAAGCTTAAAGCTTCATATACATATTAATTTTGTTGTCTTAGTTTGGTCTTCAGGCAGGAGTAAAAGCCAAGGTAACTTTTTCCCCTTCCACTCGTCTTTAGTCACTGACCCCACCAGGGCTGACCTGGATTCATTCCTAAAGGAAGTTTCTCCATCCAGGAGTTCCTTTTCCCCGTGAAGTCATAGGTCTAATCCCTATCCATCCATGAGATGGTTCAGTAATGCAATATACAAGCAAGTCACTTATTTCATCTCTCTGAGTTTCATTTTTTCTTCTCTATAAAACATGGTGTGGGTTGGGGGGTGGGGAGCAGGTAAAGTCCCTTCCTATTCTTAAATCAATTCTGTAATTGTTCTTTGCATAAGGCTCTCTGGGTTGGTGGTTCACCACACTTACCAAACACAATAGAACAATCCATATATATGGATGTGAGTGACACAAATGTGCTCTTCAAAAATTCCTTGTATCACCAGATACTACTTTTTGAATAACCATCTGGTATTCAGGCTTTTTTAAAAAAGAAGGAAAAAATAGATCAGAAAATTCTCATCTAAGCAT
Source organism: Monodelphis domestica (assembly GCF_027887165.1). Lineage (NCBI taxonomy): Eukaryota > Metazoa > Chordata > Mammalia > Didelphimorphia > Didelphidae > Monodelphis > Monodelphis domestica. The sequence goes on from NC_077228.1 coordinate 339,553,631, forward strand.
TCTGAAGTTAGGGAGACAGTCTGTCATTGCCTTGGGAGCTGGAGCAGCTGAGTATTTGATCTCAGTCAGCCACCCACATAGTGCCAAAATTGCCACCATGAAATTGGACATTCAGGCTTTTAATCAAGGGTGCAAAGCTGGGGCTGGGAAGAAAGAATATGACACCTGCCTGCCCAGCCTGTCCTTCGCTAATCACTGCTTAGCCCTATCAATACAAGAAATAAACACTGACAGAGAAGAGGTTCAGAGAGCACCCTCAAAGACTCTTGGTCTCCAGAGTGGGTCTTGAAAATAATACCTGGATTAAGCCTAAAAACCTAGTGGTTCTCTTTGTTGTTAGAGGCTTTTGGAAAGTGGTCATTTCAGAAACTGAAACTTTTTCAAAGAAACAAGAATTTTACCGTCTTGTTTATCTGGATCAATAATACAGCTGTGCCTGACATTTTTGGGGATATCTCTCTAACAGTGAATTCTTTCAAGGTTGTTCTGCTTTTATGGGGCATCATTTAAACAACGTTTCAATATCTTCTTAACTTTGTGACTTTTTTGAGATGTGACTTTTTTAATGAAGGAAAAACAGTATCATAGATTTAGAACTAGAAGGGACCTTAAAGATCCTGCAATCTAGCCTTCTCATTTTTCCGATAAAGAAACCGAGGCATAGAGAAGTTAAATGACTTACTTAAGTTCACAGAGAATAAATGGAAAAGCCAAGATTTGAACCTAGAACCTCCATCTTCAAACCTTCTTTCTCCTGCACCTAAACTATTTTTTTTTTTGCAGGCTCCTAATTTTGATTATGACTTCATTAGAATACCAACAATATTGCTTTTTAAATTTTAAAGTACTCTTGTTTTCAAGCTCTGAGGAGATCCCTCAGAGGTCTTCTAGAGTTCAGAAGGATTGCTTCCCACTGTGTCTGTTACTGATGCTAAATACTATAGAGCTTTGCTTTGTATGGGAACCCACTTAATGATGGCAGAGACGGCATGATGCCTGACTCATCATCAGTAGTTTGGATTGCATGTGTGGGATTGTGTTTTGGATGGAGCTCTCCAGAATAGCAACACTCCATCAGAAACACAGTGGCACACCTGTATTCCAAATGGTACAATAAGGCAAAACACATGTTATTGAAACACGGGGAATCATATTAAAAAGAAAACGCAAGCAAGTAAGCAAGCTATACTGGAAATAAAGACAAGAACCATGGCACGGGCATACATGAAGGGTTTTGCCTAGTTTACTTGCAAAATGATTTATCTCTTGTTTAACCTCTGTTCATAAGCCATGTTTGATTTTGCTTGATGCTGACATAGACATTGAATCTGTAGCTGTGAAAAGTTCGACAGATGAATGTTTTTGATCCAGAAAAATAAATTGCAGTCCTAGGTTTTACAATGAGAAGTTGTTTCTGCTGCTGCCACCAAAGGTGTGGTATACTGCTGTTAATGCAGCATGGGAATTTTAGCAAAATAGTGTCTTTTGAAAATATAAGTGATGACTGATTGTAAGTAGCTTCATTGTTCTGGATGAGGACACAGTGGGGGAAAAACAACTTGGAAATGATCATCTGTACTATATACCAATAAGAAGGAAGAACTCTCAGCAGAAAAGATTTTGGTATTGTTTTCCCTTATAAGTGACCTTTTAAAATTAGTATTCCAGTCCAGTTTATTCTTATCCGCACCTCCTAGGAAAAGAGTATTGGTAGTGCCAACGTACATGTATTTCATATGGGAGCTCAAACTTTTAGCAGATTTTTCGTGTGGAGTAATTTGTCTGTCTGTAAATGTTAGACATACCTTAACTAAACTTTCTGGTATAATATCCACAGAAATAAAGCTGAGGATCACTGTAAGGGAATGGGAAAAGTATATGGTAGGTGTGAGTAAGCTCTTATATATTCTCAACCAGAATTTCATAAGGGAAGCAGTTCAAAGGATGTCATCATAAAGACGTATAATGGGAAAATAAAGTGGGATTGTCAGGTGGACCAGAGGAGTAACTCATGGAGAATCCATGTGCTCCCAGAACTTTTATGTGCAGAAATTTTCACAGTTAAATAAATCATGTCTTTGTCAAGAGACCTAGAGTAAGAATCTGGAACATTGGGTGTATGAGGATTTGTAGAAGATGGACAGGATCCTTTATTTAAAAAATAAATTTGATATACTATGTTTTAGCATATTTTTTCAGTCTTAATATATCTTCCTTATCTAGAGAGTTATTCTTTGTAACGAAAAAGAGAAAAATTAATTTCTGCAAAACTAAATTACGTATCAGCTGAGTCTTATAGTATGTGCAATCTATGTTTACAGACCGTCTCTGTAGAGAAGGGAATGAGGTGCATTTTATCACTTTTTCAATGATAAGCATTACTACAATAATTAAACAATGTTGGTTTGGTTTTGTTATTGTTTCCATTTACATTAATATAGTCATGTGTATTGTTTTTGTAGGGTTTTATTTTTGCTTTTTCATTCTTTATCCATTCATATCTTCTTAAGCTCCTTTGAGTTCTCAATATTCATTGTTTCTTACAGTTCAATAATTCCATTCCATTCACAAACTACAATTTGTTTAGTCATTTCCCAGTTGATGGGTCTCTACTTTGTTTCTAGTTCTTTGTTAACAAAGAACAACTTTGTTAACAAGTTATTGCACAAAATAACTTGCTCTCTAGGATAAATATGCTATGAATATTTTGGCATATTCAGGACTCTTATTTATGTCTTTGACTTCAGTAGGGTTTATTTCTGGCAGTGAGATCTCTGGGTTAAAGCTTATGGACATTTTTAATCATTGTATTTGCATAATTCCAAATGGCTTTCTAGAATGTTTGAAACAATTCAAAGCTCCACTAAGAGTGAATTAGTGCAGCTGTCTTTCCATAGGTCCTCCAACATGATTTCCCTTTTTTCTCATCTATGTCAGCTAGCCTTCTTATTTTATAAATGAGGAATTGAGGTGGTGTTGTTTTTCCAAATATATACAGTGAGTATAAGAATGAGACTAGAACTCATTTCCCTTAACTATCCTAGTGTTCTTTCTATCATGCCATACCATCTTTCGCTGGGGAAGGTTTGAAAATAGTACTTTTAAGGGGGCAATTAGGTGACTCAGTGCATTGAGAACCAAGGCCAGAGACAGGAGGTCCTGGGCTCATGTGATCCTGGGCTAGTCACTTGACCCCCACAGCCTAGCCCTTACCACTCTTCTGCCTTAGGACCAATACATAGTATGGATTCTAAGACAGAATGTAAGGGTTTAAAAAAAGAAAATAATGCTTTTGAAAATTAATCTTGAGAAGCTTAGTTCTAAATATTAGATAACTATCTCTATTTGGTATCATGTAAGATTTATTCCTCTTACTTTTTCCCTTAAATTATATACTAGTCTTCCTTATATGAGGATAATAAGAGGAGAATATGTTATCTTCTTGTATCAAGAACTTATTCCTGAAAGTGTCCATGTATTTAGATGACAATTGATTTCAGCTTTAATTAGTTTGTGTTTTTTTTCCACCCCCTTTGTTCTGTGCATCACATTCATGAGACAGCTGTAAAACATCTGATAGTTTTGGTAGTTCTTTCTGTGAGCTGAAATTGTGGGAGTAAAATTAACCTCAGTTAGAGAATCTGACTTTCTAGTAACTAGCAGCACATTGACTGTTTCCATGCAAAAGCCCAATGTTTGGCATTAAGCACAGCCCTTTCTCTTTTTGGAAACACTGAAGAAGAAATTATCAAAAACACAATATAATCTTTATCCTGGGCACAGAGGAAACTGCATTCCCTGTCTTGGATGTGGAAGTTTGGTGCCACCATTGTCTTTCTTGAGAAACATGTGGCTGGGGATTGCAAAGCTGGGAGAAATTGAGAGGATTAAAGGAAATAAATTAAGAGTTGAGTTATATAAATCTTGAATGGTCTGTTACACCTGGAATCATTTTCATGGTAGTATATACAACTGGGCTTTTTCCTTTTTAAAATATCCTGGCTGCAGAATGAAAGTTGGTATTTTGAGAAGAAAGGTATACAATTCTTTACTTCAGGGAACAGAAAAATATCAGTACTTTCTGAGATGGTCATTCATTGATAGATAAAGTGAATACATAGGGTCAGCATTTCCCCATGTTTCTTACCTTCAATATGAGGCATCTTTTTGTTTTATTTATAACTCTCACTGACCCACTCTTATTGTATTTTGTGTTCTCTCAAAAATTCAGGGGTGTTTTTGAAGGATGCGAATCATACTCAAAGAATATAAGTGGTATTGAGATATTGGGGTTATAAAGAATTTGTACATATAATCTGAGATTAGAAGCTGATTAGTTTTATTTCAGGATAATACATTAGGCAAATTAGATGGCACAGTAGAGTGCAGGTCCTGGAATCTTGAGGAACTGAATTCAAATTTGACCTCATACACTTACTAGCTGTGTGACCATAGGCAAGTCACTTAACCTTCTTTGCCTCAGTTTCCTAATCTATAAAATTCACTGGAGGGGGAAATGACAAATTACTTCAATCTCTTTACCAAGAAAACCCTAAATAGGATCATGGGATGTTGGATATGATTAATCAATAAAAAAAAAGAAATATCCAATTTAAAAAAATCTGCAAACTAGCTTTTATTCCATCAATGTGAATACAGAATAACATGGCATAGAGATGATGCTATTACAGGTAATAGTTTATCATTTTTGATTCAGTAATATTTTATTACAACCCCCATCACTTGTAGAAGCAACTTAGAACATTCATCTTCTCACATTATCAGTTCCAAATTCTTTCCCTCCATCCACTCCCTCTTCTCTGAGATGGCAAGCAATTTGATATAGGTAATACATGTGTGCTCTTATGTAATACATATTTCCATATTTGTCATGTTATAGAAGAAGATATATATCACTAAAAATATACTTGAAGAAAATAAAGTGAAAAATTGTATGCAATGATCTGCAATCAGATTTCCACAGTTCTTTCTCTAGTTGTGGATAGCATTTTTCATCCTGAGTCCTTTGGAATGTGTGGGATCATTGTATTGCTGATAATAGCTAAGTTGTTCACAGTTGATTATCACACAATATTGTTATTACTGTGTACATTGTTTTCCTGGTTCTGTTCAATTAACTTTTCATTAGTAAGTCTTTCTTGTTTTCCTGAAATTGTTCTGGTCATCATTTCTTATAACACAAAAGTATTCCATTACAATCACCTACCACAACTTGTTTATCCATTCCCTAATTGATGAATCTACTCTCAATTTCCAATTCTTTTCCATCACAAAAAGAGCTGCTCTAAATATTTTTATACAAATAGGTCTCTTTCTCTTTATAAAGAAATGTCTTTGAGTTACAGACCCAGTAGTGGTATTACTGGATCAACGAATATGCATAGTTTTGTTTTTTTTTTAAAAACCCTTCTGCCCAAGAATCAATAATAAATATCAGTTCCAAGTTAGAAGAGGGATAAGGGTTAGGCAATGGAGATTAAGTGACTTGCTCACAGTCACACAGCTAGGAAGTATCTAAGTTCAAATTTGAACCCAGGACCTCCTATCACTAAGGTCTGGTTCTCTATCCACTGAGCCGCCTAACTATCCTCAAGCATAATTTTTTAGCCTTTTGGGCATGATTTCAAATTGCTCTCCAGAATGGTTGGATCAGTTTTTAACTCTACCAACAGTACATTAGTGTATGAATTTTCCCACATTCTCTCTAATATTTATCATTTCGTTTTCTGTCATATTAGCTAATCTGATAGGTGTGAGGTAGTATCTTGGAATTGCTTTAATCTGAATTTATATAGATAATAGATTTGTTACTGATATGATGCATCATGGCATTGTAGATAGAGAGCTGGCCTCAGAGTTAGGAATATTTGCATTCACTATCTACCTTTGACATATTCTAGCAAATCACAGAGCAGGTACCAATGTAGTTCTCTGTACCAATGAAATCACATGCCAGATAAAACAAAACAAAATAAGTAAGTCTTGAAGATTTCCCATGTCAAGCTCATGGCTTTGTGTTATTCCCTCCACTCTTCTCCTCCACCATCACCTTCAAGAATTCTTTCCAAAATCTGAGACTGACAGATACAATAATGTAGTTGGCCCTTGTTTTTTCCTCTTCTCCTTGTGTGTACCATATCTAAGCCTTGACATGGTGGCATCATGGAAAGAACTGTATTTGGAGTTTTAAGGCTTTGCTTCTAGTCTGGCTCTGCTCCTTATTATCAATTCCCTAGTACCTTTGGGATCTTGGAGAATCTACTTAACCTCCCTCTTTATTTCAGTTTCCCCATCTGTCAAAAAGTCTTTCTTAGTCTCTCTGGAAGCCACACAACATTAGAAACCTCAATATTTTTATTCATATGCCATTTGAGGGACCTAAGGTAGGTAGGACAGGAGCTTTCCATTTAAGCCTCTGCAGATGGCCAAATTGGGTAGTGCCATCTAGTGGTATCAGAGTACCTGGCTTCAAATCTTTTTTTTTTTTAAAACCCTTTCCTTCCTTCTTAGGATCAATACTGTGTATTGGTTACAAGGCAATAGAACAGTCAAATCAAGGCAATGGGGGTTAAATGACTTGCCTAGGGTCACACAGTTAGATAGTGTCTAAGCCTAGATATGAACCCAGGACCTCCCATCTCTAGCTTACCTGGGTGAACTTATACCAGTCATTCTGGGCCTCAGTCTCTTCATTGATAAAATTAGAGAGTTGGAATACATTACTTCTAAGGCCCTTTCAAACTCTAAAGCTATTTTTTCCTGTTTTCCCTTTCAAGTTATATTTCTGTGTATAGGAGGGGGTTGGGAGTTCAAAGAATTAAAGGATGAAGGACAAGTCCTACAAACATCTCTATTTCTCTAGAAAGATGCTATGAAAGCATGAATTGGAAGGATGAGCTGTCCTGCAAGAATGTCACTAGTAAAATCCTAGGGCTCTGAATGCCAGTAAATAAGGGCAGGGTAATATAGTCTATTTAAGGCCAAAGCCTCAGAGTATATGGTTTAAATGGAACTGCTGCAAGGTCAATCAATAGAGGGAATTACGAATTTGAAAGTGATTTGTTTCCCATAAGAGACCTGCTTCTTCAGACTGATTGCATATGGCAAACCAACTGGGGCTTCCACATTGTGCCTTTTATTTGTGGTACTTTTTCTTCCCTCAGGGTAAGAGGATGCTGGTGGGTAGGATGGATCCTAGTTCCCTCCAGGATCCCATCTGGCCTGTGTGGTAGCATGATTGAAAGAGTGAACTACAGATTAAGCTCCAAATCAAAAAGCATTTTTCAATATTTCCTATTTCAACAGGGGTCACAAGGGTATGTGTGAATTTACTTTCCAGAGAAAGTAAAATTCCATGTTTCCCCAATTTTCCACCTTTTAACTGAATTCTTCCAGGTTTCACTCTTAGGATCCAATAAAGGCTTAAAAGAAGGAAACAGCTCTTATGGAAGTAATTGGGAGCAGGTTCCATGTCTAAAGTCCAGTCATGGGAATGCTGGTGGGAACATATAACTATTTTCATTAGTGTATCTAGGGATTTAATTACATGGGAAATAGTTCTAGGCATTCTGAAGGCTCAGTTGACCTCTTATAAGAAGGAGCACACATCTAGATTCTATTCTTTAGAATGTCCAGTTCCACTGCAACAAATGGAGTAGCTAGGTGGCACAGTGGATAGAGTGTTAGGCTGAGAGATAGGAAGGCTGCTTTTTTATAAGTTCAAATCTGGCCTCAGACACTTCTTAGCTGTATGATCCTGAGCAAGTCACTTAACTCCCTTTGCCTCAATTTGCTCATTTGCAAAATTATTTGGAGTGGGAAATGGCAAACGATTGGTATCTTTGCTAAAGAAAACTTCAAATGGGGTCATGAAGAATCAGGAAGAGTTGGACATAACAGAAATGATTGAACAACAATTTGTATTACCAGCTAGCTCCCAAATAGCTAGCATCGTATCTACTTTCACAGGGTACCCAAGTTTTTGTTTTTCAAACTGTCTTTTTCAGAAAAAAAATATCTCAATTATTGAGTGCCAAGCATTCCTCCTTTTACAAGGCACAAATTAATATAACCTCAGGCAGTGGTTAAATACTGTTAAGTTAGAGGGTGGCCCTATTAACAAGTCCAGAGAATTAACCCTTACCCCACCACTAGTTCTTAAGTCTCCCTAAAGATTTTCCTCTTTTGAAGAAATATTGAGAAGTCCCCTTTGATTTCCCATGCGTGCAACCTCAATCTCTTCTTCTTCTCACTCACCCATATATTTTAGTTAGTAGCCTAATATTGACCTTTGTATCTTAGACTTGGCTCTTCCATTCTATAGTCCCCAACTTAATGTAGTGCCTTCAGCACTTAGTACAGTGCTAGGCATAGTAGGTATTTAATAAATGTTTATGGATTGATTACCTCATCAACTCTCCCTGAGAATATTGCAAAGGTCTTCAAACTGATGTCTCTCCCCGCTTCAATTTATCCTCCACATAGCTGTCCAAGCAATTTTTATTAAACACATATCAGACCATTTCATTCTCCAACTCAATAAATTCTAGTGGATCTCGATTGCCTTGGATCAAATCTACATTTACTTATTTGTTTTTTGAAGCCTATTGTTGCCTGGCTGCAACCTATCTTTTCAGTCTCGGGTTATATTATTTCCCTCTTCTGGAATCTATAGTGCAACCAGACTGTCTTTCTCAATCTTGATCTTTTAGGATGTCTCTTCTCTATACCCAGCACTTAGCACAGTGCCTGTCTCATACATAGTAGGCTCTTAATAAATGTTAGTTGCCTGACTAGATGACTGACTTCCCAGGCTATTAAGATGGAAAGCAATAGGGTTGAAATATGTCTTCAGGGTAAATGCATTATCTTCATGGACTCTTCTCCATATATCAGATTGATCTCATTTGTATTTTTTAAAAGTCATATTCCTTTTTCCTTCTGTCTTTATGATAATCTTTGAGGTTTATCTTCTTGTGATTTGCATTTTTTTCAGGTTTTTTTCTTTGAATCTGTTGGTCTTTCCACTTTTTTTCTTATTTTCTTCCAACACTATTCTTTGTGAATATTCTTTACACATCAACCTTTCCTATTTACATTACTACATAGACCTGCTGGCTGGGCTATTACTCAAAGATCTGAGGGATGACTGGCTGTATCATCACCCTGAATAATGGGTGGTGGTAGGGAAGAGAGGAGGAAGGTCAGGCCCCAAATAAGTTACTAACTTTATTTCCAGCAGTGCTAGCATTATATTGCCTTCTAGGCAATGTCTATGGGTTCCATGACAAGGCATATATTCTATTTTGCCTGAGTCTTCCAAAATCCCTCCTTCTTTCTTTCTCCTTAGCTGAGGGGAATCTATTCCTGTTATTCCTTGTGAGAGAAGTCTCCTAGAGACAGACACTAAAGAGGGAGTATCTTTCTGATTCGACCCTGAGTCACAAGCCTTGGGAATTTGCATGTGTTCATTGCCTCAGTTCATGGGATCAGCTGGGGATAGTGATGTAAAATGTGAGTTCTAAGTATTAGAACTTGACACTGTATTCTCATTTGCTCTGATTGGGTCTGAATACATACATTGAGACTGTCATCTTATTGTTAGAATTTATGCCTCTTATTATAGCCCAAGATTATATTAATTTTATTTTCTATTTTATTATATCTATTCACTCACAGTCAACTTGCAGGCTAATGAAAACCATAATCTTTTCTACTTAGTCAACAAGTATTTATTAATCACCTATATACCAGGCCCTGTGGTAAGCACTAGGGATATAAAGAAAGGTTAACTGTTATCATATCTTCCATCTTGTATTTAGGAAATCCTGCCCATCATTTATAACTCAAGTTAAAAGATAGGTCCTCCAGAAAGCCTTCCTTTGTTCCCTATTTGGTAATGCCCTTTCTTTCCTAAAAACTTAGATATGTTTTACATGTGACAAATCTCACTATTAGTCCACAATCTCTATAAAAATAAGCACCATGCCCCATTTGAATTTTATGTCTCTTCATGGAAAAATGAAAAGAAACTATATGTTCCAAAGTATTCATAGCAGCTTTCTTTGTGATGATGCCCATCAATTGGAGAATGGCTAAACAAACTGTGGCATATAATTATGATGTATTACCACTGTACCATAAGAAACAATGAACAGGCTAATTAAAAAAAAAAACAACAAACCTTGGAAAGAACTACATGAGATAGTGAGTAGCAAAATGAATAGAACCAAGGGAACATTATACCTAGCTACAGATTTATTTGAAGAATAATTTGTGAATGTTACCTCCAGAGAATGAAACTGAAAAATGGAAATATGAAAGGTGTAATTTATATATGTATATCTGTCTCCTGGAGCATGCCTTTCATGATGAAGAGAGGGGAGAGAGGAGATGAGACATTTGTAAGTAAATTCTACTAATTAAAAAATATATTTCTCCTCTTATTCCCAAGACAGTATTTTGGCAACAGTACTCATTTAACACATGTTTGTTGAATTGAGATAGCTAATTTAAATGTTTGTTAATTGAAATGTTAAAAATGAGTACGTTAATAATTTCTTCATTTAAGAATATTGGCATACTCCAGTATTCCTGTCTCATCACTGGTGCTTGAACCAGTATGAGATTAAGGAGAATTAATATAAAAAAAGAAAAAAAGTAAGATTTTTTTAACTGTCCATCTTTGATAGTTCCTAGAACTAGGTATTAATATAAGTGTAAGATCTGGGAGATAGATTCATGTATGAGTTTAAGCAATCATTGCTATGATGAAATAAAGTAAAATTTTAGACTGTAATGGAGTAGAAAGTGATTTAATTGAAAACTGGAAATTTGGATGTCCTCCCATAAATATATGTGTTTATATTTTTTTCTTCCCATAGCCAGATAATAAAAATGTATATTTAAGATCAGAATAATTAGATATCTAGTTAGATATCTAATAGTAGAATAATTAATATCTAAAGTTGGCAGACTATAAGATAAAAGATTCTTAGTATTTATTCTCTTTAAGAATCAATAATAAGCTTCTCATGGGTAAGGACTTAATCTTTTTGTTGGTCCCCACAGAATCTAGCACAGTGTTGGGATACAGAGGAGGAAATCAATGAATTCAATATGAACAATTGGTTGTTAATGGACCTAAAGGCACCATCCGATACTCAAACTGCCTGAGGAACATAATTCTTCTTTTCTTCAATAGGTTTTAAGGGATGCTTCATTTAACCAAAAGGTTAAAATCTATCTCATTTGGGCTTCCTTCAAAACTACTTTTTTCAACTTGCCCTACGTGTGTTATTATGACAAATAAAAACATTTGAAAAACTCCTGGTAAGCCTTTTCCTTTAGATAAGTGCCCAGCTACTAGAACATATGACTTCATATTTGGCCCTGGCCCTTGGAAACAAAGCTGAATGAAAAATGACAAGTTCTGGTAGCCACGTCATAATAGAAGATGAAGTTTAAAACAAGACTGACAAAATAAACTTTGAGGAAGCTGACTATTTTTTAAATTATACATTTATCATGACAGTCTTTGGGGTTAATCTCTGGCACCAGTACAAGGATGGATGAGGTAATATTTGCACATGTTGAGGATAAGATAACCAAAGTGGGGGGAGAAAACTCATTTCCAGGCTAATGTACTAGGAGGATTGATGTCTGGGAACAGTAGGATGACTTGGGAAATAAATGACCATCATAAATTGAGAGGATTCTAAAAGATGAAAGCTCCTTCATTCTGTGGGTCCTAGGGAACAAGGTCAGTTGAAGAGGTGGCAGGATAAAACCCCAGTTCCAATACAGTGAGTGGATTAGCTACAGAACTCCATTCCAAGCATTTATTTATAAGTGTTGGTAGTTAAAACTTCCACTGTGAATCAACTTTTAATGGTAAAGCCAGCTTAATGCTGTACATTACAGAGTGGGAGACTGGAACACGGATCTGCCCAGTGCTCTAGCCAGCTGGTCTTACTATTAAGAAAATGATCAGAGGGTTTGTTGCTTGTTTTTGCCCACTTTGTTGTATCTTTTGGCTTTAGGAAGGGGTAAAAGAACTGCAAGAGATGTGTTGACTGAAATGCACCATTAATTGTGTGTCTCTTTTGTGAAAGCACTTTTAAAGGATGCCAAGATATTTTTAAATGTTTCAACAAAATGTTCCTGTGACCACAGAGACTGAGGGTACATTTTCACAATCTCAGTAAAAATATCATAGTAATTTACAAACTTGGGTTATTTTTTGATATGAACATAGATACCCTCATGCTTTAAGTTTGCCACATTCAAGACAGAACAAACAGGACTGCAAACGCTCTTAGATTTCTATGTCTAGGGAGCCAGAAGAGTTGGAATTCCTTCATTTTTGTAGCTCCCTTGTTCTCCCTGTTGAGGAGATCCTGGATTTACAGGTTGTGAGGTCTTATAGGGGAAAAAGAAGAAGGCAGATTTGTTCTTTAGCCTGGCATGAATCTTCAAATGGCAGTGGGAGCCATTTTTGGCTGAGAAGAAACACTTGTTTGAGTCTCAGTCTTGGACATGTGTCTGCAAGTTTTTGCCAATGGCTCATTTTGTACATCTAAACAAATAAGTGCACTTCTAAGAAACTGCTGAGGCTTAGTCTGCTACACCCTCCCAAATTTCATTTGCCAGATGCAAACAACAGCCCATCTCTTTGCAACTTAAGTCTAGTTAGAATCATTGTCTGAATTCTGAATATTGAAAATCACAATTCTGCGCTTATTAAAATTTGCATTTATCTGTCTGTAAATGTAAGTAACTTGTTGATTGGTCACTGAAGTACTTAAGTGGTAGAAAATGACTGAAAGAAACTGCCTGTATTATCTAAATTGCCTCCTTCCTGGTACTGATCTTTGTATATACATGGGTTTATGGCCAGAGGAAAAGAAATGGAATGGGTCCAGCATCAAAGGTGACCATACCCTAACCCTTATCCACTAAGAGGATGAGACAGAAGGAAAAGGAGTGAGATGCAAGAATAAAATAAATCAAAGACAGCAGAAAGATGTAATGAAAGAAGATAAATTAAAGAGAAAAGCAAAAGAGAGAAGGGACATTTTTGGATAACTTACATATACTAAGAATTCTGTGTGAGAGTAGGGAGAGGTTTTGGAATTATAGTCACGAATATCAATACGAGCATATATTTATTTCTCTAGTGAAAATAATTATCTCATTGTTAAATGAGATTATCCTAAATTGCTTAGCACAGTGCCTGACACATAGTAAGCACATAAAATGCTAATCATTAAATATTAGCTTGTGCTTTAATGTTTCCAAAATAATTTCTTCAAAACAGTGCAGTGAACTAGGTAGGGTAAATATCATTATTGATTAATTGTAAGAGTAATGATTAATATTAGTTATTACTAATACTAATAATGACAAATGCTAATAACTATTAACTATTTCATGTTAGAACCTATGACTCTCAGAGGTTAAATAGCTTGTTCATGGGAAGAGAATAAACATTTGTATAACACCTACTATTTACCAGGCACCATGCCAACCACTTTGTACAAATATCTCATTTGATGATGTATCTGAAGTTGTATATATATTTCAGCTCAATTCTCCTGGATCCCACTCCTGCACTAGATACTCTCTGCATCCATTGGATCTGTGTATTCATTGGCTCTCTAGTACTCTTTAATTTTAACCCTTAACTTCTGTCTTAGAGTTGATACTAATTATTGGTTCTAAGGCAGAAGAGTAGTAAGGACTAGGTAACTGGAATTAAGAGACTTGCCCAGGGTCACATAGCAGTTTGGTGCTCTATTCACTGTGCTGCCTAGCCACCCCCTCTCCATAGTGTTCTTCCTCTGTTTCACCTTTCTCATTTCTAGGTATGTGTCTGTACCCTCAAAGTGCCCAGGACTGCTCTTCATAGACACTTTTTGGTGATATGAGTGTTCTTTAAGGGTCAAAGCACTTATCTCAGATTGAGTCATGACTGTTTGGGGTCAATTAGGGCAGCTTAGGTGAAGAAAAATCTCATTTAGGCAGATATTATTGGTCTCCAACTCATGATGTCACAGAGAGGGAGGCACCAATCATCTAGGAAATGGAAAATTTTTTCATCCTATAAAATTCCAGGTAAAGAAGATCCAGTTGATCCTAATTCCATAAATAATTCAGGGGAGTTCTAGGAAAGAGGCAAGGTATAAGTAAATAAGGAGCTACAAGATAGGAGGAAAGTACACGATCAGGAAATCTATGACCCTTTAGACAAAAGATATATGGCCAAAGGTTGTCTATATAATCTATAAGTTTGGACCCCTAATCTCATATTCTTGAATTACAATTACCCAAATATTTTTCCTGTCCTCTCCTGAGTCTATCTTAGCACTGAAGCTACCAAGTATTAAATAATATATTGACTTAATCTGAAGGGTCTTCTCTAGTCCTTCACATCTTTTCACTCTCTGTAATAGATGTTGATGCATGATGCACTTATTTTCAGTGTGGTCTTTTTTTGAAAATACTTATCATGATCATTGCAATATGAGATGACCAAAAGTTCCATGAAGTGATGTTTCTTGGTGTTTTTACATGCACAGTAAAATGAATTCCATTAATAACTTTTTTGTGACTCCAAGGAGAACTTGTATACAAAGTTTATTTATTTATCTAGGGATTTTTTTTTTTAACAAGGCCCATGCTTTCAATGGGCCTTCTCAGTGTGTAAAATTCCTCTACCAATGTAGATAGGTGCTTGCTTTGTAATTAATAAATTAAAGAGTTGCCTGGGCTGTTGAGAGGTAAATGACTTGCTCAGGGTCATACAGACAATATGTGTCAGAGGTGAGTCTTGAGATAAGGCTTTCATGTCTTCAGGGATGGCTCTCAATTCATTGCACCAGTCTTTGAGCCTGGAATATTGACAACGGCAAACAATAGCTGTTGTCAAGCTGGTTTACATTCCACTACATCATCTTATAAAGTGCTTTCCTTACAATACCTCTGGAAAGAAGGTAGACCAATGGTCTCTAAGTTCTCTTCCATCTCTAACATTCTTTGAAAGGCTTCATGATGTAAAAAGGAACTCAACAGTCTTGGATTCTAATCCATGTTCCAAAACTGCCTTGCTAGGTGACAATGAACAAGATATAGAATTTCCCTGTATCCAAGTTTCCTCCTTTGTAATTGGGGAGTGCTGGCAAATCTCTAAGGTAAGGTCATCAACACGCATTTATTTATTAAATATTTACTATGTGTCATAGACTGGGCTAGATGTTGAGAATACAAACAGAAGCAGAAAGATTTATCCTGACCTTAAATGGCCAACTTTCTAATAAGAAAAGGCAATGTAGAAGGCCAACTTTCTAATAAGAAAAGGAAGCTGAAAAGGAGTTGAGGCATTGGCTTAGGCATCTCCCTTAAAATGGAGGCTCTGGGAGAAAACAGCTAATCCCAGGAGAAGTCACATGAGGCAAAAGTAGTTCAGGCAAAGTGAACTTTTTGTTGCAAACAAAAATACTGCCAAGTGTTTTATCCTCATTTTAGAGATGAGAAAACTGATACTTAAAGAAGGTTGTGTCTTGCCTATAGTCACATAGCTTGAATCATTATGTCTTTTGAGTATAAGAAGAGAGCTTTTTGTGGGGGGGGAAGGTAGGTGGTTCAGGGGATGGAACACCTCAGATACTTTCTAGCTGGGTGACTTTGGCCAAGTCATTTAATCTCAATTGCCTAGCCTTTACATCTCTTTGCTTATTTAGTATTGTATTTAGTATCAGTTCTAAGATAGAAGGTAAGGGTTTTTAAAAAAAAGAAGAGGGCTTCCTCTATTTTTACCATATTATCTATTTACCACTCTATACAGCATTGAAATAGCTATAGACTTATTGAATCCAAAAGGGATCTCCTGAAGAAGACTCAGATCAAGAACAGTTTTTATTCTTCTCCAGTCATCAATCTTGTCTCTACCAGACTTTCTCCAATTCTCCAGAAGTCTTTTTATCCCAGAAGGATAAGACCAGGGTATCTGTTTGAGATGGGTAAGATATGAGAAAGAAAGCACAATATCCAACTGCTAGTTTACATCTATCTTTATCTTCTTGGAAGTAGCTAGATTGCATAGGACCCAGAGCCCTGGACTTCTAGGCAAGAAGATCTGAATGTGAATCTTGCCTCAGATACTTATTTCTGTGCAAACCCTCCACACTCTTCCAATCATTTAACTTCTACCAGCTTCAGGTACTACATCTGTAAAATGGAAGTAATAATAGCATTTATCTCACGGGGCTGGTATGGGGGTTGAATAAGACAACATATATGAAACACTTAGCAAATCTTGAAGTGTTTTTATAATGGTTAACTGTCTTCATTATCAAGGAAATGATAGATGTCAAGGAGGAAATTGCAGTGAAAGAAAAAAGGGGTTGTTTAAGGAAATCAAGTCATCTGGCCTGGTGACTTGATCCTAATGTAGCAAAACAATTTGTGGCTGGATAATATGGGGCATTTAGGGAGAACTAGGACCTCTGTTGACCTTCTCAAGGCTGATCATCTACTTTTGGTGTCCATTTGCCACTTAACTCTCACCTATGGCTCTAAGAAATTGCTCAGCACCCACATTCTGGTAAAACCATCTTGGTAGATAGGTTTCTTTCTTTCTTTCTTTCTTTCTTTCTTTCTTTCTTTCTTTCTTTCTTTCTTTCTTTCTTTCTTTCTTTCTTTCTTTCTTTCTTTCTTTCTTTCTTTCTTTCTTTCTTTCTTTCTTTCTTTCTTTCTTTCTTTCAAGTTTTATTTAATTGGTCAATTAGAACATTATTCCTTGGTTATAAGAATCATATTCTTTCCCTCCCCTTTCCCCAGCCCTTCCTGTAACCAACTCACAATTCCACTGGGTTTTACATGTGTCTTTAGTCAAAAACTTTTTTCATGTTGTTGATGTTTGCACTAGGATGTTCATTTAGGGTCTATATCCCCAATCATATCCCCATCAACCCATGTGATCAAGCAGTTGTTTTTATTCTGTGTTTTTGCTCCCACAGTTTTCCCTCTGAATGTGGATAGTGTTCTTTCTTGTAGATGCCTCTGATTTGTCCACTGCCACTAATGGAGAATTCCATTACATTCGATTGTACCACAGTGTATCAGTCTCTGTGTACAATGTTTTCCTGGTTCTGTCCTTTCGCTCTGCATCACTTCCTGGAGGTTGTTCCAGTCTCCATGGAATTCCTCCAGTTCATTATTCCTTTTAGCACAATAGTATTCCATCACCAACATATACCACAAATTGTTTAGCCTTTCCCCAATTGGAAGGCATCCCCTCATTTTCCAATTTTTTTTTGCAGACAGATTAAAACCAGGTCAAGTGTACCTGATAGGGCTCAAAACCATTGGTGAACTAGGGGGATATCTACACCAAGCATATGAAGTCATCGCCCAATTGAAGGGTGATAAGAACACTTTGTTTCAAATACCACCAGGATAGCTCAAGCAGGCACTATGGAATACTTAGAACTTTATTAGACAATGAAAAGGCCAAGGTCATCCACCACATCCTGGGTCAAAAGCTATTTGTCTTCACTCTTGTCTTGCCACTGGGCTTTGATGACTGGAAGAGAGAGTGAGGCTGACAATTTGTGCAACTATGCCTCCCTTAAGTCCAATTCATGTGCAAGTCAAGACACCACACATCATCCACTTTTACCCCAACCCTGAGATGTCATTGGTCTTCTTTGAAAGTGAAGGATAAACAACAACTCTGAAAGCTGTAAGTGATCTTTGAATCATGGGGAATGGTAGAAGTACCACAGAACTGAGGGTGAATGAACAGTCCTTTTGTGGTTGAGCTTGATGACAATTTCTTAGAAAATAATACCATGGATTATTAAAGGGATAATTTGTAAATATTTAATAAGGGAAGTGGTGATCACTGCAAGCCAAAATGGATTTGTGAGGGTGTAGCCAGTAGCTGGAGGACAACATATCAACTTTTCTTCTTTGTGAAGGATACATCCTTTTGAGGAACAGAGCAAGTTTTATCACGGAGAAAGGAACCCCCTCAAATAACATAATTCTTGTCAATTTCCCTGGTTTCCCTTGTTCTTTCATTATTATATAGGCTAGAATGTAAACTCCAGGGAGAAATTCTTCCATTCTTTTTGTCTTTCTATCCCCTGTGCTTAGCACATAATAAGCACATCACCATCTTTGTTTAGAGAGGCTATTACAATAATTATTAAAATGTTAAGAGTTGGTAATAATAGCTCAGAACATAGAATGGCTTCTGCACTGTTGTGGGGAAAGGGAAATGTGTTTCTATCACCGAATAACATACATTTAACTGTAATCAAATATATCCCACAACAAACTAAAACAGATGATTTATCATCATGTATCTACCTGAAATTACTGGTGGTCTCTGGGCATTTGGAACAAACACTATTACCCAATTTAAGTGAAGCCATGATCCTCCCAAAGTTTAAGACTCTTAATGGATGATCTTAGGTGTTTCCAAACGAAACCCACTTCTCCTTATTTTGATCGCATAGAGATTATGGTTTAATGGTAATTAAAAACAGCAGTCATTACTAAGTAGCTAGTGGCCAGGCACCAAAATAATCTTGGCAGGTTGCGGTCTATTCACAGTAATTTGGCACATATGATCACAAAGACTTTAGCTTGCTGCTGATGCTTCGGATTAAACTATCAGGGCTTAGATTGTACATCTGGCCTCACTTGGTGGGTTTTGAACTTGCCAAAATCATACCTTAAATGTATCTTGTTAATCATAGTTCAAAATAACTAAATCATCATTTTTTTTTAAGGAAGGAGAAATGGTACACACATCCTCACTTCAGTGTTTGTTGTCAAACCGCATGGAAAAAAAAACAAATATAATAATGAAAATTTTGTTTTTCTTGCCATTAGCTTACTCACAAAGCTGTTTCATGCAAGTCTTGATTCTATTACTGAAGAGAAGATGGAGAATCATGGGCCCATACTGTCATAATCTTTTGCCAGCTGCAAACCTCATCACAGATCCTGTAAAGTACATTTCCACAGATCAAGTTACTGCCAGGGAAGACTTTAACAATCTTCTACCCTGCTTTCAACCAACAACAATTAGTATTAGCAAATGGTCCAGGCCACTGCCTGGAATTACATATGATTTCTATTCAGAAAAAGACAAACTTTTACTCAAACCAGACTTGTGAGCTGAACACATGAGCTCCATCCTCAGACATAATGAAGTTGAAGCGGTTTCTATCATTCATTTAGATAAATAGAAAAAAAATCACTCACATTTGAAATCAAGTTGGCTATATTCCCCTGTCTAGCTTAGCCATCTGGTAAGGGGGACTTTAGCGGTGCTGATGCTTAGGCCAGAAGTTCCTTTAAAAAAATCATTATCCTTTTGTCTTTTTTGTACCTTATTGTACTAATATGGCCAAAATTCATCTTAACTTTCAGGCAGCAATGACTGCTTTGGGTTATATTTTTTAAGAAGAAAAAAACGATAGTACATTTGGCATTTGACTTCCTCTGTTCTCTTCTTAATATATTTTACAGTTAAAATTTGCCTTTTCAATGTTTGTGGATCAGAAAAGCAGATACATGCTTTAGGTCATTAAGGCTCATTGTAAAAATGAAGAGACACAAAGAGCTTATTCTCAGGCATGTCCTCAATTCTTTGAACTGCTTTATTTGTCAGTGAGGTAGGGTCAGGCTGCAGTTTCCTTACCATATGCCTCATGGGTTCATGACCCTGAAAGGAGCGTATGTTCAGGGATTTTCGTTTTCTCAAATAAAATAAAACTTCAAACTCAGCTTCTCTTTCTAGTTTCTATTACTGATTAATATCCTAAATATTTTTTCATGTATATATGCTGAATGCATCAGGCAATAAATGTGGTCTTTGCATCCATTATAACAAACCCACCTCATCACTTGAGTTTAATTTCAATGCTCAGATGTGTCCATGATTTCATTCCTGTGGAAAATATTTTGGTCAGTGAACACCACAACCAATTCATCCTATATGTGACCTTCTCTTCCTATACTATTCTTGTATGTATCATTCCACAAGTCTTCTATAGAGAGTCCAAGAGTGTTTTTTTTTCTCCCTTTTTTACTATATCAACTGTATGAATTTGGATTCTGGCTGACTATGCATCGTCTATTATTTTTGTGACATGATTGACACACTTCCTTTTCTGATAAAATATACATTTAATCATGCCTTTTCCTCCTTTCATTGTGTGTAATTCACAATTGGAATTCATGCATTAGCATTATTTAAGATTTTAAGACAGATTCAGTTTATTAAAAACTTTTTTTTGGTAAACTTTCCCCTATATAAGGAACAGAAAAAATAATGAGAAAACACAAATTTCAACATGTAACTTTTTAAAAAAAGTATATATTTAACTTAATACTTTAGTTCCCAAACTTTCTAATTTGTTGGCTTATGTATCACCTTCTCATTTAGTTTGTGTATTAAAAAATTAATAAACATTTCCCTTTTTTCCTCCCATCTCCCCCTTGACCTACTGAGGAGGAAAAAAAAGAAAATCATTCTAAAAAATATGCATAGTTAAACAAAGAGAATTCCTTCATTGTCTATGTTCAATAATATATGTCTCATTTTGCACCTTGAGTCCATTAGTTTTCCATAAGAAGGTGGATAGAATGTTTAATTACTGGTCCTCTCGAATCTTCATATCTATAAATATGTCATAAATGATCCCTTCTTCCCTTTTTTGCATCATGATAATTTTCCTCCCTCCCCCCACTAAAATCCTCTTTTTTAGCTAGCTAGCATTATTAATAAACCAATATGTAATATTGATCCTAAGATGGAAGATAAGGATTTAAAAACTCTTTCAAATTTCAGTAGTTACTGTAAATATGGTTCTGCCCATCTTTCTTCATTTCATACAAGGCTTCCCAGACTCATCTGAATCTATCTATTATAATCATAAATCAATCCTTCTCCAATTGATGGTCACTTTTTTAGTTTCTACAAAAAATACAGAAATCAATATTTTTCTACATTAGGATCCTTTCTCTCTTTCTTTTATCTTCTAGCAAGTATATAAGCAGTGGTATCAGTGGGGTAAAAGGGTAATTTTGGAACATAGTTTCAAATTATTTTCCATAATCTTTGGACTAATTCATATCTCTCTCAATGGTGCATTAGTGTATTTGTCTTTCTACAATCCCTTCAACTGCCATTTAGATTTTTTTTTAGCCATCTTTATGAATCTAATGTTATAGAGACGAACCTTTTTATAATTTGAATTCATCTTCATATTAATGAATGATTTAGAACATTTCCACCCATATGGTTATTTCTTCTTTTGTGAAATGTTTGTTCATATATTTTGACCATTTCTCTTTTGGGAAATTATTTTTGTTTTTATATATTTGAACCAATTCCTTAGATATCTTGGATATAAATTCTTTATCAGACAAATATTCTCAAATTCTTTTCCAGGAAACCATTTTGCTTCTAATTTTAGCTGACTTGATTTTGTTTTATAATAGATTTTCAATTTTATCAACTCAGACTGGTTATTTTATCTCCTATAATATATTTTCTTAGTCAAGAGCACTTCTTTCAAAAGTTATAAATGGAATATTTTTCACTGTTTTGTAAATTTGTGATGAAACTTTTAATATCTAGATCATGTATCCATTTGATGCTTATTGTGGTAAGTAGTGTCAGTTGGTCAGTTTTGGTCCTTTTTCTATTTTCTCTTTTAGGGAGTATATAACTAGTGGTATCAATGGGGTAAAAGGTAGATTTTAGGCTTTTCAGAATTTTTGGGCTACTTCACATCTCTCTAATGATGACCTATTTTACATATAATGCTACATCCTGATTTTATACAGATACTACTCATTGTTTTGAGGAAAACTCCATTTTTCCTTAGTTTATAATATTATGATATTTAGTTATATGTGAAAGTGGCATTATAATTTGTCAAAAGCTTATTCTGTGTCTATTGCTATAAAAGTGATTTTATTGTTTTGTTGTTAATATCTCATTTAATTTTTTATTTTTCCTAATATTGATCTAATCTAACATTCATGGCTCAGATTGAAAATGGTCATAATTTTTATTATGTTTCCTCTTTAGTAATATTTGATTGATTATTAATTATGGATGTTTCTTTATAATATTTTTTGCTCTTTGTCTTTTTGGTTTCTGTATCAATAGTACATTTTTATCACAGAGGAGATTTAGTAACAGCATTTCCTCTTCCTAGTTTCACAGTTTATTAATATTAAAATTAACTATTTTTGAATGTTTGATAGAATTTTCTTGTCAATTCATCTCGTCTTATTTTTTCTCCCTTTGTGATTTCATTTATGACTTGCTCAACTTCTTTATCTGGCATTAGACTATTTAAATTATTTATTTCATTTGTTATGGATATCTTTGAAACTTTTAATCAATTTTTTTGGCATATAATTGGTCCTTCGTTCCTTCGTTCCTTCGTTCCTTCGTTCCTTCCTTCCTTCTTTCCTTCCTTCCTTCCTTCCTTCCTTCCTTCCTTCCTTCCTTCCTTCCTTCCTTCCTTCCTTCCTTCCTTCCTTCCTTCCTTCCTTCCTTCCTTCCTTCCTTCCTTCCTTCCTTCCTTCCTTCCTTCCTTCCCTTCTATCTTAGAATCAATACTTAGTATTGATTCCAAGGCAGAAAAGCAATGAGGGCTATGCAATTGGGGTTGAATGACTCGATTAGGGCCACACAGCCAAGGAGTTTCCTGAGATCAAATTTGAACCCAGGACCTCCCATTTTTCAGACTTGGATTTCTATCCACTGAGCAACCTAGCTTTTCTTGATTTCCTTTATTTCATTCAATCAGCCAATAACATTAATTTACTTGAAGGAAAGTGGAAGGAACTAGGAGGGGGAAAAGAGTGGTACAAGGCATCTACATGATGTAAGTGGAGGAGGAGAGAAGAGAGAATTCTTGATAAATGGCTCCAGTTTATTCAGCAAAATATGACACAAAGTTCTCAACTGAGATGGTGGGGATGGGGAAAGCAAAGGAAGGTTTGAAAAGGATGTAGAATGTAAGTAGTTCATCATCATTTAGCCTTTTCTAGTTGCTCAAGTGTATTTGCCTTTCTACATTTCTACTGATTCTTAGTTTCGATTTCAAAGTACTTAGTAAACTCTGATCTTTTCACTAGGAATTCTCGACAGTCTCACATTTCATTAAAAGTCCATTTCCCCTCTCAGTCTTTAAGAAGTTATTCTTGATTTTAATATTTTTCTTTTTGAAATATTATATTTCAAGATTTTCACCTTTTTATATTTGTTGCAAAACTTATGGACTGGCATTCCTTGCTATTTGTTATTTTTTGGCCACTTCTGATATGTTTCTTATTGCCTTGGATATTCAAGGTTTTAGCAATGACATTTCTGAGAGTTTTCCTTTTTTGGGTTCCTTTCAAGAGGTGACCAGTGTGCTGTTGTGGGTTTCTGACCTATATTTCTGAGCTTATGTTGACTTTCCTTATGAGATGCCTCTTTTAATACTTGCAATTTGTGGATGTCTTATTTTGTGCAATTTCTAAAATCAGAAGATGATACTATATGTCTTCCAAAGTTTCTTTTAGCTCTAAATCTATGATCTTATGATGATGGATTCTAGTATTTCAGTCCCAGAGGTGCTCTAATCCTTTTGATTCAGATTTAAGATTTCATTAATGTTGGGAATTCTCAATGTGGAAATTATCTACACTTAAGCAAATTGGCAACATGTTTATAATTTATAATTTAGGAGAGTTTGTTGGGACAATGAGAACTTAACCAAGCAACCCTCAACCATGAGGGTGAACCTGATAATCCAAATGCAAACTTGACTTTCTGTCTCCTGTGCCATGTGCCATAAAATCATATGATTCCTTGAAAGCTACTACAACAAAACTAACTAATCAGAGATTATGTGATTATCAAAATCAAGCAAAGTATAAAATAGGTAGACCTCATACTAATTCATGGTGTTTGTTACTGTCATGGGGGATGGGTTTACATACAATCCAAATGGATAAGGGATTCCTCAAAGATAGTAGTCTTCTAAATGCCCTATTTATGAATGATATTTATTGTCACAAGTCTAGAATAGTACAAAGCTTACTGAGATGGAAAACTATTCAAAAGAGTTCAGTCCCAACAATCTACAAAAGCAGCTTGGGGTGGGAGACAAAAAGGGAACAATTAGTAGTTAAGAATGTCTATTATACCAATTACCTATGATATTCAGTTGAATAAAAAGTTATTGAAATGGTCTATTAGTTCACATATTTTGGACAGACAATTCAGACGGATAAGGAGTTGAGCCTAGAGTTTAAAAGAATGAAAAGAGTTAAGGGTCATAGTGGATTGAAACCATGGATATGCACTCACAAGGTTAGTCATAGGATGAACATTTTTGTTGTCAATGTTGTTAGAGCATCTCTTGAAGGTTATAATCTGCATCATTGAGGCAGCTAAGTGGGATAGTGTATAGTGTACACTTGAGTTCAAATCTGACTTCAGACACCTAGTAGCTGTGTGACTTTGGATATATCGCATAATTTCTCTGTCTTAGTTTTTTAATCTGGAAAGTGGAGATAACACGTATTTCACAAGTTTGTTGTGAGAATCAAATGTGATAATATGTGTGTATTACATTGCAATATTAAAGTGCTATATTATATAAATACTAGTTACTATTATCAAAGACTGGACCTAAATGGTTCAGAAATCAAACATCAATTTGTAAATTGTTTCCTATTCTCTACAGACCTTTATGGAGATGTGGTCATAGGGGTTAAGCAAACTGATTTTTTTTTTCTGGAATTTCTGGGTTCAAAGTGGCCCATGCTTTCTCTATAAACTGCCTGGATCTAGGAGAAGTTGTGGGAGTGCAATTAAGTGTTAGATATTTCATTATTTAATGTTTTTTTTTTTGCTTTTATTGATTCTCTGCCAAGAGTAAAGTACTTTATGCTGTAAAAAATGATATGATGAATGAGCAGTCCATTCCCATTTTATAGTGATGATTCTCTGATTATATTCTTTGAGATTTTGTGATGAAAAGATAGTACTGTTTGCTGATACCTTCTCAATGGCTTTTTTGGAAAAGAGATAAACTGTCATTGTTGTTATTTCAGTAATATCCTCTCTGTAATCCCATTTGGGGAAGATGCAGCAGTGGTTTACCATTTCCTTCTCCAGTGCATTTTACAGATAACAAATTGAGGCAAAAAGGGCTAAGTGACTTTCGCAGGCTCACATAGCTAAGAAGTGACTAAGACCAGATCTGAATTCAGGAAGATGAATATTCCTGATTTCAGACCTGGCATTCTATCTACCGCACCACCTAGCTACTTGAAAGATATAATTACTATCACTAATTCTTTTTAGAATTTTGCTCTCTTTGTGGTCTTAAAAGTACATCCATGATTAAACTTAAAATTACTTCTACCATGAACTTAATATTTGTGTACACCTATACATACATGTGTATATTGATCATACATACATAAAATGCATGTATGATTATAGTATGTGGATGGATACTAAAGGAGGGAGAGCAACCCTGAGCAGGGACAATCAAATGTGATAGACAGCTGCCAAGAGCAATACAATGACCCAGGGCAATTCTGAGGGACTTATGCAAAAGAATGTTATATGTATGTAGAGAAAGCACTGTGCGAATAGAAATGCAGATGAAAACATATGATTTATCACTTGTTTATTTGGGTTTATGATGTGGAGTTTTGGCTTTATAAGATTATTCTTGTGCAAAAATGAATAATATGACAATATGTTTTGAGTGACACCACATGTACAACCCAGTGGAATTGCTCATCAGCTCTGGGAGTGGGGAGGGAAGAAGGGAGGGAGACAACATGAATCATGTAATTTTGGAAAACTTATGTGTAAATTTCTTATTGGAATAAAAGAAAGATAAAATTAAAAAAAAAGAAGATGCCTAGGTCATCTCTTACATCCTGGGTAACTGCTATCTTGACTTTTGACTTGCTACTGGACTTTGATGACTATAAAAAAAAAGAGTGAGACTGATGACTTTGTACCCATCTGCCTCACTCCAATCCAATCCATACTCAAGACAAGACATTGCTTTGTTGTCACTGGCCTCTTCAAAAATGAAGGATGAACAATAACAGTATTTATATAAAATATACACACATACACGCATGTATACATAGTATTCTGTTAAAGCTTTAAAAGATTTAAATCACAGGACTTTTAAGACACCCTTCACAGATTGGGTTCAATCTCTTTTCCCAACATAATCCTCCTTTGTGCCCCTGCTGCTTACTCAATATAGTGTCTTGTATCTTAAGATGATTGTGCCCAAATTCAATAGTCCCATAGTAGTTGGTGAGCATAGATCACCCTGGAAATACTGATATGTTTAATTATTTGAATCTATTTCTTTAGCTCCTTTTGCACTACTCTATAAATGTTCTTGGGATGACTTGCCTTATATTAGTTTTGTACCATACTCCCTGATTTTTCTTCTCTATTGATTAATGGTAAAGGCTAGGAAAGTCATAAAAAGTGACTTGACCAGGGTCATACAGATAGGAAGTGTCTGAGGTCACATTTGAATCCAAGACCTCCTGACTCCAGGAATGTCTATCTACTGAACCACCTAATTGCTTTCTTCCTATTCATTCTTGTTATTTTGTGATGTAATGTAAATGTGACAAAATATACAAAAATGTAATCTTTTTTCAAAATGTCTTTGTTGCCCTTTTTCTAGATTTCTTTTGACAAGAAGATAAAGTGTTTGTTAACTGAGATACATTCTTACCCTTTTTTCTTTTGGTATTAATTAGATTCATTTTAATAATTCAGCCCTACAGTTGAAATGACTTGAATCTACTTTTGTCAATTTCCTGTATTTTAGAATCAACAACTGATTAAAAGATGTCAAATTATGGCTTCCAAGGCAATGATATTGATAATAATAGCAGTTAACATTTTAAGCCCCTTTTAGGATTATAGAGTATTTAAACATGTTATCTGATGTGTGATTATGAAATTGAAAGGTCCTCAAGATATTGTTTGGTCTTTGCCTTCAGGTAGGTAAAGCATTGCAATAACATCAATCCATTTTATAGCTAATGTAGAGGAGACCTAGGGCATTAAAGTACTTTAAAAAAGTCACAGAGGCAATAGAACCTAGTGCAAAGAGAGCTGGATTTGTAGTTGGGGATCTTTCAATCAGTTTGAATCTTTCTGGTATTCAGAATTCCCTCCCTCCTCCCCCCACAGATCCCAGGACAAGTGACATGAAATAAGCCTTCAGTGATGTAGCTGAGGAGATAGATAAGAGATATCAGGATACCTGCATATGACCACTTCTTGAAGGCTTCCACATAAGAGGAAGGGAAAAAGCAGGGTAGAGAAGTGGCAGAACTCATCTCAGGCTTCTGTCTCTTCCTATTTTATTCTATTCTATTTTTTCCAGAATATATGTTGAAACAATTTTTTTAATGATCATTTTCTGACATTTTGCAATTTGTTCTCTGCCTCTCTCTTTTTCCTCCCTCCTCAAGATGCCAGGTAATATGATATAGATTATATGTGTGTTATCATTTAATATATTTCTATATTCATCATATTGTGAAAGAAGACATTTATTGCTTATCCAAGAAAAAAATTATGAAGGAGATGAAGTGAAAAACGGTATGCTTCAATGTGCACTCACATTCTCTCAGTTCCTTCTATGGTGGTGGTTACTTTTTTCCACATGAGTCTTAGAATTGTTTTGGATCCTTGCATTGCTGATAATTATAGTTAAAGCATTGATAGTTGATCATAGTGCATTATTCCTGTTACTGAACACATTCCTATTTTGACTAACTATCATTCTAAATAGGTGAAAAATTCTGTTTTGCTAATATTGATGGAAGAACTCTGTCATTGGGACCCTCAATTTCCTGTTCCTTTAAACATAGCAGTCATATCCCCCCAAGCACTCTTTTCTTTTGTGTAAACATTACTAATTCCTTGAACCTTTGCTCATTTGGCACGGTTACAAGTTACCTCACTATCCTGCTTCTGTCCTTGCTAAGATAAGTGTAGCAAAAGGGCAACATACATTTAGACTAAGTACAAGGTCATTTCAAAAAGAAATTTTAGAGAAAGATGACAAGATTATGCATTTTTGCATTGCCTAGCTAAAGAGCAAACATCAGTAGAAGAGAAAACACAGGGATCACGGTGAGAAAACCATCTAAGATATAATTCATAAATACTTTTATAGGAGGCTAACAGGAGAATATTAAACAGATTCAAATTAGTAAATATATCTACTATTTTCCATGGTGATTTATTCTCCTCAACAACTACAGAATCATGACAGTTGGCCACAATCATCTCAAGAACTAAAGTACTATATGAGGAAGTTGCAGTGACACTTAAGTTGGGAAAAGAAACTGAACTAAATCAAATGAATACAGCTATCCAGATGCTCAAGTCCCTTCTAAGAGACACCATGTTCAATTCCCTTGTAGATATGGCACTGAGCAGCAGAAACACAGCACTCTAGATGTTGTCTAACCAAGATGAAATATAGTTCAAATATTACTTCCTTCACTTGGGACATTGCATTTTCCACGAACTAAGGTTATCAACAATTTCATTTCTCTAAAAGGCATGGGGTACTATGGGATAGGTAGCACATGATGACTCCTATTAAAATGGTCAGATATTATCAGCAAGGAAACAATCTGATTTTGTGTTGTAGGAGCTTTAGTGTGTGTGTCTGTGAACTGTTTAGACTATAAAAGGGATGACATCAATGTTATTTATTCATTTACTGGATCAATTGGTTTGATGTGAGCTGGATAATTTTAAATGGGGAAAAAGATATTTTGGGCTCCTAAAAACCAGTATACTTAGAAACTTCCTGTCATGAAAATATATCCATTACATTTTGTTTTTATATCTTTAAATTCGATTTGTATAGTTTTCTGCTTATTTGTGTGTCTTTGAGGTTCTGAGTAACTTGGCTCATTCAGAAATATACAGTAATGGGGTCAGGAAATTAGCTAGGAGTATATATTTCCCAAAGCTCTTGTTGAAGAGATCTTATATTATCCGAGAGCTTGATGGAACCATCACCACATCATCCATAAATAAGAGCATTGTCATTTGTAGAAACTCTTTTGCCTTTGTGTAGGATATTTATTTGGGATAGTGGTAAGCACTTAGATAACAATCTTCTTCTTTTATGTCCAAGAAGATAAGCAGACATATGACATGACATTGAATAGCTAATCTACAATATTATTCCAGTGGTAGACATAGCTTGTATGTATGTAGAAAAAGATGGAAACAAAGATAAAGAGGGAGAGCTATAAGAAGCAGTGACAGGTTGTTGTATGGGGAGAGTTAAATGGAAGGTAAATAAAAGAGCTTTGATGTTCTCTTTTCCCAAATCAGTAGGCAATCTTATTTTAACATAGCTCTTTATCCTAGCAAGGAGAAAGTAAACTTTTCTGTTAGCACAATTTCTGCAGAGGTTTAAAAAATTGCATGAGGAAAATTATTTAGGGAAATAATTTTCTTTGGATGTTTGCCTTAGGAGTTTGGGAGGAGGGATGTGTATTAAACAAGTTAACATTTGAGTACTTACATTGAATGGGTCATCAGAGAAGTTGTATTAAGGAAATGTGAGGCCACCTTTGTGAAGGAGGTACATTCTTAGTAATTTTCTGAAAGAAGGAACTTATCTTCTTTTGGGTAGAAAGGACAATTTTTTCCTTAAATCAATTATAGTTCAGCCTTGAATGCCTATCCTTTCCCCAAATATCCTCTTTTCCTCAAACTTTCCTGAACTATAGGTAAATTGAATTATCACAGGAGTTTTATAAATACAAACCACCAGTAATACTTCCAAGATACCTGGCTAATAATGGCAGGGTAGATACAACTACCTTTATTTTTACATATGGTAGGCAGGGGCCATCTTGTCTTTTTCTCTTCCTCCTAATAAAATACTGACATTTGCAGTAAGTTGGCTGGAAATTCAGTATGATGGAAAATCCCAACTACATGTTGATGACCACCCTTGAGGAACTTGAAGGAGTGTGCCCAATGGCAGATCTTGTCTAGCTCCATTCAACATGCCTACAGTTAGTGATCAGTTGCTATGCTATTGCAATTCCCAGAAGAACATCACAGCCTTTAAGAGCACTCATTTCACCACCCACATTCTGGCAGAAGTCCCACTGGCATGTTCCTTCTTTGTGAATTAAAAGTAGAGTGTAAACTCAATCTGCTATACACACAATGACACATTCTTGGAGCATGGCTGTCTAGATCATTTCCTTAAAACTATGGCTCAAGGGTGTTTTTATGGAACAATTACTGGAGTGAAAATGTAGTGTAGTGACTTCTACAAGAGATACTCTACCCACTTTGACACTGACTTTTCTAGTAGTCTTTTCCCACAGATTAATACAGTCATAAATGTGACTATCTACATTAGACCAAAAAGATTTCCTTTGTACTTGTGCTTTCCTTAATTACCTATTATATCTTCAGTAAAGGCATAGCTTAATCATTTGACAGTATCAAAAGTGAGTGTATGTTTTGAAGTATTTTCATAAATCTGAATATATACAATGAGACTTTACTCTGCATTCATAAAACCATGGTCCTGCCTGTCTTCAATGGTCCTGCTATTTTCACAAATTCAATGATATTAATCTCATTGTGTCTGACTTTTTCCAGCTCCAAGAATAATAGCCATGTATAGAGAAAATGTTTGTCTATAAAGATAAAAAACTCAAAATATAATAAAATATCATGCCACATTTCTATTGTACTTTAAAGTTGCAAAACTTCCTTCACAAAAAATCTACTAGATATTCAATATAGGAATCACTAATGATAGGGATAGATCAATGATTTCATCAGCAAAGGGAATTCCAAGGTAAAGAAATTCTCTCTACTAATGCAGGTTGATACTTTCTTTGCAATTTATGGTCTAAGAGAGTCACCTAAGAGAGATTGTATCTAGGGACATTGCCAATACATGTTGGAGTCAGGATTTACTTGAGCTCAAATCTTCAAGGCTTTCAAGTTGGCTCTTTAACCACTATTCCCCTCAAATACTATTATTCCCATTTTACAAATAGGGAAATAGAGACTCAAGAGGTCACTCATTTCTCTCTGGATCCTGTTTTTGATTCTTTGTACTACTTTCTCCACTATGAAGTCAATAACTTTTTCACTCTGGAGGATCACTTCACCCCTATGAACTCTTCCTCTAATCAGTCAGTTCCCTCTAGAATGTCCATTTAAAGCCAAATATTCACTCCTTTATTTTTTCCTGGGCTTCATTCTTTGACTTTCTAGACTTCTTTCTACAATATACCCTCCCTTTCCGCTTTCAGCTTCCATCTATGTGAGCTGTTTTTCTCCATTAAAATATAAGTTCCATAAAGACCACGATTGGATTTCTTTTCACTTGTATTAGTATTCTCAGCATTTAGTACAATGGCTAGCATAGAAATGTCAATAAATAATAAATTAACAATCTAATGATTAATAGTCATTTTTGACTTGAGTTGAAGAGACTTACGGTCAGAACCCAGTAAGAGTCAGAACTGAGTTGTAAACTAAGGCAGCTAACTCTTGGCCCCACTATCTATTCTACACCATTCTGAGCAAAATAAAAAAATCTATGTACACTTAAGAATTATATTTTAAAATACATTTTCCTTAAGGGACTGGGACTAAGGCTTGGTATAAATGTACAAATTGATTTTCGAAATGCTGGTGCAGTGAAAAGAACAGTGGATTTGGGGTCAGAAGATTTGAGATTGAATCCCAACTCTCCTCCTTATTAGCTAGGTAATCTTGGGCAAGTTGATGGGCCTCAGTCTCCTCATCTCTAAAATGAAGGTGGCCCAGATGACCTTTAAGATTCCTTTGAGCTGCAAGTTTAGCTATCTTGTGACCAAACTCAATTCAATCAAGCTACCAAATTTGAGGACGGCATATTGTTCTACATGCGGCCAAGCAACTAGTTAATCTTTTTGCCTTTCAATCAAGTGACTTTGTGTTGTGGCTATAGAACCAACTTTTGTCTTTGAATAAACCCATGTTAACATTCAAATATTTGTTCTTAGGTAATAAGTGTTTCCTATATCTATTTTTGTCCTTATCTCCTTGAATTCTACCTTGCCAAGGGACCATTTCCTAGTCAGCAGGGTGGGGAAGGAGACTTCTTCAATAAAAACAATCTCTTCTTTCTTAGCCAATAAAGAACTAATTTTAAGTAATAAGAAGTATTGCTTTATAAATTATCAAGTGTGGTTCTCTCTAATGCCGACAGTCTCACATCTGTGGGAATTTTATGTAAAAGACAAGCAATGGGAGAAGGTGAGACCTTAAAAGTGTCTTGTAATTTAAGCAGGCCTGAATTATATATAAGCACAGAAGGCATCAAGGGATTATAAGAGACTGTATTGGGCTCCAGTAGAGGAGCTCTTTTCTTAGAGACTGGTGGTGGAGTACTGGTGGCAGCAATCCTCCTTGTGACCGGGGAGCTCTCTGATCTAAGACTCTCAGGGTGCCATTTTTTAAAGTAGCATTTTAAAGAGGGGAGAAGGATGGATGGAGTATCCTAGGTAAGAAAGGCAGGGAGAAGTGGAAAGAAGTAGAACTAGTAACTGGTGGAGAATTATATGGAGAAAGTAAGGCTTGGCTTTGACTTCTTTCTTCAGGGAGATTAGTGCCTATTAACAATTTCTTTTAAAAAAAAAACACCTTACTTTCTGTGTAAGTAAAAAGTCTAAGATATAAAGACAAGAGCTAGACATTTAAGTTAAGTGACTTGCCCAGGGTCACACTGGTTTATCTCCCAGGGTTGTCATGAGTATCAAATGAAGTAATATTCTTAAATTGCCTTACAAACTTTAATATAAATGCCAGCTATTATTATTATTATTAAAAACCATGAGTAAATGGTGAAAACTTGATGGATTGAAGCAAATATGAAATCTAAAATTCTTACTGAGTCTCATGATGATTCTTCGATTTTCATGTTTTCCTCTTAGCAATGGAAATAATTACATGTGCACAAATATATATGCTTCTATGCAAACACTTCCTCCATAATATACTTATAGATTTAAAAGTAACTTTTATACCATAGTTATTCATCTTAATTTTTTTTACAAGCAATCAACCAACAAGCATTTATTAAACTCAAAACTGTGTGCCAGCCACTGAGGATTCAAGTACAAAAAATGGAGCCATACTTACAATTATTATTATAATTACAATTACAATGATGCATGTTCTTTTTTAATTTTTGGAAAATTTTATTGAATTAGTTAATTTAGAATATTTTTCGTGGTTACAAGATATCATGTTCTTTCCCTCCTCTCCCTCACCCCCTCCTGTAGCTGAGGCACAATTCCACCAGGTTTTACATGTGTCATTGATCAAGACCTATTTCCATATTATTGATATTTGCTCTAGGGTGATTGTTTAGAGTCTACATCCCCAATCATATCCCCCTCGGCCCATGTGACCAAGTAGTTGTTTTTCTTCTGAGTTTCTGCTCCCACAGTTCTTTCTCTGGATGTGGATAGCGTTCTTTCTCATGAGTCCCTCAGAATTGCCCTGGATCATCATTCATCTTAATTTTAGTCTATATTGTCACCTCTGCCTCCTGGTTTCCTGTAAGTCTCAGTGAAATAAAGCTCTATCTTCTTTAAGAAGCCTTTCCTAGTCCTCTTAAATATTAATTCTGATGCCACCTCCAATTTATTCTGAATTTACTTTTTTGTATGTTGTTTGCAAGTTGTGTTCCCTATTAAACTGGTGAGCTCTGAGAGAAGAGACTGGCATTCTCCCCCTTTCTTTGAATCTCCACTGCTTGGCACATAGTTGGCACTTAGTAAATGCTTGTTGACTTAAGTACAGAATTCAATTTCTGCAGTCTTGACTTTTCTTCTTAGAAAGCAAAGCCATATTTCCTTTTGGTTCACTAGGACATGAACATTCATTACATTTCATCAACATTTGACTGTTCTTAGTGTTAATTTACATTCTTGTTGTCATCATGCATATTAGTCTTTTGGCTCTGCTTACTTCACTCTGAATTACTTCATGAAATTCTTCCTATGATGACAGAGTTGACAGAAGCCAGGCCCTGGAGTAAGAAAACCTGGGTTCAAACCTTGCCTTTGGTGCTTAATACCTATGGGACCTTGGACAGTTTTTTAAAATCCCTGGGCTTCAATTTTTTCTTCTGTAAAATGAGGGGGCTAAAGTATGGGACCTCTGAGTTCCCTTCTAGATCTAGACCTATAATCCCATGTTTCTCTAAAATCCTCATGTTTGTTGGATTTAAAAAAAAAATTCTGGACCTTGGATTTCATTAGTGTGGGGAAGCCTGAGTGAAGAAATTCCTACTGCTGAAACAGATCCAAAAATTCCTCTGCAAAGGATAGTTTTTAAAGAATTTCATGGAGACCCTGAAAGGTAAAGTGAATTAGCTAGGATCAGAGTCAGTATATGTCAGTCAGAATTTGAATACAGGTTTTCTAGATTTCAAGGCTGAGTCTTCTGTCCACTAAACCAGGCTCTACTGTTTCTCAATGTATAATATAATATTCCACAACATTAATATTCTACAGTTTATTCAGCTCCATTGGAGGGCATCTATTTTGTTTTTCCTTTTTTGTCAATAAAAAGAACATTGCTATGAATGTTTTCTTATATATCTTAGGTAAACCTTAAAAACTGTAAGCAATCAACTTGAATCAAGGGACTGGGAAAGGGATAACCACAGACCAACTATATGAAGCTGACAAGATAATTTTGGGATTTGTACCTAGTTTCTTCATTGCAGAGAGTACTCAATAAAGTCCACAAAGGAAGTAATTGGCAAAATATTCCTTGATTGAAAGAGAAATCTTCAAACTATTCCAGAACCTGAATAAACCACATGACATTACTGAGTCTATTCTAGTGCCAACAACAACAACAACAAACTAATTTGATTACCTCACAGAAAGTAAATGCCTGGCAATAACTGTCATTGAAAAATGAATAGAAATGTAGCAATACACCTACCAGAATAAAGCCAAATTATATTTAGGCAGAATGCAAAACTTAATTACATATTTAAAATACTCTTAAGAAGCTTCTAGTCCTTGAAATACAATGTATTATATATACACCATTTAGTTAAAGTTAGTTTCCTATAAAAAGTGAAAGGTGTTTAACCTTGTCCGCATTTTTATTGATTGCTCTCTTCCAGAAGAGACATTTTTCCTAGAGTAGGAATGCTTTTCTAGGAACAACAAGATGCAACAAGGGGCATTCATTAACGGAAGAGGATGGCGATGGTGACCACTGTTATGTCTGAAGTTGCTTGGATTATCTTTAGCAGGAACACTATTAACTTTGTGTAACTTCGAACCACTGTATTTCCCTCATTCGAATTTCCCTGGATAGTCCATTATCCTGTGGACTAGTCAGTGTGAAGTGTTTTTTTTTTCCTGGACTCTTAGGACTAAGCAGCAGGAATGCTGTTTGGAGCTGAAAGAGCTCTTTTGGGCTTATGTCCCCATCCTTACAACTTCATGTTTAATTCTTTTGGCATTAATGCTTACACTAGTCTTTTTTACTTAGACTCAAACATAGAATATTTCAACTGAAAGCCATTTCAAGCAATGAAAATTTCTGGCATCAGAGATGCATGAAGGGAGAACAAAACTCTTAAAAATAAGGTAGTTGTAATCTTATTTAAAAAAAATACAAAACATGTTTTCCCAATTTCCCCATTTTGTTTATGGCACCACTGTCTTTCCAGTCACCCAAGCTCAAAACCTCAGCATCTTTGACTCTTGTTTTTCTCACTTCTTATCCAAACAGTTGCCAAATCCTACTAATTTCTCCAAAGTCACAGCATTGGAGAATCTGTTGGCCATAGTGTTAATGCTTCCTTCCAGAAATAGCATAATGAATAGGGAACTGGTGTGGTTGATAAGAAGATTTGGATTCAAGTCTTTTCTTGGGTAGGTACTGGCTGTGTGATCTGGGCAAGTCATTCAACCTTTCTGTATTCCAAACAACTTTAAGATTATTATTTACTGATTGCTATGACAGAGAAAGGTTTCCTGCCTTAGAGTTCTCTGTACATGGGTCTGTTTCAAAACAAAACAGAACAAAAACCCTTCTTTCAACGTGATGTGAATTTATTTCTTTACCAGATCAAACACATTTATTAAGTGCTTATTATGTCCAAGTGGGGCATGCCGCAGATGGAGTATGCAGCCTGGAATCAGGAAGATTCATCTTCCTGAGTTCAAATCTGTCCTCAGATACTTGGTGACTGTGAGACTGAACAAATAGCTTAATTCTGCTTGCCTCAGTTTACTTAAATATAAAATGAGATGGAGAAGGAAATGGTAAAGCACTTCAGTATCTTGGCCAAGAAAACCCCAAATGAGGTCATAAAGAGTTGCGCATAACTGAAACAATTGAACAACATTATATAACTGCATTGTCTCTAATAGAATGGAAGGACACAAGATGGAATGATACACAGTATAATGAACCAATTTCTGTGTTTTGGACAAGTTCTATGAACTTGGACTAGAAACTTTCTGGGGCACCATTTGGCAAAAGATAATTAGAACAACTTAAGATGTAAGTTCTTAGACAGAAAGACATGTTGTTTATGTTTATGAGCAGATATAAAAAACTCCAAATTATATTCCATTTGCCAACTCATTCAACAAGTATGGTTTGAGCCATTATATATTTTATAACATCTTCAAATTACAGAGTGGTTTATCTGAATTACCTTGCTTTGACCTCATAATAACCTTATAATATTGGTAATACAGGATTCAACTTTTGAGGCAAGAGATTTTTGATTTCATTGCTACAGGCTCTGCTTCCAGCAATGTATTTCCCCAATACTCTACACTTTATCAGGGATTCTTAATCATTTTTGTGTGTGCCATGAACCCCCTTGGCATTTAGGTGAAGCCTTTGGACCCCTTCTCTAAGTAACATATTTAAATGCATAAAATAAAATAAAATATGTACAATTACAAAGGAAGCTAATGATATTGAAATACCATTGTCAATGTATTTTTTAAATGCTCATAAAAACCTCAAGTTAAGAACTCTCTGAAGAATCTTCATGAAATCAGGGGATTTATCTAGTAGTCAACTATCTGGTGATAAACATTTTTGAACTTAGTCAATGTGATTCTTGGATGACACAGCCATAGTCCATAGCTAAGCTCATACACTTTTAAACCTGGTATAAGTTACTAGAGTTGATATTCTATTGATGCAACCTCTGAGATTCCAAAATACTATGGGAGTAGGATTTTAATGTCAATTTTTTATATATTTTAAATTTATTATTCATATTCCAAATTTATGGAAGAAGAAACTTAGATTTTTTTTCAGAATTTTCAGAAACATTGTGATTTTTCTAGGGTCACACACCTAGTAATTGGCAAAGTTAGGACTTAAAACCAGATCTTCAGAATTGAAAGAGAGCTTAATGGACACCCCATCTTAACACATACCTGAAAAAAAAATCACTACTACATAATACCAAAAAAGTTCAAACTTCACTTAAGGACTTCCATTGAGGAGGGATAAGTAGCTCCCTAGATATCTCATTGTAGGTATGAAATGTTCTAATTGTTAATTTTTTCTTTGAATAAAAGTTAAATGGGTTTCTTTGCAACTTTCATCTATTACTTGGGGACAAGAATAAAACAAATCTATTGCTTATTTCGCATGACAGACTTTCAAATACTTGGAGACCGCTATCATATTCTCACCAAGTTTTCTCTCTTTCAGGATTTTATTTTATTTACCTGATCCTGTTTTAAGATTATTTTGTGGCTCTTTATAATCTTGGCTGTCCTCCTCTAGATTCTTTCCACATAACCAGTTTCCTAAAGTGTGGTTAACAAAAATGAACGTAGTACTCCAGACATCATCTGACTGGGGCAGAGTACAAAGGTGCCATCATCTTCCTATTTCCAGAAGCGATGCTTCTCTTAGTGTAACCTACTCTTGTATTTGCTTTTGTGGCTACCATATCACACTATGGATTAATATTGACTCCAGAAGGGGGACAGCTAGGTGACTCAGTGGATAGAAAAGTTTAGAGACAGGAAATCCTGGACTTAAATTCACTGAATCATATAACTTTCTTTCAAAGTCCACTTTGCAACTAGTTGGATAGGTTTGTGGCTTTCTGGGTATCATCTATTACCTAATATTAATAATGACTAGCATTTATACAACATTTTAAGGTTTGAAAAGTGAATTACAAATATTTTTTCATGTGATCCTCATCACAACCCTAAGAGATATCTCCCTTTCTTTATTTTCCAGATGAAGAAACTAAGGCAGAGGTTAAATGACATAACTAGGATCTTACAGCTGATAAAGATTTGAAGGAAGATTTGAACTCAGATCTTCCTGACACCAAGTCATTGTGCCACTTAGCTGAAGGCAGAAAAATAATATCACTACATCCTTATACCACTTTATAATCTATATAGAATTTTTATATATTTTACCGTATTCAGTATAAACTATTTTGTATTGATAGGAATAAAGTATATGACATTCGCTTCACTGGCTTATAGTGTAACTAAATAAATCACAAGTTTGTAGACATTAAAAATAAATAGCAACAATTACCAACATTGCTGAGTCTATGTAGTGATAGAACCCATTTTTGACCAGATAGTGCCACAAAAGGTGACTATAACAGCTGATGTAGACTACTTGCATCCATTGTCTTTGTGGAAGAAAATGATGAAGGTCACATAATAACAAGCTAACATTAATATATGTATAACCCTACATATATATGTATGGATATATGTATGGATAAATAGGGAGAATGAGAGAGAACAACCCTAGGAAGTAGGTGTTAATATTAATTCTCACTTTACAACTGGGGAAACTGAGAAAGGCTGTGGTTAAGAAATTTGCCCAGGGCCACACAGCTAGTAAGAATCTGCAGTAGGGGTTCTGACTGACTCTAGGTTCCACATTCTCTCCCCATGCCACCTCAATTTTTCTACATTTAATTTTCTCACTCATCCATTATGCCAACTTTTGAAGCTTAACCCAATATGAATTACAACACTCAAACTCAACCTTTGCCTATGGAGAGTCAATATGACATAGTAGAAAGACTAAGAAGACCTAGTTGGGGATTCAAGTGGCACCTCTGAAATCTTTTAGTTGTCAGCTCAGGCATGAATTCTCTGAACCTCAGTTTTTCATCTATAAAATGGGAATAAAAATGCCTATAGCACATACCTTATAAATGTGTTGTGAAAATAAGATGAATAAAGAGCTTTGCAACTTGGAAGTTAGATATAAAAATGTCCCCTAATATTAGTTCTAGAGGACTGTGCCAGGGGTCCAGTTTGGGGTAGGGGTTATATTCACTGGTCTCTGAGGTATCTTCTAGTTTGAGATATTTGATCCTAGGAATACTTCTGACAGAGGTTGGCCTAAGAGAACAGGGAATCATATTGTTTTAAAGGATACAATGATTACTGATTCTGATTCATCTCTGCCCCAACCCTTTAGTGGTCCCTGTGCCTGTAAGCCTCAGGCTGCAGGCAGCTTGATAGTATAGTGTAGCGTAGAAAAACTAGAAAACCCAGCACTGAAATCCAGAACTACTGAGGTTTTCCTAGGAGCACATAAGAAGATACACCGAGATCCAGAAGGAAACTCCTTCAGGAACACCATATCTCTGGAGTCACCCTGCCAGAACTCTTCTTTCTAAGGCAACCTTGATCCTCACCTCAACTCTTTTACTCACATTTTGGGGTTTCCATCTCTTCCAGTCTCCATTTATTATTGAAGCAAAATGTACAGAAACACAGAAAAATAAGACAGTCCCACTGATCCTTTAGCACTAGCACCCAT
Organism: Monodelphis domestica; assembly: GCF_027887165.1. Lineage (NCBI taxonomy): Eukaryota > Metazoa > Chordata > Mammalia > Didelphimorphia > Didelphidae > Monodelphis > Monodelphis domestica. Next base: position 339,593,631 of record NC_077228.1, read on the forward strand.
GCCAGCTTCTGTCTCCTAGTCTATATTGTCTGTAGGAAGCCTCGGAATGCCAGAGAAGCTGGAGCACTATTGTCTCCAGTTATTGCTTGTGAAGTCTTCTGCTAACACTGTGCTAGGTAAAGGAAAAAATGGAAAAAAATATACGCCTCCTGGGGTCCCTAGGGGGCTCAGTGGGTAGTTTTTATTACTAAAGCAAACTTTATGATCACTTCTGCTTAGGCAATATTTTATTAAGATAAATTCAGTTAGTATATGTGCTTTAGTGTAAGAAAAACCAGTTATCTCTCAGAATAACCTGTCATTTAGACTTTTTTTGGGTAATCCCCTACTTTTGGTCTTAGTAACAACTCTAAGATAGAAGGGCAAGAGCTAAGCAAATAGAGTTAAGTAATTAGTCAAGGGTCACACAGCTAGAAAGTGTCTGAGATCAAATTTGAACCCAGGTCCTTGCAATTCCTAGTCTGGAGTTTAATACACTGTGCTACCTAGATGCCCCTGTCATTTAGATTTTTTAAAAACATTGGTTTTAACTTTGAACTAATTAACCCAAATTAGTGAATATAGTTTTTTACTGTACCTTTTAAAAATATTTTGAGAATTCTAGGTATAAATGCAATACAGCTTTGGGTCTCAAAATATAAAGGTTTAGTATAAAATCATAGATCCATAGGATCACCAATTCAAAGTTCATTTGGAAGTAATAAAATCTATTAGCTTTCTTCTTAAAATCGAAAACTTCCCGTGGTTTGGAGAGTCTTCAGTCTCCGATGAGCAGTGATAACTTCATCTATGAGAAGAGTCTATTAAAGTCATAAAAATGAGCCATATCATTGGTCAAGAGGGAACTTTGCAAGCAAATCAGGGAAGGGGATATTAATCGTAAATAACTCAGATATTAAGTTCTTTGGGTCTACTGATCTACAATTTATGAACTACTAACCAATATTTGCATTCTTTGGGCCCAGATTCTATATTTTGTGTAAGGGGAGAATGTATTTTTGGAGGGTCCTTAAAACTAAACCATACAGTCATGTAAATCAGAACAAGACTTTGTTCACAAGATAGTTATCTTAGCCAGTACACATCCCACTACAAGGGAATCGGACAGCTCCCTGGGGAAAGAGTAAGGGATTATATATGACTTAACAGAGCCACCCACATTGTTTCAGAATGCTTTTGTAAAAAATACTTTCCTGGTCAATATCTATGTAGCCAGGTCGTTTTCTGAAAAGAAAGGGATGAAAAAAATTCAATTCAAAATGTAGAATAAAATATGTTTCACATTATCTTTGCCTTTAAAATCCCCCTCAATATAAGATGTGTTTAAAAACTTTAAATTCTTTAAGGCATCTTTTAATATTTTAGTTAACTGAGAGACTTATTACCTGATTTATTAGGTTCTGTGATATTGGATCCAGGTCAGTACAGGAAATACTCAATGTAGCAGGGCTCTGATGAAAAAAAAAATAGGTCAGACCATCCATATATCTTCCTGTATTATTTTTAAAATTGCTTCCTTAGATGTCACTGGAATATTATTATGGTAAAGTAATGTTTTTGCATTCTAGTGTCCTTTCTGTGGGTACTATTGATGCTGTTGGTTGCCATTGTCCCTTCTAATAGCCTCCATAAATGGTTTCACTTTATGGGATTATTTGTTTCACAAGAAATCTAAAATCTACCTTTATAAAACTTAAAAGTGCAATTTTTTTATCCCTTCCACTCAAAAGAAGAGGTATGGACCGTCTCTGACAGCACAGGAGGGAAAAGAGTAACCCCATTATGCAATTAGATTTCTTGATTCTGAGAACATGTGCAGACAGAATGGTGTCAGACTGCTAGAATCAAAGTCTCTTCAGAAAAAAAAAAGGCTTCTGTTTTAAACAGAATGTGATTGTTGGTATAAAACTATATTGAACTAAGAGTTTACAATAAAATACACAGGCAGCCATTGCACTCTGGATCACAATGGATGTTGTTAGGTCAACTTATATTTGCAAAAGCTCTGTTCTATTTTATTCACTGTATAGTGTTGCCTGCTTAAATACATTTTTTAGAAATCTTTTTTAAAAAGCATTTTAATTTAAAAATTGTGCCTAGACATTTTGGGGGGTTAAAAATCTTGCTTATATTCCTTAAGAGATGTGGCCAATTTTCACTTGTATCATGGGAAAAGGTTACACTTTGGATCAGAAAGTGAGATGTTAAGCTACTGAGCAGTTTAAAGCTCAGACATTCAGCTGGTCGGCTGTTTGAATTGTAGATGGGTGAACCTGGCTGTGTTCTGGGTCTGCTGAACGTCTTGAACTGTTTTCCTAATGTTTTGGGTTTGGCAGACCCAAAGTGTGTTTTGCTAAGCTTAATTTTAAGCCCATGTGTATTATAAAGGAAATTTAATCCGTATGTTTTTGATTCCTTTACACTTAACTCATCAAAATGTTGTTTTGTAAGAGCTATTTGATGTCCAAGAAGCCTTTGACTCTTTTTTATAAAAAGTTTTTAAAGTTTCCCTCTTTCCCTCCCCTCAGAAACAGGAAGTTGTCTTTTGCTGAGAGTAAACGAACTAAAAAAAAATTTAAGAATGGATATTTGATAGAAGACTCCCCAACCTGGACTTGATGCTGGGATGAAACATAAATTAAAGAACTTTTAGAATTATTATTCAAAATTTGTTAAGTGCCCACACTGTGCCAGATGCTGTACAGATCTCATTCTTTGCCCTCAAGAGACTTTACCTTGTAATAGACAACAAATGGACGGGAAAACAGAAAAATTTAATGAAAAAAGGCCACATGTCCTTCCAAGCCTTTCCCTGTTTTTCCCATTCTTATACCACTCATTACACCCATAGCAGAAAACACTACTTAAAAGTATTGAAATAAGGGTATCTCTGTGCCACCTTCTGATATTGCATTCCTGAATAGTCTGGAGGAGAATTTGATCAAATGCACTGATTGAATCACTGAGTAACAAACATGCTCTTTTTTTTTTAAAGCAGATTTGACAAAAAAGAAGCTATGGTCATGATGGGCCACTCCTGACCCACTCTAAATGTATCTCTTGGTGAGGACATCGAGACCCTCCTTAGATTCATATTGAGAAAATGAAGATTAAACTGCTTAAAGACTTAGCTACACTCAGCAATATAATGGTCTGGGACAATTCTGAAGGACTTATAACAAAAAATGCTCTCCGCCTCCTGAGAGAGATCTGTTGGAGCCAGATGCAGATCAAAGCAGACCGTCTTCCATATTAGTTTATTTATGGTTTTATTTGGGAGTTTTGGTTTTATATGAGTATTTTCTTACAATGATCAAGAGGGAAGCATGTTTTGAAAGACAAAACATGTATAACTCAGATAAAATGTTTACTATCTCAGAGAAGGAGAAGAAAGAATAAGGGAGATAATTGGATCTTATAATATTGGAAAATGTATGTTGAAAACTGGAATTACATATAATTGGGAAAATAACATATATTTGAATAAAAAAAAGAAAGAGAAGATCATCTAGTATGATTCTAACATTTGAAAGGTAAAGAAACCGAGTTTTAGAAAGAGGAAATTATTTTCTCCAAGATCACACATGCAGTAAGTGAGAAAGGTTTTGAACCCAGGTGCTTCCATTCCCAACTTTAACATTCCTTCCCCTTGACCATGGCTGTCACTTTGAATCTTCTGCAAGGTGCTTCCTCTTCTTTTCTCAGCAAGACTAAAAGAGAGCATTGTATTCATAGAGAATCAAGTTTTCTTCTGAAGCTACAGAATAAAATATTTGAATGAGATAATAGGGCATTTTGAATTTAAGATTATGTTTTACTAAAGCATAAAAAATATCAAACTCATCATAGCAAAACCCCACAGAGCTTACTAACAAGTAATATTTCCAGTTCTTAATGGAATGTAAATTGTGGTTGCAATTTTGATACATATTTAATTTTTAAAAACTCAAAGAATGAGGGGGCAACTAGGTAGCACAGTGGATAGAACACCAGACAGAGTTGGAAGGACCTGGAATAAAATATTTCTTAGCTCTGTGACCCTAGGCAAATAATTTAACCCCAATTACCTACCCTTTGCCACTCTTCTGTATTAGTGTTGATAATAAGATGGAAGGTAATGGTTTAAAAACAAAACAGAACTCAAGTAGAGTAGGCTGGGTATCTTAGATCTACATTTTACAAGAGTAATGTATTTTATCAGTTAGTAAGGCCATGCTGCCAACTTAAAACATTTTTGTATTTACTATAGGTAATTATCTATTTGTATATTATATGATTTTATATTTAATTTTTTTTTAAATTTGGAATCAACTATTGGGAAACTACTATCCCACAAAATCTCTACCAGAGATCTGTTACTGTGAAAATTTGCCTGGATCATTATAAAAGGCTAGTATATTCCCCTTCTCTCCTTCCCTGACACCACCCTCTAAATCTCAAAAAAATCCCAGTACTAGTTGCTCTGGTCTAGAAAGGTTTCCTCTTTTTATCCATATGATCATATCTTATATGGAAAGGGATACGATTTGGGGAAATTGAGTTGGAATCCTGGCTTGGTTACTCTCTGTGTGATCTTGAAGAAACCATGCAATTGCTCTGAGCCTCAGTTTCCTAATCTGTAAAATGAGAAGATTGGACTAGATAACCTGTCTAGTTCTAAAACATGTGATCTGTTATATTATCAACAGCAACATTAAAACTATAACTAGTTATATACCTTGAGTTTAGAAACAAAATGAAATATAGGCATAAAGAGGGATTAAATTTAAAAAACCAAAGTCATATTTTGTTTTGTTTTGAAGGGTTTTAGTGAAGCATTTTGTACTGGACTGGTGATTTATTTGGTGTACAGAACTCAATGAGGAGAAATCACTTCCATCAAAGCAGTTCAGCATCTGCTCTACAATTTCCTATCCTAGAGAATTATGTGTGTTTGGAGGGGGAGGGGACCCTGAGAGGCTAGATGACTTCCCCAAAACCCTTCAGTGGTATGTTTCAGATGCTGGGCCTTGAACCCAGGTCTTACTAATGCTGAGGCCAATTCTACCCACTACCTGCTACTTTTATTGAGATATGAAGATTTAAATTAAATTCAACCACAAACATTTATTAAGAACTTTCCATCTAAATCTTAACAAGTGGATAACCTTTTAAAAAAATGCTAAGTTCTAGAGGAGTTACAGAATTTCGATAAGTTTCTTGCCTTCATAAAGCTTATAGTTTGGTAGAGGGACATGATCCACATGCACAAATAAGCACAGGACAAAATGATACTTGACAGAAGATTCTCAAATGAATCTATGTCCTCATTAATTTTGATGTTGCCCCTAACTCAATGCAAGTTTGAATCCAAGGGGAACTCAATGGACCTTCCACCCTTACTTTCTTTTAATACCATAAGGGTATATTCAGGGTTTCTTTCTGTTATCCCTTGCTCTCCCCACAAGACTAGTCTATCTCATTTTTTTCATTCATATATTTCCATTATGTAGACCTTTATTCTAATTCCTCAAAGGTCCTTATTTGTCATATTGCATCCTATTCACATCCACTACCTATTGCCTTCTGTGTGAGAAGCATTTATAATTCTTGGCCAATTACAGCTGTTTAAACTCAGCCAAATAACAGCTACATTAGTATTAAAAAATATGGCCCCTTGAGTGCAAATTGCTATGTAAATAAAAACACGAGTGTCAGCAAAACAAATTCTCAGCTTATATACTTTCTAATATATTATATCAGCCGCAAGCCCTTGACTGCATATAGTTCTATTGATTCTGCCACAGTGTCCTTCAGTTTTTATAATTTTCCCCAATCACCAGGGAGATTGAGAAAAAGTGAAACTTTTCTTTGAAAAGAAGAAAAATTCCACCAATGTGCACCTAAAAGGATTCTCTCACTCATAAAGCATTAGATAATTTTTTCAACTTTGCTAATTATTACAGCTTCCAAAAGTCAGCGGGCAGGGCAGCTAGATGACTCAATGGATTAAGAACCAAGCCTAGAAATAGGGGGTCTTGAGTTCAAATTTGACTTCAGACAATTTCCTAGCTGTGTGAACCCCCATTTCCTACTTTTTGCCTTGGACCCAATACACAGTATTGATTTTTAAAAAAATTTTTTAAAATTCAAGGATATTTTGTTTTTGTTTTTCCAATTACTCAAAATAACAATTTCCACAGGTTTTCTGAAATTATAAGACCCAAATTTTCTTTCTGCTCCCCCCCCAATGGTAGGTAATTTGATCTGGATTATACATGCATTATCATTCAAAACATACTTCCATATTGGTCATTGTTGTAAGAGAATACTCATGTAAAACCAAAACCACCAAATAAAACCATAAGCAAAGTAATGTGAACAATAGTATACTTTGATCTGCATCTGATTTCAACAGTTCTTTCTTTGGAGGTGGAGATCATACTTTGTTTTACATCCTTCAGAATTGTCCCAGGACCATACTGACTCCAAGACAGAAGATAAGGATTAAAAAAAGTCAATGGGTCTAACAGTCAGTTTTTAGAAAAAAGAAATGGAAGCTATCAATAGTCACAGGAAAAAATGTTCTAACTCATTACTGATTAGAGAAATGGAAATAAAAACAACTCTGAAATACCATCTCACACCTATGAGGTTGGCTAATATGACAGAAAAGGAAAATGATAAATGCTGCAGGGGATGTGGAAAAATTGAGACACTAAAACATTCATGATGGAATTGTGCCAGTTCACAATTTGGAACTTCACTCAAAGAACTATAAAACTATACCTATATTTTGACACAGTACTACACAACTGAATCCCAAAGTTATAGTTCTGTATCCCAAAGAAATCAAAGAGAAGGGAAAAACATGTTTATAGAAAACTATTTATTGTAGCTCTTTATGCTATGGGAAAGATTTGGAAATCAAGGGGATGCCCATCAACTGAAGAATGGCAAAGCAAGTTGAGGTTGGTGATGGAATCTATTATATATTATATACTATAAGAATACTATAAGAATATATTATATACTATAAGAAATGATGACCAGAATAGTTTCAGAAAAATCTGAGAAGACTTATAGGATCTCATGTAAAATGAAATGAATATAAACAGAACACTGTATACAGTAACAGCAATATTATAAATGATCAATTGTAAAAGACTTGGCTACCCTGATCAAGACAGTTTTTATCCACTTCCAGACAGAGAACTGATAAACTCTGAGTGCAGATTGAAGTATACTTTTATAAACTTTATTTTCATTGTTTTATTTTGTTTGTGTTTTCTTTTGCAACATGGCTAATAAGGAAATTTGTTTTTCATGACTTCACATGTATAATTGACATCAAATTTCTTACTTTCTCAAAGTAATCAAAATATTTCTCTATTCTGAAAAAGAAAAACAAATAAATTGAGAACCCCCAAACTATTCAAACTATGGGAAGGGGTGTGATGGAGAGAGAGAATTTGGAACTCAATTTAAAAAAATGTTTGAATTTTTTGTATAGTTTTGGGAAATATTTAATGAAATTAATAAAAATAATTTAAAAATTAAGTGGACTTATATTTTTTTGGCACATGAAAAATGTGCTCTATTCTATTCTATGTTTACCAGTGGAACACATTATCTGGCTCCTTTTCTACAAATACTAGAGATTAGGAGAACATAAAACTCCATCTAGTGCAAGCACATTTAGCCACTCCATGAACTTCAACTGTAAAAAGGAGAATGAGGTTGGAATTAGGGAACATAAAAGTGGAATATGAATATTTAAGAAAATTGGATTTTTATCACTAGTTCTTTTGCAATCTTTGTTTCCTTATATCTGACTTCAAAATAGAAATTTGTGATTTCCCCAAATCTCATATTTCGATTTCTGTGGTTAATATTTTTCAGTCCCTTTTATTTTGTCCTTTGGCTGAAAAAGAAAAAAAAAGAAATCAGGAACCCCCAAACTATTCAAGCCTCTAACTTGGATTGCCAATGGATCCATCCATTGTCTAGAATTCATCCAAAAAACTTTCTCCTCTGTGGTTCATGTTCCTCTCTTTCTTATGAAAGCTACATTTCCCATTAATTTACAAAATTATAACTTCACCAATAACACTATATAATGAGCTAGTTCAAGTTGAGTACCCTTGTAGGTTCAAAAAACATGAATGTTTAGACAAATAGTCATCTTGCTAGTTCTGGCTTGTTGTCAGACTAAGAACAGCATAATCCTTATTTTATGTCACTGGAAATTTCAAGCTCTCTGTAGTCTCTTTTGGTCATTTGGTAATTGAAGGAGATTTTTGTTTCCTTGGATATGGATCAATCCTAAAGAAAGTCAATTACATCATGAGTCAAGGAAATAAACTCAGTAAAGAGGTGTACTCTTTGTTCTAGGTCATTAGAATATATAGAGCATGAGGTGGGTGATGAGACTAGTATGAAATATGTTCTACTTTTTCTCAGGAGGGATTTAAATTAATTTTCCTGATTCTAAGTGTGCAGGAAGGATTTTTTTCTTTTTTCAGCGAGGGAAAGTGAGAGGAAGAGAAAATAAATGCTTGTTAATTGAAAAAAAAAAGAAAAAGACATTCTGGAGCAATGAGTTCTGTTTATTCTCACATTATTGGTTATAAGGGAAGGAGTATGAAGGAATGTGTATGTGGAGAGAGAAGGAGGGAGAGAGAGAGAAGGAGGAAGAGAGAGAAAGAGAGACAGAGAGAGAGAAGGAGGGGGAGAGAGAGCTAAAGGGGTGGAGGCTAGGGAGGGAATGTATGAATATCTAAGAGTGTAAAGGGAGAGAGTCAAGAGTATTAGGTATTAGTAGCTCCTTGGTAGGACAAAATGGAAGATACTCTCTTCTTTTTTCTCAGTTCAAGTTAATATGAACTAATGAACTAATATACTTATTAGATTAGAAGCAGGATTGTGGTGAGTAGAAAACTGACTTCAGATCCAGGAAGACCTGCTTCTGGCACATACAAGCTGAGTGACTTTGGGCAACACCTTTTATTATTTTAGACAGCTCTAAAACCCTAGATTAGAGCTTGCATGATTAGAGGGAGTATCATCATATGTAAGTTATCAACATTAATGAAATCATGTTTAATCCCTATCCCTAACTGCTGAGAGAAGTTACAAAGGAAAGTACGTCATCCCTAATCTTTCAGAATTGATTGGAACTAGAAACTGGACCTGTGGTTTCATTGGTAAATAAAACTAATGAATGAGGATGCTCTCTATGTTACACCAGTTGGCAAAACAAAGAAACAAAAAAGCCACATTGAATTGATAACTAAAACTAGGAGTTGATTATTGGTAGGAATTTTTTTAAGAATTAGCCAATATGCTTTTTATAGAGAGGGGAAGTAATTGCACCATATTGTTGAATTATTGAATTCCCAGGTGAGGAAAATACCTCTATTAATATGAATTAGCACATTTTCTACAACTTCTAGTCTTAGAGGGCTGCCCAGGGCATTGAGAAGTTAAGTGACTTCATCAGGTCACTCAATCACTATGTGTCAGAGGCAAGTTTTCCTGGCTTGAAAGACAGTTAGTTCTCTGCCCAACTAACATGTGTTTTTTCCCATAGTAAGTACATACAAATGTTTATTGACTGAATGAATTAATTTTGTGATACCAACAGGCGAATGTTACTTAAATACTCAATAGTTTCTTAAAAAACAAAACAAAACAAAAAACCTTTCATACAGTAAAGTAGTTCCAGATCCATCTAACTTCTAATGCAGGGAGGTATGATTCTTGCCTTGTATGTTGCTTTTTTATACAATTACTTCTTTATTATTATAATTTATGATCTAATGTCTCAATATTTGTGGTTCAATCTAGTGGGTCATTTCTCTTTTTCCATCAAAGTCATTTCCCTTTTTCTTATCTTGCTTTCACCTAGAGTTACCTCTGGGAAATCTTGCATTATAGCTTCAATATAGCTTGTATATGAGAGGCAGAATGGTATAATGGTTAGAAAATCAGTCTCTAGAGTCAGAATGACCTTCATTCAGGTCCCACCTCTGCAAACATATTGTCTGTGTGACCATTAGCATAGCTACTTAACCTATTAGCACCCCAGGCAATGCTTGAAGAAAATTATAGAACAATGGCTAGTCTCTAAGGGTAAAGGGAATTTCTTCACCTGAAAACTCCCTACATTGATAAAATCACAGACTAGAGTCAAAACCCCAAACCAAAACCACCTTCATGACTAGCTTCATAGACACAGATTAAAGGATTTCTAATTCATATATAAGTACTCAAGGTAAACATGCATATTCAGTAGAGGACAGTCTTTATTTCATCACACATGAAACAAGGGGAAAATTAAAGATTCACAGTAGATAATAAATAATCCTTACAGTACTCTGTTCCTTCTGGTGAACCCTACTTTCTCTGAAAAGACTAAATAGTCCCTCAGCCTCATAACATTGAATCTCATAACATAAGATATGACATATCATAAGTCATAATACTCAGATTTATATCCTTATTGTTTGGATTTAAAACCAACCTGGGGCTGGAAGAAACAACCTTCTGACATTACTAGTCCAATTTTCACCTTAGGGCTGGATATATATTTCTAGTCTTACTCCCAAAACTTTTGGAAGGAAAATAGAAATGGGGTTGATAGAGTCAACTTTCTTTCTATGTGACCTGCATTGGCTGAGTAACTCATAATAGTAACAGAGGGCAAAGCACAGATCTTTTGTTTCCTCATTTTGTGGCTGTGCCTTCAGCTTGGGCCCTATGTATGGGGTCCTTTTGTTCATAAGATTCAGATGTTGCACACGAATACCATCTTCTTTCTCTAGACTCTTAAATTCTCCAGTAACTTGGTATGATTCAAAATGTCATTACTCTATTCAGGAAACTGGGGTTCAGAAATACCTAGTACTTGGCCATGTGGCTCATCCTCTAGTACTGTTTTCCATTGTATCAAGAAGTTATCAAGAAAAAAATTATTAAAAATGGAAATCACCAGTTGACAGCTTGGCATAGCAGATGAATGCTAAACCTGGAAAGAGGAATACCTGAATTTGGCCCCTGCCTTAGTTACTTATTGGCTATGTGATCCTGGATAAATTCGTTAATTTCTCTGATCCTTAGTTCCTTTTTAAAAATATTTTAATTTATTTTTTTTGGTCAATTTCAAACATTATTCCTTGGCTACAAAAATCATTCTATTTCTCCCTATTCTCCCCCTGCCCTTCCTGTAGCTAATGCACAATTCCACTGGATATTACATGTGACCTTGATCAGAACCTATTTTCATATTGTTGATGTTTGCACTAGGATGTTCATTTAGGGTCTATATCCCCTATATGTCTAAGGAGCACTGGAACTGTCAGTACCTTCTAAATTTCATTATCCTTGGGCCAAAACTCTAGTTGCCTTACTCTAGTCATGGTTTGTTTATCTGGATATATAACTTCATAGGATTATCAGATTTAGTGTTGGAAGGGGCCATTTTGTCCCTTTTCCTCATTCTGGAGTTGCAGACCCTAAGACACAGAAAGTTTTTATTTATTTTTAAAAGAGACTTTACTTTCTCAGTTATATATAATAACAATTTTCGACACATGTTTTCCAAAATTATAAGATCCTTGTCTTCCTCCCTCCCTTTCCTCCCCAACTTGGAGATGGCAAGTAATTCAGTCTGGATTATCCATGTATTATCATGCACAAAATACTTCCATATTGGTCATTATTGTAAGAGAATACTCGTAGAAAACCAAAACTCCCAAATAAAAACACAAATAAACTAATGTGGAAAATGAAAAAAAAAGGAAGTTAAACCACTTCTTTGTTATACCTGGGTCCAGGAAATTTAAGGTCCAAGAACTCTCTTCTAGGCTTCTTGGGTGAGAGTTCATTACACTGCAGCATATGTCCTTCCCAAGGTAGCTATTATGGGCAACCAAGGGAGAGGCTGTACTCATACACAGACTTTTAAACTAACAAGATCCTGGACTCCTTCTACTTCTGCTGTTCTCTAGATCATGCCAGAAAGGGAAAAGGGCTGTGTCTGTAGTGACTACCCATTTTTTAGAGGTATAATACAAAAGGCAGCTCCAATGTACAATAATCTCAGTCAATCAATGCACCCCAGTCATCCCTAGTTACTGAGGCTCACACACTGCACCTCTGTCTGTTATGATCTCCATCAAACATATCCATTCCCTACATGAGAGATACTACTGAAGTCCCAAACAAGAGTTCTCCTTGTAATCTCATCAAGTTAACGAAAGAGTTCCCTAATCCATCCCTTCTATGGAAACCAACAAAAAATAAAGGAAAAAAATCGGGAATGATTACAAATTTCTCTAATTGCAAAATGAATTTTTTCTATTCTTCCCTTCTTTCCACGTTTAAATTCATCAGGCTTTACATGCTTCTTTCCATATTTCTCTTTGCTTTACTAGTAAATTGGGAGGCTTTGGAGGAAGGGGGTTTAGAGAATTAGGATTCAATTGAATTTTACAATCTCAATTCCATTCAGTAAATCTGAGTTTTTATGGCTTGGGAAATCTGAATTTTCTGTCTTTTTTTAGGAGAAGACATTTTTCTGTATGTACTTCAAAGAACTTTCTGATTACTATAAAGCAAATCCAAAATAGTTTGGTTACATCTGGGATATTGGCTAAATTTTGGCTGAGCCTAGAGGTCAGGTGACTGGGTTGTTCCAAGAATGAAAATAAACAATAGGAAAATGAAATTTCTAGTAGTGCACAAAATCTCTGTCTCTAAACAGTTTACCTTTAGAACTCCAACGAGAACCTGGGAGTTATCAAAATAGCAAAAAAAAAAAAAAAACACCTAATAATGTGGTTTCTTATAATCTTTGCCTAGTTTCCAGAGGAAATAACTCACCCTTTCCCACTCTCTTTTCATTTAAATTTTTAAGCTAAATTTATCTCTTTCTGTTGATGCTGGAAACCACAAGCTAAGGCAGGATTGGTGTTTGAAATGAGGGCCTTTGCTACTGAAAAAGTTGGAAAGATCTTGTCAAATATGAATATCATCAGGCATTTAGAGCAATACAGAGGTGGGGGAAATGATAAAGTCCAAATCAAAGAATGTCCTTCACATATATACACTCACAAACATAGAAGAAAAAGAAATATGTAATGGGGGCGTAAAAGTAAGGAGGGGGGGGGACATGGGACTTAATTATTCTAGGTAGGAAATAAAACAGACTACCAGACCAAAAAAGCAAATGTAGAAGTGGGGCAGTTTGGGAAGAGAGATCAAGACTGTGAAGTTTCTGTGGAACAGTAGGGAAAAAAAACCTGGATCTGAACCCCTAAGATCCAAGTTCTAGCCTAGGTTTGGTCACTTATAAGCTGTGGGACCTTGGGTGAGTTACTTCTTTCTGGGCTTCAGTATCTTGATCTTAAAATAAAGGAGATAGATTAGATAACTCAAGAAAATCCATGATGGTGATTCTTTACAGTAAGTTATACAAGTAGCATTTAAGAAGTCCTAGGCAATGTGCTAAGTGCTGAGCATTCAAAGAAAGAAAGCCCTCCCCCCAAATAACTGTACCCCCCCATCCCAACAAAAAGCAATGCTTCTTCAATTAAAAATGGATAGGACAGATGGAGCCAAGATGTCAGAACAGAGGTACAAAAAGCCTGAACCTCTCTTAGTATCCTTTCCAACCAATCACATTTCAGAAGCTGTTGGCTGAACATAGGTCTTGGGCCCAGGTTCAGAACCTGGAACAGTGGTTTGCATAGATAGTCCTTGGTGAGAACTTACCTAAATCAATAGTAGATCACACCCATGCCCACTCCTAGAAATTCTAAGCCCTAGCACAAGCCCAAGGTTAGATCCAGTGCAAGTTATTCCTGCTTGGTGCAAGCCCAAGGACAGGGCAAGAATTCTTGCCCAAGCCTGCAGTGAGGGCCAAAACCCTTGCACAAGGAAGTCTGCAGTGCACCTGGCCAGAGAGAGGCCAGGATATCCTACCCAAAACCAAGGTGAGTCCCTGAGCCCCAGAACAAGGTAGCTTACAAGACTCTGAGTCCTGCAATCCATCAGCAAGACCTGGAGGAGATTAAATCAGCAATGGGATATGGCTTTCAGAGCTACCAGCCCACAAGCTATTATACTATCTTGAAAGAACTCAAACTTGCAGAGACCTAGAACTAGAGCTGAGGGTAGCAGCAAGGAAAAATTGAAGTTTAATATAATACTTTCTCTACCCTGAGAACAGAGCCCACCTTTAAGATAAAAATAAAAGTCAAGAAAACAAAAAACCCTAAAAAAACCTCTGATTACCATAGGAAATTATTAAGGAAACAAAAATAGCCAGGATCAAACTCAAAAGGGAACAATGAGATCAAAGTAGCTACATGCAAAGAAAATCAGAATTGGTCTCAGGCTCAAAAAAGAATTTAAAAAATCAATTAAGAGAGATAGAATAAAAATGGAGAAAAAATAAAAGTGATATAAGAAGAAAGTAATCCCTTAATAAAGCATAATTGACCCAATGGAAAAAGAGGTACAAAAATACAATGAAGAAAAAAGTTTTTAAAAAAGTAGAATTGGTCAAATGGAAAAACTTTCAAAAACATATGGAAGAAAATAATTTCTTAAAAATTAAAATTGAGCAAATAAAAACTAATGATTTCATAGGTTATTAGGAAACAACAAAACAAATCAAAAGAATGAAAAAAATAGAAGAAAATATGAAATATCTCATTGAAGAAACAACTGAGATAGAAAATAGATCCAGGAAAGACCACTTAAGAATTGCTTATAAAGGGGGGCAGCTGGGTAGCTCAGTCATTTGAGAACTAGGCTTAGAGATGGAAGTTCCTAGGTTCAATTCTGGCCTTATATACTTCCTAGGTGTGTGACCCTGGGAAAATCATTTAACTCCTATTGCCTACCCCTTGCCACTCTTCTGCCTTGGAACCAATACACTGTATTGATTCTAAAATGGAAGGTAGGTTTTTTTTAATAACAAAAATAAATGTGTTGTTTTCAGGTCATAAGGCAATAAAATTGTACTCAGTAAGGGTCCATGGAAAGACAAATTAAAAATTAATTGGAAAATAAATAATCTAATTCTAAATAAAGGAGTAGGGCAAAGAATAAATTATAGAAAGAATAATTTCATTAAAGACAATGACATCAGAATAAAACATATAAAAATTTATTGGACACATCCAAAGTAGTACTTATGGGAAAATTTATATCTCTAAATGCTTACATCAACAAAATAGAGAAAAAGTGAATAAATCCCAATATTCTATAAACTATTTGGGAAAGTATGCAAAGAAGAAGTCATACCAAATTCCTTTTATGACACAAATATTGTGCTGATATCTAAGCCAGGAGGAGCAAAAACAGGGAAAGAAAATTATAGGTCAATTTCCTTAATGAACATAGATGCAAATATTTTAAATAAAATACTAGCAAAGAGAAGTACAGAAATATATCCTAAGGACAATTCACTGACCAAGTAAGATTTATACCAGGCATTTATGGTAGTTTAATATTAAGAAAATTATCAGCATAATTTATCATATCAATAACAAAATTAATAGAAATCACATGATTATTTCAATAGATGCAAATAACTTTGACAAAATACAATACCTATCCCTATTAAAAACATTGGAAAACACAGGAATAAATGGGCAAGTAGTATCTATCTAAGCCAGTAGCAAGTATCTGCAATGGGGATAATATAGAAGGCTTCCACATTATATCAGGGGTGAAGCAAGACTTTCCATTATCACCACTGATTAAATATTGTACTAGAAGTGCTAACTTAAGCAAAAAGAAAGGAAAAAGAAGTTGAAGGAATTAAAGCAGGCAATGAGGAAAATAAACCATTACTCTTTGCAAGTTAAAGAATGGCATAGTTAGTGAATCCTAGAGAATCAACTAAAAAATTAGTTGAAATAATAATTCCAGCAGTTGCAGGATACAAAACAAGCCAACCTAAATCATCAGCATTCCTATATATTACCAACAAATTCCAGTAGCAAGAGATAGAAAGGGAAATTCCATTTTAAAACATCTAGACAATATAAAATACGTGGGAATCTACTTGCCACGACAAACACAGAAATTATATGAACATAATTACAAAACGTTTTTCACACAAATAAAATCAGATCTAAACAACTGGAAAATATTAATTGCTCATGAGTAAGTTGAGCTAATATGATAAAAATGAGAATTCTACCTAAATTAATTACTTAGTGAGTATCATACCTAACTATTAACAATTATTTTGTAGAACTAGAAAAAAATGTTAAAAATTCATTTGGAAGAGTGAAAGGTCAAGAATATCAAGGCAATTAATGAAATAAAAACAAAAGAAGGTAGCCTAGGAACACCAGATCTTAAATCATAGTTATAAAGCAATAATCATGAAAACAATATGGAACTGGCTAGAAATAAAATGGTGAATCAATGGAATAGATTAGATACACAAAATACAGGAGTAAATGACCTTAGCAATCTCATGTTTGGTAAATCCAAAGACCCCAGCTTTTGGGGTAAGAACTCACTCTCTGAAAAAAGCTTCTGAGAAAACTAGGAAACAAATATCATGGCATATGCTAGGTATAAACCAATATCTCATACCAATACCAATATAACATCAAAATGGGTAAGATAGAAATCTTTAGAATAAAATTGCATCAGTGGTCAAGAGGGAAGGAGATGACCAGAGCTCCTAGAAGCAAAGGGAAAGGAAGATCTTCAATTTGTGACTATTGCCTTTTGCTTAATTTACTAAGAAACAAGTTTCTGAGAAACAGGAACAGAAGTTGCCTGCTTAGACAGCAACTGTATGTGGCAGGGAAAGATCCACTGACAAAAGCATCTCAGAAAGGAAGGGAAGAAAGGCAATTGGAGGGAGCAGAATTCACATGACTTTCATACAAGATGATAGCTGCAGACAATTCCTAGGCAGACAGTCTCTTATCTTTACTCTCTTTTGACCATTAAGGCCAAGAATTGTTCTGTGATCCTAACTCTGAGCAATGAAGAGCTAGCTATTGTCCAGAATGGAGGGGAGCAGAAAATTCCTGAGAGGAGAAAGTTAGCAGTTATAACACTCCAGAGTGTAGTTATTTTATAAATACCCCTCAGAGGAGCAAGAGAACCATACCACCCAAAAAGCTACTGAAGCTTACTGGGCTCTCTTGACCTCTGCTTATGTAAAGAAGAAGACTTGTCTTTACAGGTTAGATCCTAAGTAGCTCAAAAGGGTTCGTATGTTTTGGTAGGGAAGGAAAACTACAAAAGGGACACAGGTAACAGATACTTGGAGATTTTCAGTTAGGGGAAGGGGCCCTCAAAGGCAAACAGATGCCTGGTAGAATCAGCATCTGGCTTCACAAGTGGTATTGCCAAAAAAAAAAATCCAGTTTCCTCTGTAATGAGATGCTGAGGAATTATAGAAAGAAGGTTTATCAACTAAGGAGCCATTCTTCTGAAAAAGAAGTATAAAGCTCATTAAGAGTAGGTTGACTATTCTAGCAGGAAGGTTTAAAAAACTAGGGGATGGGGAATAAGTTCAAAGGTTATCTCAGGAACTAAGCATATGCCGAGACCAGGAAAACAATAAATTTCCTGAAAAAGGAACTTATGAGAGAGTGGAAAATATTATAGAAAACTTAGGAGTTAAATCAGAAGCCAACAGAAAAGGGGAAGAAAGGAAGAAAGGAAAGAACAAACATCTCTATGTATTCAGATGATGATGAAAATATTCTTAAGGCCTTCACTATGGAGCAAAACTTCCTGGTAACAGGAAACTTTGATCTCAAACATATTTGCTGTAAAACACACCTTTTAGTTATGCATGTAAGTTCCCATCATATAGAAGACAGACAGTGTGGTATCAGTTACATCAGGAGAATGCAAGCTCCTTGAAGAAAGAGTTTCTGCTCCCTGTCTCTGTGTTTCTCTGTCTCTGTATATTTATCTTTGTCTCTCTGTCTTTGTCTCTTGACTGTTTTTGATTCTGACCTTGTCTCTGTTTCTCTTTCTCTCTCATTAGCAGCTATGTCTTGTAGTGGGTAGAGTGTTAGGTCTAGAATTAAGAAGCTCTGACAATATCTGTGTGGCTGATCAAGTCACAACTTCCATTTGCCTTTATTTCCTCAACTGTAAAGTGGGAATTAATGCTATTACCTATTACCCAGTATTGTTGTGAGGATCAAATGAGATATTTATAAACCAATCAACACAGTGCCTGGCACATAGTAGGTGCTTATACTAATGCTTATTCTCTTCCCCTTTCCTTCCTTCCTTCCTTCCTTCCTTCCTTCCTTCCTTCCTTCCTTCCTTCCTTCCTTCCTTCCTTCCTTCCTTCCTTCCTTCCTTCCTTCCTTCCTTCCTTCCTTCCTTCTTTCATTCCTTCCCTCTCTTCTTGATATTGTTCTTGTTCTTGTTTTCTTCCTTCTCCTCCTCCTCCTTTCTCTGTTTCTGATCTTCATATTTCCAGAATCTAGAAGAGGGTCCTACAATAGTTGGTTCTTAATAAATGCTTCATTGAATTGAATGAAATTGGATTGAAATATCTCCTTCGGAGACATAATGGCATGCCTGGTACACTAAAAAAAGTGATAATAAATCTTTTTAGCAAGTTCTGTATAATATACTCATCATTTAGCTAAGAAAATGTGGTCTAACTGGCAGTTATTAAGTTGTTGCATACCCGGCTAGTGTGTGTTATCGTTGGACTGGTTAGACTCTAGGGGTGAAGTGGATGCCCAGACTGCTTCTTAGGAATTAGTGTGGAAGTAATGTGGCTTAATATATTTATCATTCCACTTAATAGGACATGCAGCCTGGTATAGTGAACTTCAACTCCAACTCTGAGACAGAAAGATGCAAGACCAAATTCTGCCTCTGATGCTAAAAAGGTATATGCTATTATGGGAAAATAATTTCATTTATATGAACCTCAGTTTACCTAACAACAAAAAGAAGGAATTAAACTAGATGATCCCAAAGATCCCTTTGGCACTAACAGGCACTAAATACATAATCTTAATGAACATGAATGAGAATGTAATGAACATTTTTTGAGTGCTTACTGGTTGCATAGCTATGTCTATGCAGTACTAGCTATGCCAAAATATGCTGTGATCTAAGTTCTATTTTAATGGGGAAGAGGTGAGAAGGAATCATATAGGTCTATATAAGTAAAGAGAAAGCTCAGACAAAGGAAATATGATGTAATTTTAGGAAGTGTGGAGAGAACCTTCCAAAGACATCTCTGACCATAAATTAAATTACTTCCTATAATGTTCTTTATGTTCTGTTTAGTCATAAATTCTTCCCTTATCTATAGATCTGATAGGTAATGCTGTTCTAATTTGCTTATGGTATCATTCTTTATGTCTAAATTATGTACCCAAGGTGATCTTATCTTGATATATGGTGTAAGATGTTGGCCTATCTCCAGTCTCTGCTATACTGTTTTCTAGTTTCTCCAACAATTTTTGTCAAATAGTGAGTTTTTGTCCCACAAGTTTGGATCTTTTGATTAATAACATAATGCTTAAAGTTTGCAAAATACATTATATACATTTTCTCTCACAACAACCTTATAACTGCTTTAGAATCATTATTGCCATTTTACAAATGAGGAAACTGGTCCTGGGAGAGGTGAAGTGACTTCATTACAATCACAAAGCCAATAAATGTCAGAGGCAGTAATTCATAGAATCACAGAATTTGAGATTTGGAAGGGTCAATAGGAGCCATCTTGCCTTACAGGATTCTCCCTTTCTTTCCTAATTCTTCTTAATTCTGGTGCCTTCCTTCTGTTATTTTCTACTTATCTTTTATATAACTTATTTATTTGCATATTTTTTTCTTTCATTAGATTGTAAGTTTCTTGAGAACAAGGACTATCTTTTGCTTTTTTAAATTTCCCCAAAGTTTAGCACAGTGCCTAGCACATAATAGGCATTTACTAAATGCTTATTTTAAACAGATTGAATTGAACTGAACATAGACCTAGAGAGAATTTTGTTCTATACTGTTAGAAAGACCCTGCGCTGCTGGAATCAATTATCTTTGTATATTAATGTGGCAAGGAGGGATTGGTCTATGATCTTGATGTCTTTTCTTGGCTCTGGCAAATATGCCAATGACTGGAAGATTTCTTTGTCCCTTCTAAGCTAAAAGTAGCATCTTTACTTTTTGCATCCAGTGATACTTGGTTAATATTTAGAACCCTCATCCTTTGTTGAGCTTTACTGTAGAGGTGGCATGCATAGTGACTAGAGTGGATTTAGGATGAGAAAGACCTTGGTTCAAATTCTCCCTCAGACAGTAGCTCTTTGACTTTGGGCAAATCTATTAATTTCTCTCATTTTCAGTTTCCACCATGATCAGATGGATATTACAATAGCCTCTACCTTACAAAGTTGTGAGGATCAAACAAGGAATGTATAAAATGCTTTGCAAAACATAGTGCTACATAAATATTAGCTATGATTTATAATCTCATTCCTTATCTTTTTTTTTCCCCATGAGCTTCAGACAGAAACTAACCTTGGAGGGTAGCTAGGTGGCTCAATAGACAGGGAATCAGGCTTGCAGACAGGAATTCCTGGATTCAAATCTGGCTTTGGAACTGATACTTAGTATTGATTCTAAGACAGAAGGTTAGGGCTTAAAAAAAAAAGAAAGAAACTATCATTGTACAAGTGACTCTCCAGTTGCTTATTTCCTTATATTTAATGCTCTATGGATTATTGCAAAGTAGATAAAAAACTGAATTTTTTAGTTGAATAAAAGTAATAAAATGAAAATTTATCTCCTATAACCTCACAGAAAACACCCTCAGGTCATCTCTGGTAGCAGACAGGACACAAAGAATGATATACACTTCATCTTGTTCCCATATGATTTTGATCACCTCTCCTGGGTCTCCATAATTTGAAAACTTTTTGTTCCAAGCAGCTTCAAGATCATAAATATTTGTCTGTGGTATTTGCTAAACCACGTCTTTGTTATAAAGGATTGTTCAGTGAAAGTGGGGTATTTAGACAATAACTGTCTCTATATAACTGTGGCAGAAAAAAAAACAAACAAAAGGTATTCAGCGAGAGAAAGAGAGAGTGAGAGAGAGAACACAAGGCATCAGTAAACTTGAGAGAAAGACAAAGAGAAGAGAGAGAGAAAAAGGCAGAGAAGCAGAGATGGAGGGAGAAAGAGAGAAATGGAGAGAGAGTGCAAAAAAAGGGCATCCTTGAAACATGAAAGAAAGAAGGGAAGGAGGGAGGCACATACACAGAGAGACAGACAGACAAACAGACAGAGACAGAGAGCAAGACACTTTAAAATTTTTAAAGAAAATATAGAAGATAGCAATTTCAAATCCTCCTAGTCTGAAACCCCTCTGCACACATATACCTTCCTGGTAAACCAAATACCCCAGCAACTTTGTGATCTGCAACTGGTTTTCCATGTTGACCCTTTCTTATACCTCTTAATCAGCTAAATATACTATTTTTTTCCTTTGTCAAGACTTTGTGGATCCCAGAAGGGCTCTTCTGTTCAGCAATGAATTTTCCACTTCCAGGTCTTCCAAACTTATTACTATCTTGACAACACCACAAGATGATTAGTATGGCCCATTTCTGGCATCATAATGGCTGACTCAGTAGTAATGGCTTCTAGGATCTAGAGCCTGCTAAAGTAAGCTTTTGCTTTCCTCTTCCAATCTCCATCCACCCCCTTTCCTACATGCTCAAAAACATGTTGAAGTGCTTAAACATGCAAGGGAACAAAAGAAAGCACAAAATGAAAATAAAAACAAAACACCGCCAGCAGAAACTCCCCAAACCCCTAGTTACCAAGGGCATTTTTCTTTCCTGACATGGCTGGTTGGAGTTTTTATGCTTTATAAATTACTGAGTGTACTGTATGGTGCAGAATTTGGAAAAAGATAGGATGGTTTGTCAATTATTGTTGTCTGACAGACAACTTTTGCCTCTCACAGCAAGTTTCAGGGTGCAAGGAACATTCTGGTACCATGTCTGGTGCTCCTGGTATTGGTATTGGGGTTTGGAAGGCATGAATTGGATTTGGCAGGAGGAGCAGCAGCAGCTTGGTACTGAAGACATGCTTCAATGAGAGTATTCATAAACAGGAGGCTCATTTGCTCATTTAAAGCTAATGCCTTAATGGGTGAAGCCATGGTGCTTGACAGGAGATGTAAGACTTTTAATCCTAATATTTATATTTATTCTTTCACTGAAATATTGAGAACATGAAAAGGAGAAAGGCACCAGGAGGAAATGGGAACAGCACAGAGGCTGAAAAGCCAGTAAGTAAACATTTACTCAGTTCTTCAAAAGGCAGCCTGGAGAAAAGAGAGGCACCAAATGAAACTAGGGAATTCCTTGCTTTCTTCTTTGAGAATTTTTTTTCCACATATTTCAAAAAATCTTTTTTTAAACCATTACAAGATTGGGAAGTTTTGGCTTGCTTTGGATTTCCATTATTTTAATAACTATAAATGTTTCTGTTCCTAGGGCAGCCTCTCTTCATTCCTTGGCTCTTCCTTGACTTCATCCAGCATTTATATGGCCCTTTAAGATTTGCAATACACTTAAAAATATCCTCACAACAACTCTAGGAGTTAGGTGCTATTTTATCCCCATTTCAGAGATGAAGAAACTGAGATAGACAATTTAAGTGACTTGCTCAGGATCACCTATTAATTATCAGAAGTCAAATTGACACTGAGACTTCTTTCTGACTTGAGTCTACTCAATGATCTATAAACTGTGTCACTTATCTTCTTCATTAGATTCTACTACCAAAGAAACTATTAAGGAATTAATTATGTCCTCCTGATATATCCTAAGTCAAAAATAATGATTATAAAATTGGTGGAGGTTGAGTGGGCACTAGGTGGGTATCCCAGGTGATACTTAAGTTACTATATTATCAGTGCCCCTCTGCACCCAGCTTTGACTCTGAATTTCTGTAAAACTACTGAAAATCAGTTGGCTAAATAATTAACTAGGGAGGAAGTTTCTTTCTTGGTGACTAGGCAGAAGATTCTATACAGTGTACCTGTGCTTGGCACCTACCAAAACCATGCTGATTTATGCTGGACAAGAAATGAATTCTAATTCCCCAAATTTAAATTAGGATTGGACCTTGGGTCATATGACATGAAATATGGATCAGGATTATTAATATATGCAAAGTCTATGACTCCTCAGGCATCCATCCTATATCAAGAAAAAATGCCTACTTTTTATTGACTAGCTACTACATCCAAAAGTCTTAGGCAAATGCCTTTAATGTAGCTTCATGGTTTATTAAAAATGATAAGTTGCATAGAAGAGACAGTGAGGTGGTGAAGTGGATAGAGTGCTGGGCTTGGAGTTAGGAAAACTAATCTTTTTGAATTCCTATCTAGCCTCAACCACTTACTGGTTGTAGACTCTGGACAAGTCATTTAACCCTGTTTGCCTCAGTTCCTTATCCGTAAAATAATCTGGTGAAGGAAGTGGCAGACCATTCTAGTTTCTTTGCCAAGAAAACCCCAAAAGGGGACATGGAGAGTCAGATAGGACTGAAAAACGACTAAACAACAAAGTTGCATAAAAGCTGTCCATTGCTTTTTCTTATGAAGCTCTAATTTTCTCCCAAACCAAAATGTCCTTCTGCTAAACCCTCCCTCCAGTCTTCTATGTTGGAGGATGTATTAGTGAATGAGTAGCCCTTTTGGACCTTCAAGGGAAAGGTAGCATGGAAATAAATTATTGCAGGTAGAAGTTGGCACCATGATGCCAGAAACATGGGAAGTCTAATTCCCAAAGTCTACTTCCTAGTGATGGGTGGGAAGCCTTCATCTATCTGCCACAACTCACCTCACTTTCCAATACTGCAGCTGAATGGTTGTTAGATCTGTAGCTGCATACAAGATCTCTTGATTTTGATACCCCAAAGTCAGTTGCTGTTAACCCACCTGATAATAGCTAAGGCTTTCCATTCTCCTGCATGGTGAGTAAAGAATTCCAGACTGAACCTCATGAGCTAATGGGAAGAAGCAACCAACCAAACTGGTGTGCCCCAAGTCCTCTTGATTTTCCTGTGGTCCATAGACTTCTCTTCAGTATTCTCGAGTGTCCCTATTCCTTGGGGACAGTTATGAGGACCAAACTTCTGATGGGAGAAAGGATATCCATGTGTCATTAACTCACATCACTGTCTCAAAGTTATTATTGTCTTCCTCTGGGTTCCAGGGGAAACTCCAAGCATCAATTCCCCCTCTACTGTAGAAGCACCTGGTCAGCCCTAAGCTGGGCCACCTAACTCAGATATGTCACCTAAATTTAAAACTTTGAGAAAAGTGAAAAGGAGAGAGAAAGGAGTGGATTCTTTGATGTTTGAGTATAAAATTTTAAGTCCTTACAAACATCTCGGACATAAGCCCCATGAAATTTTAGAACTGGCTATGGGGAAATAGGCAACACCCAAACCAGGAGAAATTTCTGTCTTTTGAAGTCATTTGTAAGAGGTTGGTCCCTAGATTAATGCATCTCAATTACAGAAATGAGGATAAAGATGTCAAAAAATGCTGTCCTTAGAATACAGAGGTCATGGGCTCAACACTTAGGTCAATCTTTTATTAGATGTGTGCCCTTTGACAAGTGGTTTAATGTCTCTACACTTTGGTTCCCTTAACAGTCAAAACTGGAAGATCAATTTTTTACTCCTCAGGATGTTTTGAGAAAAAAAAGTGCTTCATAAACATAAATTATCACTAGTATTATTTATTGAGTGATTTATGTAACCCCATGCCAGGGATTCCAGACACAGTCTTACTTAGTGTCCTTTAGGAGCATGGGGGGAAAGAGAGATGAAGATTTGGGAGGGAAACAGCAATAGCAGGTTACAATTTTAGAGAATAAATCATTTCAAGCACTTAGTCAATAAACATTTATTAAATGACTACTGTATGCCAGGCACTGTGCTAAGAGCCAAGGATATACATGGGGAAAAGAAAGGCAGTCCCTCAAATTGCTTAGAATCTAGTGTAAACTGGTGGGAAATGAAGAAATGGCTGGCCTAGAAGCCTTCTTTAATTGGAGGCTGTGATTGACATGTAATCTGGAAAAACATTTTAAGAAATTAATAATAAGAAAAAAATGGAGGCTTTGGGAGGAGTTCTTTGCACTGCCTTATAGCCTCTCTAGTCAGAGAGGCAGAGGGTCTTGGGGATACTGATGGCATGTGAATACCAAAGCTGATGCAGCCTCCCACAATCTAGCCATATCCAAACAATTGTGATGTTTATGTGTTAATTATCAATTATTATTTCCTCTTAATGGAAACCCTCTAAAGACCTATGCTGAATAATGATTAATTAATATATATCTTGAGTTACCATATACTTGATCTTTTTATAAATGTGGGAATTACTTCTCAGAGAAGCAAACTGACTTGTTTAAGACCAACTTACAAGTTAATGAGAGCTATGACCAGTCTTTGGTGAAACTGTAAAAAAGACAGATTCTCTTTGGTGACCTCCTAAAGGCAGTCCCTTTTGGTACCCCCTCTGACTGCTTCAGACAAGTTAGCCATGAGTCTGCTTATTTACAGTTCTACTTAACTGACTGAGCAAATCATTTCAATTTTTTAAACCTCAGTTTCCTCATCTGTAAAACAAAAAGGTTGAACTAGATGATTTCTAAAGTTCTGTTGAGCTCTTTTTGTTGTTCAAGCATTTGAGTTATGTTCAAATCTTTATTAGTTTTCTTGGCAAAGATTCTAGAACGGTTTGCCATTTTTCTCCAGCTCATTTTACAGATAAGGAAACTGAGGCAAACAAGATTAAATGATTTGCCCAAGATCACACAATTTGTATGTGTCTGAGGTAAAATTTGAACTTGGTTCTTCCTAACTCTAGCCTGGCACTATTCACTATGCTACCTAGCTGCCCCTATTGAGCCTTGGCATTTCTAGCCTACCTTCTATCTCTTACCCTCAACACCCATTCCCCTATCTGCCTGCCGCTCCCAATAAAACATAAGCAAAAATTAATTTATTGGGATTCTTTTGACTTTGTAGTCTTAGTATCTAGC
The DNA here is from genome assembly GCF_027887165.1 of Monodelphis domestica. Classification (NCBI taxonomy): domain Eukaryota; kingdom Metazoa; phylum Chordata; class Mammalia; order Didelphimorphia; family Didelphidae; genus Monodelphis; species Monodelphis domestica. Next base: position 339,619,721 of record NC_077228.1, read on the forward strand.
ATATTCCTTTCCTGGCTGCACAGCTGACTCATCTCCACTGAACTTCCCCTATCATGCCAAAAAACTTTTTCACCATGGTAGCTTACTAGGTAGGACTACTTTCTTTGGAATTCCCAGGTTAGCATGCCTGGCAAATGATATGTCACTTAATAAATGCTTTGTTGACTTGACTTGGTTCTCTTGTACAATATTGTTGAATTGATTTCAGATTTCCAAATGGGAGAGAAAGTCATTGAAACTAAGGCTACAGGGCAACTAGCTGGCTTAGTAGTCAGAGAGGCAGGCCAGGAGACGGGAGTGTCTGGGTTCAAAATCTGGCCTCAGATACTTCCTAGCTCTGTGTCTCTGGGTGAGTTACTTAATCCCAACTGCCTAGTCCTTAACAGTTTTCTTTCTGACTTAGAAACAATACCTACTATCAATTCTAAGGGATAAAAAGAAACTAAGACCACATAGGATATGAAGTGATGTTGGTTTAAACCATTGCTATATTTTCTTTTCAAAAGGGATATTTTAGATAAAGGATTTTTGAAGGGCCCCAAACCTTCAAGATCTAAGAAAAAGTTTCTAACAGTGGAATTTAGGCATGTGTCAGTAAGGCGATGGGATATTTTTGGTCAGGGAGCATCCTTGTTGCCAACATCTTTGAAATCACACAATGGCATTTGCAATTTCCTTCACTTTATTTGTAAAGTCAGCTTTCACTAGAGTTTGGATTGAGTCATAAAAAAAAAGTCCAAAAAACTAGACAATATTTTCAGTTCTGCTGCTAACCTGCTGTCTGACATTGAATAACTCCCTTTAATTTTTTGAAACTCAATTTCCTCATCTATAAAAATGAGAAAGTTGGACTAGATGATCTCTCAGGTTCTCCTGAGCTTTATAAACCATCAATATATTTATTATTTATGTTTTGGTCTCTCTTTGCAAGTAGAACCTTACCTCATACCTATTTAAAAACAGCAATAACAAGAGTTTGGGGCTGTCTTTTTATGTACTTTACAAATTCACTTCATCCAATAAAATTGAGTAGCCATATACCCATGATACTGAGCTCTGTGTGAAACAGACATCTTTAAGATTTAGAAATGTATTACCCCTATCCTTGAGGAGTTTATAATTTAAAATAGCACCTGATTTTTTTTTAATTTTCCAGATTTTTAATCTTAAAATTTTGAACTGTTCATGGTTTTTCCTAGAAACTTGGCTCATTTTCCTCTTTGGGAGACATTTCTCTTTCCATTTCAGGTCATTATGTATCTTTGGGTCTGATTAATTTGGTTTGGGAGCCTGCTTGTCCTTTAGTGCATTTATAATTGGTCTACTACAACATACACAGGAGAAAATGCATGTCTTATGAAAGAGGAAAATAATGAATATTCCATACCTCTACTTCCTGAGAAGATTTATAATTTTAAAGTAGACAGAAGACTGAGCTCTTTGGAATATTACCCCTTGGAATAGAAAGCTAATACACAAGTGTACTTTGCTTTAGAGAATGCCTGCATTCCTGAAAAATTGCCCCGTAAAGCAAATTTCGGCATTTCAAGTCCTATTGCTCCATTGCTTTTAATTACTGAATTAGAGATATGTTTTTCTGGAAAAATATTTTGGCACTAAGACATGATATAAAACCACACTTAAGAATCATAAATTTAGGATTATGTAATAATCCCCTCAAAATAAATCACACAATATGAATACAAAATAGTCAGGGTTATTTTTATGTCTGGTACAATCTTTCCACAGAGGTCGAAGAAAAAGTATCAATGACTGTTAGCTGAACAAAGCAAGCTGCACGGAAAAACCATTTAGCATCTATAAAACTCCTTTTCCATATTCTACAACAGGATTCAAATTCAAGCTTACATTGGTTCCTCAGACTCTGTAACCTAGCACTTATGGGGAAGTCACTGGCTTTTATAAATACTAATAACTAAAACAATTCCAATTTCTATAGCACTCTAAGGTTTTACAAAGCAGATTCCTTGAGAACAGTTTGACTTGACATGAAGAGAAGAAACAGAAAATGTTACAGTAGTAAAGATGTTTAAAATGAGACAGTAAACAAATGAATAGGAAAGCCCAATTCTTACTATATGATGTGGGGAACCTAAAGATTTGGAAATATGAATATTTGTTCAATCTATATCTTCTTTGAAAATTGTGTGCTAATGGGATTTCTATGAAGGACTCTACATTGCTTCAGATATCACTTTTATGTAGATGATTCTAGAATTTATGATCAATATAATAGTAAGAGTTCTCATTTCTGGAGTAAAAAACAAAACAAAACTGGGTTTGAATATCAGCTCTGATACTTTCTTGCTATGTGACTAATTCATTTTTTGGGGTTTGAGTTTCTTAATCTGTAAAACAAAAGTAATGTAATTTGTAAGATTCATTCAGATTCTGAAGTTCATGCTATACCGCTTCTCCTATGGAGGCAGTAGGAGGTGGTGGTTAGGACATGGGGCTTAAAGTAAGAAAAACTTGAATTCAAAATTTCTCTCAGACATTTACCAGCTGCTTGACTATGGGCAAGTCCTGTGACCTCAGTTTCCTCATTTGTAAAATGAAAGGTGTGGGCTTAATAACCCCTTAAGAGCCCTTCTAACACTACATTTATAATTTTCATTTGATGAGAATTCCTTATTGAATTTCCCAGGCAGCTGATTTAAAGTGTTGTTTACACTCAGCTCAATTGCATTCAGCTAAGTTCCCAACTCTAGCCTCCTTTTACTCATTCCCAACATATGACCTCTTCTCTAAAGTTTAACAAATCAAGGTCATCTGATGTGAGTTCCCACAACTTCCCTCCTCTCTAACAATACTTTTCTGTGTCTTTACTCATCCTTCTTTTCCTTCCCCCCATTTGCTTCATTTTTGTAGAAAATATGTTCCTCATTCTTGCCAAACCTAATCTATGTCCTGGGTCCTTCCTTTTCCTCTTTTCTCTCTAAATCAGTTGTCTTCTTTATTTCTTACATTTTAAATCACTCTTCCTCCACTGGCTTCTTTCTCTCTGTCAACAGATGTGCTTAGGTGGTCACAATTAAAATATGACACTTTTGTTGTTCAGTTATATCCGATTCTTCTAGACCCCAATTTGGGGTTTGCTTGACCTTTAAAGATATTGGAGTAATTTGCCATTTCCTTTTCCAGCTTAGTTTACAGATGAGGCAAACAGGGTTAAGGGACTTGCCTGGCATCACACAGCTAGTAAATGAGGCTGGATTTGAACTCAAGAAGATGATTTTTCCTTATTCCAAGTCTATTGCTCTATCTACTGTGCCACCTATCTGCCCTTAAAATATATCTATACTTGAAACTAAGCTTTGGAGACTAGTGAAAAGAGGCAATGTGTCATAATAGTGCACATTAAAGTTCAGAGAAGCTGAATTCAAATCCCTTTTCAGTTCCTAGCTAGGTAAGCCTGGATGTCATGTAATATCTCTATGCTTCAATTTTATCAACTAAAAAAAATGACAAAATCAGATTTAATGATCTCTAAGGTCCCTTCCAGCTCTAAAGAAGTTCCTATGAGTACACCTACCTTTCTCCTGAAACAACTTTTTAGGTGTTTCAGTGGGTCAGAAAACTGGAATCCCTAGTCACTTTGCCTCTAAATGTCAAAAGCCATATTGCTATGCCATCTCTAAAACTTCAGTGTTAACAGCAATTAGATTTCATAGAGCAACTCTTCTTTCTTTCCTACTTTACTGTGATTGAGCTATTCGTTATATGATATGGCAGATGGCTCCTGAACCTGACCAGGACAGTCTTCTTAATCCAGCTCAAGGAAAACTCTGATGAAATCCACATGGGTTGTGTTCAGTCAAAAGTGATGTTAATTTGAAGAAGGAAAGAATCCTAGTAATTGGCAAGAAATACAACCTTACTATTGATTGAGGGAGTTCACCCCCAAATTATTGGGTTGGTATGGAAATATTGGGTTCCCACTGAAGTCATTCTCAATTCTGGATTCCCAGATGACAGTTATGGCAAAAAATGAAAAATGGGTTTGTTTTTTTCCACTTTCACTTTGCCAAAAAAAAAAAGCCTGTAAGAACACTCCATATGCTCATCATCTCCTAGATGAATTCTGTTGTGTGATGGATTAAGTGTAAGGAGAATGGAGTGGGAAGAAAGGTAAGGGAAAAGCTGGCAGAAAGGTAGCTTTAAAAGAACATGGCAGGCCAATGAGGGCTTGGCTATATGTACTCATGAGTCTTCAGATTGATGAATACCATGAAGGTACCAGTATGCTTTTGTTTTTTGGTACAGCCATGGTTAGTGATCACTGGAAGATAAATCCCATCAGTAGTGGATATTTTCATGCAAATTCTATCCTTCTCAGAATATTAAAACACATTTGAAAAATCAAAATTCTGTCCTTTGTTGATAACAAACACCAATTAGATGAAATTTTGACTATATTCTATTTAAAATTAGCCCAATTGAGCAGATTTTATTAATGGTGTGTGGACACCTGTTTTCTATATTTTTACAGTGTTAGCAGTTGATGAAGGTAATTTTTGGCTTCTCTCAGAGAAATCTGAAGCAGGCTAGACATTTTAAACTTACTTTTTGCACAAATGTACAAAGCTGATTCACTTTGTGAAAGTTTTTTTTTAATCTGTCAATTCTAAATGCCTTTATAAATTTACTTCAGCTTTTCCTAAAACTTCTTTTTAACAAACTCATATAGCAGTCTATGAAATATGGAATTTTTTTCGGACCAAAAAGGCTTGTTGATAAATGTATCACTCCAATGTGACAATGGAGTCATTGTCTTAGAGGCCACATCCCAAAATTAGTAAGGATACTGGATGATTAGTGCCATTTTTATCTCTATCCTAAAGAGGAAGAAATGTAGTGAAGCTTGATAAGAGATTTTCCTGGGGTCATTTAGTGAAGAGGTACCTAAAATTACATTTAAACTCAGTCCTTCCTGAATCTAGTCCTAGTAATCTATTCACAGTGCCACCTTTCTGCCTAAAGACATGATACTTGAAAAGTCCAAAGTTCCTAACTACATCCCATTACTTGACAAAACAATTAGATGAAAACTAGAAATTAATCTGGTAGAAATTAGGTTTAGGTCAACATCTCATAAAACATACCATATAAACTCCAAATAAATATATCACCTAGATAAAAAGGTCATAACAAATATTTTTCATGACTGAGGATAAAGGAAAAAATTTCCACCAAAGAAAGGATGAAGAGAATCACAGGAAATTAAATAGACAATTTTGATTGCATGAAATTGAAAACCCATTACACAACAAAATCAACACAGTTAAAATTAGAAAGTTTGTTGGGAAAAAGATATTCATGGCAGGTTTCTCTACCAAGATATAATAGAGTAGTTTCAAATACATAAGAACAAAAACTATTCTTCAATAGGCAAATTGTCAAATAATATGAAGTTATCAAAAGAAAAAAGCTATTAAGAGCTAAGGGAAAAATGCTTTAAATAACTAATAATAACCTCCTGCCCATAACTTTGGCAAGGTGACAAAAAAAGGAAAATGACAGTTTTGGGTATAGATATGAGAGGACAGGCACAAGTATGTCCCATTAGTGGAATTGTGAATTGACCAAGATATTCTGAGAAGAAATATATAGCTAAGTTGTCAAAGTCACTAATATATGAATAAGCTTGAATATGATTATTTGTAATAAAGTAGGGTTTACAAATTTTGGGGGGAGGAGAAATGATGAGGTCATTATAGAGATGCCAAGAAAATTAAAGAAAGGAATGTTGAAAGCATTTCAAAAATGCACAGAAAATAGAAGGCAGTTCAAAGAGAAAGGAAAGCTTTGAAAGTAAATTATTAAATTAATTTCCCTTCCCCCACCAAGCTGTACATAATAAAAAATAACAATTTCATATGCAAAAAGGACAGAAATAAGCATTTCTAAAGTGCCTACCATATGCCAGGTACTGTGCCAAGGCTTTTGCAAATATTATTTCATTTGATCCTCACCACAATTCTTGTGTCTGACTCTGTGATCCCAGGGTCTGGAGATGCTTCTATCCTTCTCTGTCTCTCAAAGCCTGTCCAAGTTCATGTTCGTTGTTTCCTGGACACTCCATCTCATCCTCTACTGTCTTCTTTTCCTTTTGATGATATTATTTTCTCAATTTTAAATGAGACAACTGAAGCTGACAGTAGTGACCAGGTCACACCTAGAACTGAACTCAGGTCTTCCTGACTTCTTGCAAGGTGCTCTAGCCCCCACTCCAATAGGAAACAAAAGTTAAGATGCGTGTTAATGGTATTAAAAGTGTGTACTATTCCCCAAATAAAACAACTTAGTTTTGTTCTTCTTGCAGCAGAGCTGCTTATTATCCTGACACTGTAGTGTCTGTTCCAGATGGATGTACAATGTTCCAATGTAACTTGATCGTCTGTGGGCAATATGCATGCTTACAACATATTTTCCCCTGTGTTGATTGAGTCAGATCAAGGAAATGGTTAGATCTCATCAAGACTGAAGACAACTCACAAACCAGACTTGGGAAGGAAGTCCTAAAACAGCATTAGGGGACTGAGGAAATTCTCCTTCCCAAAGCAAATCACCATCTCCTCTGAAAGGTCCTCTTCGAATGCTGCCTAGAGTGCCGAGCCCTTAAATGACTTGCCCAGGGTTGCTGACATATATAAGAAAGACACAACTTGAAGTCTTTCTGCATCCCGAGGCAGCTTTCTATCACTGCTTCTCCTCTGTAAGGTTAAGAAAAAAAAGAAATACAAGACTTATTTTTTTGAAAAGGACTGTGCTAGTACCTGGGGGCATAAAGAATGGCTTCATTCTTGGTGGTTTGTGAATTGAGCATAAAAGAAAAGTAAGCATTCTAAAAAGCAGAGGTGAGGAAGGCACTACAGTCCAGGCATTTGGAAATGGAGTGTCATGTATGAAGAATCATAGGGCTTATTTGGCTTGACTGTACAGTGTGTGGAGGAGAGTAATGTATGTAATAAGACTGGAAGGGTAGTTTGGAGCCAAACTGTGAAAGGCTCTAAACGCCAAATGGGGGAGTTGATTCTAGAGCTGGTGGGGAGTCATTGAAATTTATTGAGCAAGAATGGGACACAATAAGTGTGCTTTAGGAAAATCACTTTGGCAGTGTGGAGGAAGGTGGGGAAAAGCTTGAGTCAAGGAGAACAAGTAGGAGGCTATTATAATAGTATGAGCTGGTGACTGTGTGAAGCAGAATTGGACAAAAGAGAACTTACAGAGTTAGAGTCAACAAAACTTGTTGACTGAGAGGATGTGTAGGGGAAAGGAGGGTAAATAACTGTACTACTGTCAGGTTGAGAACCTGGGCTACTGGCAGGCTAGGAAATAACAGAGCTCAAAAGAGGCATGGAGAGGGATAATGGGGGAGAAGGATAATGAGAGTATTCAGTAAAAGCTGATCATTGGAACTAGGTATAGGTCCTTTTGAAATGGAATCATTAATCTTATTCTAGTATGATCACTCCTCTGGGTTTAACTCACATTGGCAGGTTAGGTTTCAGAGGGTGGATGACTATTCTCCCACAAGATTCTAGGGGTAACCCTGAGAGCACTGGGATTTCTATTCTGGTTCTGTTGTTTATCACTGATGTGAACTTCAGTAAATCTATTTCAACTTTATGTATTTGGAGTCCTGGGTTCAAATTTTAGCTCAGCTACTTATTACCTGTTATCAATAGGCAAGCCACTTCAACTTGTTGGGTCTCCATTTCTCAGGGGCAGCTGGTGGCTCAGTGGATTGAGAGCCAGGCCTAGAGATGGGAGGTCCTAGTATCAAATCTGACCTCTGACACTTCCTAGCTATGTGACCCTGGGCAAGTCACTTGACCCCCATTGCCTAGCCCTTACCACTCTTCTGCCTTGGAACCAATACAGAGTATTGATTCCAAGATTGAAGGTAAGGCTTTAAAAAAAAAAAAAGAGGTTCGATTAAACCTTTAAGATTCCTTTCTGTTCTAGATCTGTGACCTCATGCATGCACTATATCAATGTGATGTTACTCTAAATCTGTAGCCACAAAGCAACCAGCAGAGGATGTCTCTACCTGCCTTTTGCTGTTCTCTTTTGAACATTGTTTTCATCAGAGAATTCTTCTAAATAGCCAGTCCTTGTTGGGGGTATGTTGTACATTATAAAGATTATATCTGAACTCCCCCTTTACTCTCAACCCAAGCAAAGCCTTATTTTCCATCAGTATAAACTTGCTTTTTTAAACACATCAGGCCTTTTGGAATCTCTCTGGCCACCCAAGATTATTTAATTTCAGATGTAGTGTCTGGAAGAAAAAGGCAGAATTTTATTAATTAAAATTTTTCCCCAAGTAAATAGAACTGTGTCTACTTTTACTTGGTTAAATTTCTTCTTATTCTTATTGAAGCTGCATTTACCTATCAGCCTATTTATTTATTTTGGGCAAGAATCATATCTTAGCAATTTTTATATAATTAAAAAATTCAATTAAATTTAGCACACAGTTTGAGTCTGTGCCCACTGTCTGCACAACTCTCTCGGGAAACAATGTAAGCTCTGATTATACTGGAGAGATGCAGCATACATACATATAAATAAATACAAATTAATTTGAGGAGAGAGAAAATACTCACAACCAGTGATAGTTGAGAAAGGTCTTGAAAGAAGAAAAGGTTTCAAAGAAATGAAGTGAGATGGGATGACATTCTAGATGTAGAAGATGTGTAAAAGGACAAAGGTGGGGGATTAAATGTGATGTTCAGGAAACAGCTTGTAGTTTAGTTAGAATATAGAGACCATGAAAAGCAGTAATGTGAAATAAAGTTAGAAAGATAACTTGTACTCAGATTGTGGAGTGATTTTTGCTTGATGTCCCCAAATTCTAGGGAAGTTTTAAACTTTAATAGCATAAAACTATCCTGAGACTTTGGGGACACTTTTTGAAAACTACAGGAATTTGTATTTTATCCTAGTGGCAATAGGGTGCCTCTGAGATTGGTGAATAAGGAATGGCATAGTAAATTTAGTGTCTTAGCAAAATTATTTTGGTTGCTGTGTGGAGGATGGATCGAACAGAAGAAAGAACAGATTCCTGGAGATGAATTAGGAGGCTATTACAATAATCTAGGTAAAAGGGTTTGCCAAACTGGATTGGAAAATATGTCACTGGAGAAAAAGGGGTAAATGAAAGAGTTGCTGTGGAGGTAGAATTGACAGAAGAAAAAGAAGAAGGGGAAAGAGGAAAAGGAGGAGGAGGAAGAGGAGGAAGGGAAGGAGGAGGAGGAGGAGGAGGAAAAGGAGGAGGAGGATTTATTTCTCGAGGATAAGAAATAGAGAAAGAGAGAGAAATAGGGAAGGAAGGAAGGAAAGGGAAGGAAGCAAAAAAAATATAGTATGTTTTGGATGCATTCAAACTCCATCAGTTCTTTTTCTGGAAGCAGATGGCATTTTTCATCATAAGTCTCTGGGACTGTCTTGGAACATTGCATTGCTGAGAATAACTAGGTATTCCCAGTTGTTCATCAAAAAATATTGCTGTCCCACTACATACAATGTTCTTCTGGTTTTGCTCACTTCACTTTGTATCCATTTATGTAAGTGTTTCCTGACTATTCCCAAATCATCCTGCTTGATGTTTCTTATAGCACAACAGCATTCCATAACAATCATATACCACAACTTTTTCACTCATTCCTCAATTGATGAACAACTCTCAATTTCCAATTCTTTGCTACCACAAAAAAGCTGCTATAAATATATTTTTGTACAAATAGTTCCTTTTCAAAGAGTGGCATTTTAATAACAAATAAGGAAGTACATAGAAGTGGCAGATTTGGAGGGGAGATCATGCATTGTATTTTGGATATGTTGAAACTGAGGTATAAATAGGACCTGCAGATGGATGTTCTCTTTTTTTATTTGAAAAATTTTATTTAATTGATTTAGAATATTTTTCCATTGTTATATAATTCATGTTCTTTCCCTCCCCTCCTCCCACCCCCCTCTGTAGCCAATGAGAAATTCCACTGGTTTTTACATTGTCATTGATCAAGATCTATTTCCATATCATTGATATTTGCACTAGGGTGATCATTTAGAGACTACATCCCCAATCCTATCCCCATTGACCCATGTGATCAATCAGTTGTTTTTCTTCTGTGTTTGTGTTCCCATAGTTCTTCCTCTGGAGGTGGATAGTGTTCTTTCTCGTAGATCCCTCAGAATTGTCCTGGATGATTGCATTGCTGCCAGTAGAGAAGTCCATTACATTCAATTGTGTGACAGCGTATCAATCTCTGTGTATAATGTTCTCCTGGTTCTGAAGACCTACAATATTTACAGCTAAGAAGAGTTGAGATAATTACAGAGAAGAGAGTACCCCCAAACTATGGAGTTCATAGAAGACTTTCTGTAGTAGAAGGTCCCTGAGAGGAACCTTGAAGAAAAAAGGGATGTAGGAGCAAAAATGTTAATAAGATGTGGGAGAATTTTGCCCACCTTTCTGTCCACTGACTTTTACCCAAATCCTGGCCACCACACTCCTTCCTTCCATTCCCTGGACTTTTTTCCATGAGTGTCTCTTTAGCATATATTATTAGTCATTTCCCTTTATGATCTATCCTGTTCCTTCTTCATAAGCTATCACTGTCCTCCCAGAATCCATCATGGATCTCATTCCAATTAATTTTTGATTTACCTCTCCATGTACCCTTACTAATTACTATTTTCATTGCATTGTGGTCTGAGAAGGTTGAATTTATTATTTCTGCTCTTTTGCACTTTTTTGCAATGTTTTTATGCCTAATACATGGCCAATCTTTGTGAATGTACCATGTGCTGCTGAAAAGAAGGTGTATTCCTTTTTGTCCCTGTTTATTTTTTTCCACATATCTACTAACTTTGCTAAGATTTCATTCACTTCTCTTACCTCTTTCTTATTTATTTTTTGGTTTGGTTTATCTAGTTCTGATAGAGGAAGGTTCAGGTATCCTACTAGTAGAGTTTTTCTATCTATTTTATCCTTGAGCTCCACTAGTTTCTCCATTAGAAATTTGGATGCTATGCCATTTGGTGCATACATGTTGAATACTGATGTTTCCTCATTGTCTTATACTGCCTTTTATCAGGATGTAATTACCTTCCCTATCTCTTTTAACTAGATTTATTTTTACTTTGGCTTTGTCAGATATCATGATTGTGACTCCTGCCTTCTTTTTATAAGTTGATGCCCAATAGATTTGGCTCCATCCTCTTACTGCACTCCCTCTCCAGCTCCTTCCCCACTGCCTGTGTTTGAAGCTCTGAACCTGGCACAGCCCTGCCTGCAAGGTACACCCTCCAGACCAGCGCCTTTGCCCACCCAGTGGTTCCTGCTGCTGTTGGAGGCTTAGCGCTCTAGGTGTGTGTGTGGGGGGGTCCTGGGACCTTTTCTCTGCCTTTCCCTTAAATCTGAGTGCTCTTAGAATCCTTATTCCAAGTCTATTGCTCTCTACTGTGCTCTTAGATTTTGTGGGGCATACCTTTTGGATTGAGTCCAGCAGAAGGGTTCCTTGGCTCTGTCTTGTTGTTAGGTTTGATTTTCAGTCTCCTAGGAGCAGTCAGTTTGTGATCAGTAAGGAAGGGTTTTCAGAGGTTTGAACTTCTGCTCCTTCTAAGCCACCATCTTGACTCTGCCTCTCTCCAGATGGATGTTTTCAATACATATTTGTCCACTTAAGATTTGCTTTAAAATTCTTTATACAAGATAAAGCAAAGAAATCTTAAGAACACTTCTCAATATTTCAATACTTTTATGGATATAAGATCTAATTGGTGTGGACATTCTCTCTGCCACTGAACATTGCAATCCATCTGTCTGGTCTCATTTTTATGGGGTTCTTATCTATGTATTTACATATATCATCTGCAGAAGATTCTTCTAATACTCTTAGAGTTTTCCTCTGATTTAAAAAAAAATAAATCAGAGATATAACCCTTTAGTTGTACTTAGTCAGTTAAGTATTAATTAAGTTTGAGCATAGTATATACCAGACATTGTGTCACATGCTGGAGACATAAATGTATGAATAAGAAACATTCTTGGACCCCTAAAACTAGAGCACGTCACCTACTCTCTCTTGGATTTTGTACATAATTCAGACTAAGTTCAATCCTGCAGGAGTCAGACCATCTAGAAGGGTTTACTAACTCTTTTTATTTATTTTATTTTATTTTTAAACCCTTAACTTCCATCTTGGAATCAATACTTTGTATTGTTTCCAAGGCAGAAGAGTGGTAAGGGCTAGGCAATGGAGGTTAAGTCACTTGCCCAGGGTCAGACAGCTAGAAGGTGTCTGTGGTCGAATTTGAACTCAGGAACTCCCATCTCTAGGCCTGGCTCTCAATACACTGAGCTACCCAGCTGCCCCAATTAACCCTTTTTAATATATAATTTCAGCTCATTAAACCCCTATCCTGATACCCTGGGGGAAATTTATTTATAGCTTAGACTTTAGCTCATTTCTAATGTATTTCTCAGGGGATGGAGGAGACTATGGTACTCAGTGTACAAAATGCAAGAAACATGGGATAGTTATTTATTTCTTAAGCATACAGGAATTGCTAAAAGAAAGCAATAATTCAGTGAATATTGGCAAGATTTAAGCAATATGTAATCTATAACATCTAAGTGATGTTAGACTTTATTGGTAGTTTGCTACTTAAAACTGTCTAAATGTGATGTAGTTTGCAGGTCTACAAATTAGATAGTTGCATTTCTCATGGGCTTTAGTGGACATTAGGTAATGAAGTAGATTACGGTATTGGACTTGGAATCAGGAAGTTTTGAGTTCAAATCCTACTTCAGAAACTATGTAACCTTAGTGAAGTCATTTTAATCTCCATTTGCATCAGTTTCTTCAAATGTGAAAATAAGGATAACAACTCATAATTGACGTGAAAATAAAATTAAATATATTTAGCAAACCTAAAGATCCATATTATTGCTTATTATTATTATTATCATTATTTTATTATTCATTCTCCTTGGCCTCCTTTAGGTCTATATATACTAGCAAATTAGTTCGGGCATTGTGCTTTCTTCCAGTAGAGGTATCATTTTAAATGCAGGGACTTCACCTGCCAATGTTCTCTGCTTTAGGATCTCCCTCTGCCATTAATCAGGTCTCTCCGATGGACCTAAGACCTCTAGATCCGGAATTAGCAAACTATGGTCTTTGAGCTGAGAATGGTTTTTACCATTTATACATAAAAAAATACAATAAAACTTAAAACAACAAGAAACCCATTCTTTTCTTGAAGACTGTACCAAAACCGATGGCTGGCCAGATTTGGCTTATGAACCACAATTTGATGACCTTTGTTACAGATCCTTGAATTTAATAAGTCACCTCATATCAATCTTAAAAATGATTATCTGGCACCATTAACAGGAGAAACACAAAAAGGAAAAGGAGGATCAGGTACAAGCTTGTGTGGTATAGGAAGAAATCACTACCCATAGCCCTCATGGGAAATCTAGTGACAGAGAGAACTACATGTCACATAAAAGAATCAAAGGAAGAAGGGAAAACTGGAAGTTATCTCTCCTTTATAACTGACAAATCATTCTACCCTCCAGCAGTTGTCATAGGGCAGAGAGATGATTTAGGTACCAGAGTTTGTTGAGTCATATTAAAACAGAAAGTTCTTTCATCAATAAGCCACTCTATGGCAGAAAGCAGCCAAGGGATTCATTATCACCAATGTGCTGATGTTCTGAGTTAGACATGTGGGGTTGGCAGAAATAGAAATGGTAAGTGAATATAGATCTTTTTCATACTCTGTTATTGGATTAAATTAAATTTAGAAACTCTATTATTAGATTACAATTAAAAAGCCCTACTCTTAGTCAATTCTAAGAGCTACTCATTGTTTATTTAAGTGACTGACACGTATTAATGTCATAATTCAGTAGACAGACTGTATCAGTGCACATACATCTTTATTAGTACTTTGTATAAGACATACTCCTTGATATTATAGATCACTTTTGGATTTTTGTCATTTACTTACATATGGTCTTGTTATATGTATGAGAGGCACCTTGTTGGATGAGACACTTTTCCCCTTCTATTAAACAGAGTTCCTAATGGAAATCCAATGAAAGTATATGTAATTGAAAAATGTAAACAAAAAAAGATAATGGCACGGAGAAGACTTTTAGGTCCAATAATTCCCTCAATAAAACCTGCCATTTTTAGAGTACCTTAAGGTTTGCAAAACACTTTATAAACATTATCTCATTTTATCCTCACAACACCCCTGGGAGGTAAGTGATATTGTTAATCCCATTTTATAGCAGAGGAAACTAGGACTGAGTAACTTGTCCAGGGTTACAGAGCTAATAATTGTCTGATGCTAGATTTAAGCTAGAGTTTTCATGACTCCAGGTCCAATATTCTATCTACTGATTGAGAACACCAATAGCAGCACTCAAGAAGCAGAAAATGTTTTCTGTTAATTTCTGTAAAGAGGTGGGTATACATTATGATTCTACTACTAATAAGTTGTGAGATATAAGAAGTTAGGAGTTGCAGGGAAGGCAGGTGTGCAATGGTTAGAGTACTAGGCTTGTAATCAGGGAGATATGCTCATTAATTCACATGTGGCCTCAGATGTATACTAGTTGTGTGACTCTGGACAAGTCATTTAATCCTGCTTTCTTCAATGTCCTTATCTGTAAGATGAACTGAAGAAGAATATGGTAAACTACCGTAGTATTTATGCCAAGAAAACCACAAAATGTGGCCATAAAAAGTTGGGTATGACTGAAATGATTCAACAACAGCAATAGACACTTTACTTGTTAGAGGACCTGGGTTTAGATTATAGTTCTTGAATTTACTATGTATGACCCTAAATCTCTTGGGCCTCAGTATCATCTATTAAATGACAAGATGGAACCAGATGATGGTTACTCCTTTCAACTCCAAATTCTATAATCTCTCTGCGCCTCCAGTTTTTCTTCAGGAAAAGAAAGATCTTGGATCATAGTTTTAGAGATTGAAGGGACCTTAGAGGACTTTTAGTCAAATCTTCTCATTTTACAAAATGAGAAAATTGAGGACCAAAAAGTAAAGTGACTTGCCTAAGATCATACCAACAGTAAGTGATGGAAGTAAGATTTGAACCTAAAACCAGTTCACAGATAGCTTCCTGTTTCACTATTGGGGGTGCAATTAGATATGTTGCAAGGTACTTCTTGCTCTAAAATTATTCTATTTGAAAATATATGTGGGAAATAAAGAGAAAGAAGGAAATATAGAGAGACTTAGAGACAAATATTGAGAGAGATTCACAGTGACTGGTTTGTAGTGTCTCAGGCAATGATAGCCACTTTGGTTTTTGGGATAAATTATATAATATTAGATATAAATATAACTCCATAGAATACTGCTGATTGATTAGTATCATGATTCCTTTGATGTGCTGGACTTTAGGTCAGTGTGCTTTGGTTAATAATCATTTTGATTGAATTTACAGTCCAGTGTACTGTATATATAGCTGGATGGCAGTCCCAATGAAAGGTGCTTAGGAACCTGGCCAAAATATGTATCCTCCTCTTAAGACAAATGGAACCCTGATGTCCTGATTGAGCACTTTAATTTGCCTGGCTTACCTGGTGTTAATTGCTTCCTGGCCTAGCCCCATCCATCCTCATTCTAAATTTCACATCCTGTTCATGTGTAGAAGATCTTCATGTTAACCCGTTATGCAGATCTGGGTACATTCCATTTCAATTTGGGACTTTACTCAAATTGGCAGTTCAATTAACCTCCTATCAGTGAGCTTGACAGCTCTGACTTAATATCCAGTCCCCTTTTTGGATTTCTTCCTATCCAGAACTCTCTGCAATAAGACCTGGTAATTATAAGTAATTCATTAATTTCCTCAAACAAAATCTAGTCCAAATTGAGCTTTGGGTGTGGTTTTTCATCTAGGATTTCTTGGTTTAAGATCTCTGCCAAGAAAGTTTCCCCCCTTCCGTTCCCTTCCGTTCCCTTCCGTTCCCTTCCGTTCCCTTCCCTTCCCTTCCCTTCCCTTCCCTTCCCTCACTTTCCTTTTCTTTCTTCTTTTTTTTTTAAAGTAAAAATATGTTTTCACCCAGGCAACTTCAAAGGATCCCAGACTTCAAGCGGGAAGGGACTGAAGAGGACATCTGGTGCAATATACTCATTTTACCAATGAGGAAAATCAAACCCAGAGATATGAACTGATTTGTGTAAGATCACGCAGGTAATAAATGACAAAGCTTTGGTCTGAACCTCAGTAGTCAGACTGAATCCAGTACCCGTTCTGGAATACTAACAAACACTGATGATAATCATGAGTCTAAATCTTCCTCCCCATCAAAAAGGAATATTGGGATATTTTGTATGTGTGTGTGTGTGTGTGTGTGTGTGTGTGTGTGTGAGAGAGAGAGAGAGAGAGAGAGAGAGATAGGTATCTGCAAAGTAAACTCTATCATCCTTTTGTTTAGAGGTGTGCCTAGAATACTTTTACATCATCTCTCGGTAGGACACTCACCTGTAAATTCAAAAATGAAAGAAAACTGGCCAGAGTGCCTTTGGACCATTTTTGGAAACTGCACTCCTGCCCTTCCCTGCATTTAATGAGACCTGTGGGCATACAAATGATTCAGTGGAAACCAACAGTCAGAGCTTAAATATGCTCTGATGACAGCTGGCTCACTTGCTAGGACTGTAGCAAAAGGTCTTTGCTAATGGTTAAAGCAGATGGACAGAAGGAAGAAAGCAGAATGCTAGAATGTGTGAGAGGTCAGAGGTCAAGGTGAATGAGCCTAGTGATTTCCTGTGGTCTGTGGGTGTTTTGTGTTGGCAGCAAAAGCAAGGGCTTGACTTCAATTTGATGAATTTTTGAAACTTTTAGTTGGTTTGTTTAAACGAAAAAGCCCAGAGCTCTTCCTTTAGATCCTGGTCAAATTTAGGAAGTCCTGCTTTCAAACTAAGGCTGCATTTACTAACAAGTAGCAGATATTTTGAACACAATTTGAGTGAGTTTTTTAGGAAATGTTTTTACTAAGCAAAAGTCCCTGGAGTTTTCACATATCTCTAATGCATATACAGCCTATGCACTCACCCCTTTTTTGGCTTACGCAAGCTTCCTGTTTTTTGAAAGGAGAATCATTAAAAAGTTTAAGTATATTGCAAAAAGAATAACTGTAACTCCATTCTGACTAGAGAAGACTGTTTTGCCAATAGTTCCTGAGATTTAGGTTAAAAATCCAATGTCATTTTCTATTTCTTGTGATTTGGAAACTATTATAACTTTCACCTTTAATCAAGTTTTATTGAAGTCAGGATATTAACGAACCTTTAGCTTGACAATCAAATCCATTACAGGGAATCATAAATTTTTTTAAATGGACATAAAAATAAAATTCCAGGAAGGAGGTTATTTTGAGACACCAAATACACCTAAAAACTTAGAGAAGTAAAAAAGGCTAAAACTTTAATGTCAATAGTATATTTTGAATACATGAAATGGCATAGGCTGCAAAGAGACGGAGAAATATCTGTAGGCTTCCTGGATACTAGACATTTCTTCCTTAATAGAGAATATAGAATGGCCCCGGCAGATGCTGAAGGGCAATTTATTTATTTACTTAAAAATAACATTTTAATTATGTGAAACCCCAAAGTTAAGTGTGCATAAAATATGAATGTAGCAATTAGACCTATTGTTTATTGCTTCAATTCCCAAGCCCTTTGCAGTCTGAAATTCATTTGGGGGTCGTAAAAAATTTCCAGGACCTGCTATTAAAAAAAATGACCCTCAATCACAATTAGTGGCTCTTTATTCACAGCTTAAATACTTGTACATGGATGCTCGCATTACCATTTCAGAAATGGAGCAGTCCCAAAATGTGATGTTATGAAAAGCTACAATTTCTAAGTGAATGTGCAAAATAGAATTAAAACTTTCATCTCCTTGATTCAGAAAAGTCTTTATTAGTATGTATATATGTTAGTCATATTTATTTCTAAATTGATATGCCTGGTTTCTAATAAAATTCTTTCTATATCTGTGTGTATTGTTAAGAAAAAAATTCCTTAGATTGGGAGACATTCACATTTTTTTACAAATTTTTTCTGTCTTAGTTATAACTCTAAAGCAGAAGGGCAAGAGCCAGGCAATCTAGATTAAGTGACTTGCCCAGGATCACAAGTGTCTGAGGTCGAATTTGAAGCTAGGTCCTCCATACTCCAGGCCTTGTTACTCTATCTATTGAACCACCTAGCTACCTCCAAATAATTTTTAAAAACCTGAATAATAAAATAATTAATGCAAAATAATTATTTAAATCTTGCTTACCATATATCCACAAACATATGTTGATTAGAAAAGTTTCTTTAAACATTTTTAATAGTTATCTCAAGAAACCTGAACTTATTGTATGAATTTGTTTCACTGAGATTTTCTGGACCTCAGATTCTCAATCTGTTAGATTAAAAGTTCTAATAGATCTATCTCAATCTAACATAAATTTTGTTTTATGAAAATAAATGTACCCTTTGGTTATTATTTCAGGATCTAACAGAATGCTTAGCATCTTATGTAGTAAGATAAGATTTCACATAGTAAACATTTAATAGACTTTTATTAAATGAATAAATAATTATATGCATTATAACTTAATATGCAATGTGGAATTATTAACCTGGAGGTGATCCATGAACTTGTTTTTTTAAATATATTCATGTATATTTCTCAATATGATGATTTTCTTTTTAATCATATTTATTACATTTAAAACCCATTATCTTGAGAAGAGATTCCTACCTAAGCTTTGTCAAAGGAATCCATGACATAAAAAAGATTATGAATACCTGATCTAGTCCTACTTAAATATTTCCAAAGTGCTTTCTTGATTAAAATAGGATTTGGAAAAAGGGTGCTGCTGTGTGGCAGGGTTGTAGGATAAATTAACAAGAAGAAAGTAAAAATCAGTGAACACGTCATGAACCTGTTAAGCACTGTTATGTATCTCATGCCATAGGTCACCCGTGTTCACCTGGGCACTTTCTTTACAAAACAGAAAAGGCTCATGGGAATATAGAATTGGAGCTGGAACAGGTTTTAGAGATTTCCAAGTATGACCTCTTTATATTACAGAAAAAGAAACAATTTTAGAGATCAAATGACTTGTCCAAGGAAAATGCAGAAAGTAATAGTATTAGAAACAGCTGTGATTCAGTTTTTAATGGTACTGAGCCTGAAATCAGGATAATCTGAGTTCAAATCTAGCTTCAAATACTTCCTAGCTGTGACTTTAGGCAAAGCACTTAACCTCTGTATGCCTAAGAGGCATCTGGGTCTGAGGTCAGGAAGCTTCTAGCTGTGTGACACTGAGCAAGTCACTTAACCCCTGATTTCCTGAAAAAGGAAACACAGGAGGAGGAAACATGGTGTCCATGCCAAGAAAATCACATGGAGTTTGGTGGTCCATGAGGTCATGAAGAGTTGGACACAACTCAACAACAGTAAAATCTATATTATGCCATATAAATATGAATATGTTATACACAAAATTATGACCTTTCAGTTTTTCATCTTAGCTCACTATGCTGTATTTATGCTGCATGGAGAGTATGTGGGTACATCACATACCAGGTTATTAGATTATCTTCTCCTTCTCCTATTCACAGTCATATAATCTAAGAGCCAGGCTTAAAAGTGCACAGCCAGGGCTTACTAGTTGCCTTAGTACTCATAAATTAGCTCAGTCTTATATGTGCTTACAAATCCTTTTATTCAATACTTATTCTCTTCTTTCTCATTCTTTTCAAGTTCTGTTTATCAAATATCTTTCTAATATCCTTTCCTTCAGATAGAATTTTTCTGTTCCTCCATGTTCTGTTCCTCCATCACTAGATAAAACCAGTATGCCCTTCCACCATAAATTCTAGTCTTCCATCCACACGGTTTCTGGATTTCAAATCCTAGCCCTAACACCTATGTGACCTTGGGAAAGTAATTTCAAGTTTCCTTTTGTTTCCTCAGTTATAAAAGAACAAAGTTGAATTAATTGGCCACTCCAACTCTCAATCTATGATGCTATGATCTTCACCACTTTCAGGCTAACTGTCAAATTTAGGGACCCAACATCAGCCTTGAAGGTACTTTCTGATGGCCTTATGTAGGTTTAGATGATACCAAGGATTTACATCTCCACTCTCCATTTCTAAGGTGCAGAGCATTTCCCCATTTGCCAGTTGGCCTTGTTTTTTTTTTTGGTTGTTGTTCATGGAACAATGTTAGTCTATGAAGAAATATATTAAATTGACCATTTAAGTTGGCAGCAAAGACGCTACCAGGCAGTTAAACTTCCAGACCAATTCAGGTCTTGGGATTCTTCTGCCTCTCTTTACCCTGATACCCTGCCCCAAAATTTTCTTCTTTCCCACTTGCCTGGTAGTGGCAATGGAAGCAATAGCTGGTACTCTGGTCTCTTGATGCCAAGACTCAAAGAACATGAAGTAAGTTGTATCTGGGAGAGGAAGGGTTATCAAATGTAAATGTCTCACAGGAGAGGAGTTTACCAGAAGACCTAGCAAAGCCCCATCATACCCTTTGAAAACCATTGTTACAGAGGGTTAAAACCAAGTCTGCCCACCCAACTTGCTTATAGTAATGATGAAAAGGCATCAGATGTGATGTCCCTGTGATAGAACACAAAAAAGGAACAGAATGTGGAATTAAGGAAGGAGTGAGTAGGCCACCAATAGACAAGTTATCTTTTTATGAGCCATCTGTCCTGGATTTTTTGATTGGGAAACCCTCTGTTTTGCCATTGGCAGGAATATTTCTGCTAGAAAAGGGTGTGAGTTGAGAAGCTGTTGTCTCTTTTGGGGGATATGACTCCTCTTTGTTTTCGGTGGAAATAATGTATTTCCTGAACTCCCTCTGATCTAGAGAATAGTGGTATCTCACCCATTTAGAAGGGAATGGGACGTCTCATTCCAGTCATTTTTGATTAAGACCAATTAAAATACTTATAGTGACTGCTAGTGGGTAAAATTATCTGGAAACAATTTGGGACACTGATTTGATCCTATATTCACTGATCTTCAAATAGAAAAGCTAATATGCTGTTGGGTCAGCTCTGTCTCAAGCAATAAAAAGAGATCTTAAATGGAAATCTTGTGAAATCTGCTCTTATTCCATAGTGGTGGTTGGGTCTTGATTTAATCTTGAGAGTGTTCATTTTTCCTGGGCCTGATGAACAGAGGAATGTATGTGAGAAAGCTAGGAGGGTATATCATCTTCCCAGGACAAATATTCCCAGTCTCGTCAGTTCCTGTATTTAAAGGCAGGTATTCCCTGTAATGTGCTGAGTATCATTCTCCCCCTGATTCAAACCAAAATAGGAGGCTTATCTAGGGCATGTGCTATAACAAAAGCAAATTCTGATGTTTAAAATTCCTACTATTTTTGTGTCACAGAATACAAAACCATTTCATGGCCCTTATAAACGACAGTTTAGAACAGTCATATGCATGATGTATGTCAGTCTGTTTTGTTTTTTAAACCTTTCCCTTCTGTCTTTGAATTAATACTGTATATTTTTTTCTAAGGAGGGAGATAAGTAAGGACAAGATAATGGGGGTTAGGTGATTTGTCCAGGATCACATAGCTACAGGTTATTTTTTGTTTGTTCTTAAGTCATTACTGCTCATCTGTTCTTTCCATAGTATTTATTAAGCATCCACCATATGCCAGGCAAAGTGGATTTATCCCCAGGTCTGGGGATTTAAAGTAAAAAATGAAACTGGTCTTTCCCCCAAGAGATCTTCCCCCACCTCTATTGAGGGTTGATGGAAACAACACATAGTTACTTTATAAAGCAAACAGAATATATGTCTCAAGTAATACCCAATGGGAAAGATAATTGCCAATAGAGGGCTATTTAGATAGACCAATTTTGAGAGTATTTGAGCTGAACTTTAGAGGAAGCTAGTGGCTTCTATGAGACAAAGATCAGAAAATAATGCATTTCAGATATGGAGGACAGACTGTACAAAGGCATAGAGATGAGGAACTAAAGGCACTGTATAGGGAACCTCATGTAGGTCAACTGGGCTGGGATGTAGAGTTTATGATGGATAGTAACACAAAGCAAACCTGGACAAATCACCTAACCCCCATTATCTTGTCCTTACTTATCTCCCTCCTTAAGAAAAAATATACAGTATTAATTCTAAGACAGAAGGGAAAGGTTTAAAAAACAAAACAGACTGACATACATCATGCATATGACTCTTTGTTCTATACTGTCTTTTATAAGGGCCATGAAATGGTTTCGTATTCTGTGACCCAAAAATAGTAGGAATTTTAAACATCAGAATTTGCTGACAAAACCTTCATGAAGGGCCCTAGATGATAAACACCCACAAACTCTCACTGATGTTTAGAGATGGGGAGGGGAAAGATCATTCTGTGCAGTATAAAAAGTCAGATAAGACAGTGCTAGACACTGGGAAAGTTGTGGCACTTACTAGCCTTCAGTTTCTTCATTTATAAATGAGTGAGTTGGATTTAGATGATCTCTAAGGTCCCATTGGTATTTAGACCTATGATCTCTGGGCTCATGATTCCAGTTTGTCAAATGAGATTTGGTAGTCAAACAATTCAAGCAAGGGAAGAGAGAGTAATTTTTTTAAAAATCCCAAAACAAAAACAAGGAAAAGAGGAGATGAGGACTTGGGTTGACATGGTGGCTGTGTGAGTAGAGAAAAGACAATGGATGTGAGTGATATTGTGAAGGTAGCAATAACAAGACAACATCCTTGGTGAGGGAAAGGGTGATTGGAAGAATGGTGTGGTATCTTCAGTAGTAATATGGAAGTGTAATAGAAAAAGGGAAAGGATTTGGGGAAAAAATAATATGTCCTGCCTTGGACATATGTTTGAGATGACTATAAGACATCTAATTCAGAATGCTAACATGCAATTTTCTATATGGGACTGGAGTTCAGGGAGAGCCCAGAATTGTATGTCTTGATTTAGGATTAGTTTGTATAAATATAGTAATTGAACTCTTAGGAATAGTTGAGATCACCAAGTGTGAAGTCAGAGAGAGAAAAGATAAGAGGGCCCTGATTAAAGCCTTAGGAGTGTTCCCACTGTTAATAGGTGTGGCAGGAATGAAGATCTAGCAAAGAGAATAAAAGAGTAGTCAGACTGGTTTAAGGAAAACCAAAAAATAAAATATTATGAAAATAAAAGAGAGGAAAGATCTAGGTGGAGAGCATGGTCAGTAGTTTCAAATGCTTCAGAGTTTAAGAAGGATGAAATTTGAGAAGAGATCATTCAATTTACCAATTATGAGATCACTGATAACTATGCAGAGAGCATTTTATTAAGGTTAAGGGTTAAGTCAACAAAAGATGGTGTGTACCTGGGATACTTAGGAGCAAGGAGTTTGGGGACAAACCTCATGCACCAGTGAGATTTGAAGCCAGATTATGAAGAGTTTAGAAGAGAATAAGAAGAGAATAAATTGGAAAACCAGGTGTTTAGGACTTTTTGAAGGAGTTTAGCTTGTGGAAATGATGGAGTCTAATGTGGATTTAAGGATAGATTGTGGGGGCAAGCTTGTAGGGAATTTAGGAAGACCCAGAGAAAGATTAAAGATTAAAAAGAGAGAAGGGGTGATGGTGGGTGTCATTTGAAAGGAAATATGGAAGGAGATTAGATGGAAGGTATATGTGACAATAAATGGTTGGCTTTGAAAAAGAAAATGTCAAATTCTAAATCAGAGACTAGAATGAAGGAGTAGTTTGTGTTGATGTCATGGAGTTTCCAGATGAAAAGAAAAGGGAAGCTCATGTAAGTGGTTTCATAAAGCACAAGGAAAAGACTTCAGGTAGGAGGGTGAGACAAGACAGTACTATGGGAGGGTTGAAAAGAAAAAAAAATGAAGTATCCATTGTGGACAGTATGTTAAAGAGTAAATTAAGGAGGAGTACAAAGATTGGCTTGCTGCCCTGAGGGATTAGCTGAGATTAGTTTATAGAATATAGACCTGTTTTGGTCATCGAATATTGAACTCCCAGATGAGGAACTTTCTTCTTCCAAAGCAGTTCAAGATGTTACCTGAAACTTATAATCTTAAGAGAGTTGCCTAGAGCACTAAGAGGGGTAAGGAGACTTTCCTAGGGCTGTATAACCAATAGGTATTGGAGTCAGGTTCATGCCCTACAGTGCTCTGGTTCTGAGGTCAGGTCTGCTCCCTCTTCCATACTGCCTCTTAAGTTGGGATCAGATAATGTAACACATTTATATTGGATCCAGATAGCATGATTTTCTCCAGCTTCTTTCAGTAGTACATGACTATGAGTGGATGAAGTGGATAAGAGAAGTAATGTGAGGCTGGGGTTTAAAATTAAACATCTTAAAAATGCCT
Source organism: Monodelphis domestica (assembly GCF_027887165.1). Taxonomy (NCBI): domain Eukaryota; kingdom Metazoa; phylum Chordata; class Mammalia; order Didelphimorphia; family Didelphidae; genus Monodelphis; species Monodelphis domestica. The sequence goes on from NC_077228.1 coordinate 339,644,193, forward strand.
ATTTTAAATCTCCCAAAAGGCAACTCAAAAAAAAGTCAGTCAATAGCATTCCCTTAGAATGTTTCACAGTTTGAAGCAGCATGCCAAAAAAGCTTTTAAAATAATAATTAGAGCTCTTATCTTTGTTTTTATCTTTGACAATAATACCAAGAGCTTGAAGTTATTAGACACTTATGAGCCATACTACAAATTCCAAGAGTGTTGGCGATTTCTATGTCAGGGCTGATCAAGGGAATGAATCAGTGGATTGAGAGCTTGTTCACACTTAATATTTACAGCTCCTGACCTGCATTGGTAAAGGGAGTTTCCTTTCCTGGGAGTTCCCTATATCAATGATCCCCTCCTCCTGCCCCCTGCAAGTAAATTATGTTCTACTGTTCTTTAATAGAGGAATGAATATACTGTTACTGGACAATGCCCTGAAAAAAATACTTCATTCTTTATCACAGGTTCTAGGTTAGTTTTAGCTTAATGCAAGACTGCAAGCACAGATCAAATTGGGACATAGATAGCTAGGTGGCATAATGGATAGAGCATTGGACCTGGAGGCAGGAAGACCTGAGTTTAAATCCAGCCTCAGACACTTACTAGTTATGTGACTGGGCAAGTCACTTAACTTCTATCTGTCTCAATTTCCTTATCTATTAAATGGAGATAATAATGACACATTTCTTAGGGTTATTTAAAGGATCAAATGAGAATATTTGTGAAGCTCTTTGAAAACTTAAAAGCATTATTATTATAATGTCTGTTTCTGGCAGACTGAGGACTTCTACTGTGGCCCTGGTTTATATTTTGCTGTCAAATTGCTCTTTGAATGCAGAATAAATTATCCTTTGGGTGGCCCAAGTCACTATTTTGGTACTGCAATGACCCCAGCTTTCCAGGGAAGGGAATTCTGGAATGCGACAGAACTAGAGTCTTCTTTTGTTCCCTTTCTCAGTCATCCCCCATCCCCTGGTCTAGATTTATATTCCAAAAAGAACAGCTAAGAGGAGAGAGATACAGAAGAATAGCTCACTGAGACAGGTTTTTTTTTTTTTTGGTGACATTTGCTCATGATATTTTCCTTATCAGGGGCCCTTCTATGTCTCATTCAGATAAAATTTGTATTCCCTCCCATGCTCCCCTTTTGGAACTTTCACTGCTTCCTAGACTCATGAAGGGAAATGTTCCATGCAGTCACAGTTGTTAAAGAACTCCCCTGGCCTGCAGATCTATACACAGCCTCCTTGGAGCCCAATGTGTCAGGGGAGGCAGGGTCTCTATTCAATCCCCTGAAACTGGACACACATAAAACAGGTAATCAACTGGACCCAGAACCAATCCCTTCTTCCCCATTCTCCTCCCACTCCCCAAATGTTTTCCAAATGTATTTGGAAGAAAGCTGGGAGTTATCCTTTATGACAGAAATGTCAGTTTTGTGAAAAATGTCAGTTTTACCAGATGCTTCTGGTCTTGGCTGCCTAATCCAGCTCCTCTTCCAACAGCTGCTGCCCCTTTGTCTGCTCCCGCCCATCCTCCCACTTGCTGTCTCTATCAGTTGGAGTTCTGTTCCTGCCTGCTGTAGGCATTAAAACTCTGGGAAATATTACAGTGAGGGCGAGCTAAGAACTAGGTCAATTAGCAAACTTTCCTCCACGCCACTGAATTACAGTAGTGTAATTAAACCCCTAAACCCTTTTACAGGTCCTAAATAAATTGAATTAAAGATTTGGTGAATAACTTGCTTCCAGTTTGGGCAGATTCTGAGGAGTTATAGGAAGCTACCCTTAGGCATAAGTCATGTTCTTGCTGTGATCATTATAAAATGAGGCTGATGCTTTAATGAGAATACCAGCAAGCAGCTATGCAAATGAGGACTGTCTTCTCTGGATGAGTCACCTTGGAGGCCAAACAGAAATATCACTCAAAACAGTGCTGGACTCTCTTTAGAACTTCGATGGAGAGAAAAGGATGTTGGATGTGGAATGAGAAGACATGAATTAGAATCTCAGCCCTTCTAGGTAACATCTTAGTGACCTTGGATATTCCCTATTAAATATCTTTCCTCTTCTGTAAGATGAAGGTATTGAACTGACTGACCTCAGAGAGCCATTAGATCTATGTTCATATGCTTTGGGTTCAAATCCTATTTTTGCTGCAAATGTGACCTTGGGCAAGAGATTTTTCTTTCTCAATTTCATTATCTGTAAAATGAGCAGTTTATACTAAATAACTTTCAAGGTCCTTTCTAGCTCTAAATCTATGATCCTATGAATTGCTTTCAGAGGCAGTTTTAGAACCACATGAGAAATTCAATCCCCTTACTCTAGTCAAACCACATTCTTGACCAAAAATGGTAGTCAGTTTAGTTGGCCATTTTATTAGACTATACTTAGTCCCAAGGGACTTTTGGTTGTTTCTGGAAATGAAATCTATTTTCTTCCTTTCTGGTTTTATCTTTTTTTTTTTGGTGAGTTACCACTTATATTTTAAAATATATGACATAATATAAAATGCAGTGCAATAAAAAAATAATATATATGACTTATTATAAATATGGAATAAATTATGAAAAAATTATTATCTGACATAAACAAATTCTCATATTAATTATGTCCAAAATAGTTGTGTTTCATTCTTCCCCCCATGCCCCTTTCCCAAGAAGGCAGATAATATGATATAGTTGTACATATATTATTACATAATACATATTTCCCTGTTTATCATGTTATAAAATGGGACACATTGATTATACTAGAGAAAAATTCATGGGAGAAATAAAGTGAAGAATGATATGTTTCAATTTGCATTCAGACTTCATCTGTTTCTTTCATGATGGTGGTTATCTTTTTTTTTTTTTTGTCATGAGTACTTTGGAGTTGTCCTGGATCCTTGCCTTGTTGACAACAGTTAAATCATTCACAGTTGATCATCATACATTATTGCTGTTACTGTGTACAACATTCTCATGGTTCTGCTCACTTTACTTTGTATCACTTCATCTAAGTCTTTCTAGGTTTGTGTGTGTGTGTTTTACAACCATGTATAACTTGTTCAGCCATTCTCCATTTTATGGACATCCCATTAGTTTCCATTTCTTTGCCACCTCAAATTTATCAATTAGAGAATGGCTTATATTCTAATATATTTTTGACAGTTTTCTATGTTTTAGATGATACCTCTATCCAAGAAACTTGTCTATAACCCCCCCCCCATTGCTTTTCTTCTAATCTGGACTACATTGGTTTTCATTTTCCCCAAAGAATTAAAATATTCTATGACTAAAGTTTTCTAAAAGAATTTCCTTGTCTGTAATATGAGAGAGGTAGTGGCATCTAGGTGGCACGGTGGATAGAAGTGTAAGTCTTGAAGTTAAGGAGAACTGAGTTCAAATCCAGTCTCAGACACTTACTAACTGTGTGATCTTTGAGAAGTTGCTTAATCCTGTTTGCCTCAATATCCAGATCTTTACCCAGAACACACCAAATGACATCATGAAAACTTAGATACAACTAAAATGATTGAAACCCCCCCCCCAAAAAAAAGAGAGTTGGACTAACTATCCTCTGAGTCCCCTAACTTTAGCTTTAAGGTCTTAACTCTTATAAAAATAATTTCAAAGTTTTTATTTTAATTTATGTGTAATACATAATTTTAATCTTTAATTTGTATTTTAATTTAATATTTTAAATTATGTTTTTACTTTATAAATATTATAAAGGAAACCTTAAAGAAAGAAACATGAGCAACAGTATCAAGGCTGGAAGAAACAGACTTTCAATATTACTAGTATGGAGGAGAAAATATACATTTTGATATAGATGTTTTGATCACTAAGGAATATAATTTCTCTCTAAGCAAGAGATTGTCTTTTTTTTTTTGCTTTTATATAACCAGTGCCTAGAAGAGTATTGGCATTTAGTAGGCACTTAATAATTTCTTAATGATGTGTTGATTGAGTCCTATCTGACATTGGTTAATTGATAGACTAATGGAATAAATGAATTTTAGAATGTTAACTACCTTAAGGGAGGGAAGATGGAAGAGGGAATAGGATGGCATTGAAGCCAAGAATTATTGGTTTCAAATCCTCCTTTGGCAGAAACAAGTTGGGTGACCATTAGCAAGTTATTTAATCTCTCAGCACTCTTAGAAATTTTCCCAAGAGTACAAGTTATATAAAAATTGCTGATCCACAGTAAGCTTTAGACGTAAATGCTATGAAGTTCACTTCCCTTATTTTACAGATGAGAAAATTGAGGTTGAGAGAGGATAGAAGACTTCCCAGGGTCACATAGTCAGTAAGTATCTGAGGTGAAACTTAAACCCAACTCTTAAAGACTCTAAGATCATTACCCTGTCTACTGGAAAATATATTCTAGAGCAGGGGTCCCCAAACTTTTTACACAGGGGGCCAGTTCACTGTCCCTCAGGCTGCTGGAGGGATGAACTATAAAAACCTAACCCTAACCCTAACTCTAACCCTAACCCTAACTGGGTAGCAATATACACAGTGAGGAATCCCCACCCCTAGGTCACCACTCACCATGCTGATGTCTTCCATTGTGCAGTCACATAATCCTTTGCACCACACAAAGGATTATGTCACTGGAAGTGGTACTGTATGTGAGTGATGCTGAGCTTTATGGTGCCACTACATACAGTGCTCATCTCAATGACAACTAATGAAAGAAGTGCCCCTTCTGGAAGTGAGGTGGGGGGCCAGATACATGAACTCAGGGATCCACATGTGCCTTGTGGGCCATAGTTTGGGGACCCCTGTTCTAGAGTGAGAGGTCTTAAATTCCAATCCCACTTTTGATTTGTATGACCTTTGGCAATTCACTCAAACATCTTGGATTAAAGTTTCCTCTTTTATAAAATGAAAGAATTGTTTGTGTGTGTGTGTGTGTGTCTGTGTGTGTCTGTGTGTGTGTGTGTGCTTGCACAGTGGAGTGGGACAGGTAGGTGTCACATTAGATAGAGCACCAGGCCTAGAGTTGGAAAGACCTGGTTTCAAATCTGACTGCAGATACTTCCTGTGTGACCCTGGGCAAGACATTTAACCCCAAATGTCTAGCCCTTGTTGCTCTTCTGTCTTAGAAGAGATATTAAGACAGAAGTTAAGGGTTTAAAAAAAAAGAAAAAGAAAGAATTGGACAAGAAGGCCTCTGAGATTCTTTCCAGCTCTAGATTTATAATCCTGTGAAATCATGGGTCCAGATAATAAAAGAAAAGTTTTTACAAATCCTACCCAATAGGATTATTATAAAGAAAGAACTTTGTAACACTGAATAAATGTGTTATTATTTTTGTTGTTATCAGGGATTTTAATTATTTCTCTCACTGGTATTACCCATTTTTTATGAACTGGCTGGTTCAATCCTATTAAATCATTTAATAGTATATCTACCTTTTTATAATTTCAAAGTTTATATTTTAATTAATATATATATAATTTATAATTTTAATAATTAATTGTTTTAATATTTAATTATAAGCATAAAATGAGATATTTGTAAAGCATTTTGCAAACTTTAGAGTGCTATACAAATCTAGTATTGTTGAATAATAATGATAATAGTACTTAAACTCATGAAGTTTCAGAATGAAGTATGCCCAAGATGTTAGATGCTACTCTGAATTAAGGTAAAACCCCAGCTTTTGAAGTCAGTCCCATTTATAATTGATGCTGTCAAAGTTCTGAAGAATCCAGGAAGCAGGATGCAGTCTCCCAGTTTCAGTCTTGGCCAATCAGTGGGCTCTAAATGGCTTATACTTCACAGGTTTTATAGTTTTAAAACTATTTTTATAGCCCCTGTGTTGAATTCACTTTAACCTATAACTGAAAGGGCCAAGTTCATGTCATGTGTACTTACTTTCATGTTTTCACAGAAATTATGTTAATCACAGAAATTACTGTACAAAAAGTTAGCTTACTTGCCTGAAAAATGAATGAATCTATGGTATGAAAGTAAAAAGAACGTTTATTAAGTGCCTACTATGCCAAGATATTAGGCAGCTCTTTGGCTCAGTGGATAGAACACTGGGCTTGTGAACTCAAATCAGGCCTCAGATACTTACTAGCTGAGGGACCCTGGGGAAATCACTTAGCCTTGTTTGCCTCAGTTTCCTCCATTTCCTTGTAAAATGAGCTAAAGAAGGAAATGACAAATCACTATAGTCGTCTTTACCAAGAAAACCCCAAATGGGATCGTGAAGAGTCGGACATGACTGAAGGACTGAACAACAATAACCTGCCCAGATATGTGCTGGGTCTGGGGGGAAACAACCTAAAAGGGAGAGACTACTTGCCTTTAAGGAGTTCTATTCTAATAGGAAAAGACTGGGAAGTTGAAGCAGTTAGGTGGTGCATTGGATAGATCACTGGATTTGGAATCAGGAAGACTCATTTTTGTGAGTTTGAACCTGGCCTCAGATACTTACTATCTGTGTGACTCCAAGCAAGTCACTGAACCCTATTTTGCCTCAGTTTCTTCATCTGCCAAATGGGCTGGAGAAGGAAATGCAAACCACTTCAGTGTCCTTGCTACAAAAACTCCAAATGGAGTTACAAAGAATCAGATATGACTGAAAAAAACAAATGAAAGTTGAATGGAGCTTTTGGCCAGTCATACCTTTACTAGAGGAATGGTAGTTTTGATTTGATTTGTGTTCCCAGAGCAAGAAGTAGAAAGGGAGAGGAGGTTGTATAGGGGTGCTGGCAGGGTGTTTGAAGTGGATGAATGTGAAGTATGATTGGAGGTAGGAGAGATCTCCTTGTACACACCCACCAAACAGGACATCTCAGCCTGGGGGGCAGAGGTCCAAAACTGAGTAGATCAACATCTCTAGGGAAAGGAGTATGGTATCTGCCAGGGCTGTTCCACAAGATTTTGTTCCAAGTGGGGACAGAGAGGAGGCAACACAGATGTCAAGATTCCATGGTGGATGGGCATTCAGCTCCTTGGCATGCTCTATAACATTTCCTTCTAGATGTGATAATCCAGGTAAGTTTAATGGAAAGATAGTTAATTCTATCTTAGGCTTGATTTCTAGACACTTCTAGCTCTAGTAAAAGACTGTAAAAAAAAATTAAATCAAACTTATAAAGAGGTATAGTTGGGCTTTGACACTTTCCTATCTTTTTCTTTCCTTCTCTTACTTCCTCCCATAGGTACCTATTCCTCTGACGGTGTCTGTTGAGGCTCTCCTTTTTGATTTGCCTTCCCCAGAAATAAAGAGAAGGGAATAAGCAATTCTATAGCATCTGTGTGCCAGACTCTATGCTAAATGCTTCATAAATATTGTCTTCAAGGATAGTAATCTATAGTATCTGAGGATACTTAAGACAAAATATACCTTCATCAAAAAGAACATTTTAGGCCCTGCGTAAGACCAGTAGGGAGATATCTTTGAACAAGAAGATCTTTTCAATGTAACTTCAACTATACTATTGCTGTCATTTAAGATCAGCCTTTACCTCTGGGGTTCCGAAAAAGCAGATCCACTTTTAAAAGATCTCTCCCATTTGCTATCAATAATATCTTGGAGTCCAGGAAATAGATTCCTGTATATTTTGAATGAAATCAGTAAATTAAATATCTGAAATACTGGCTGGAAGATATCAATGTTGTCCTCATAGGAAGCATAAAGAGTGTTGTTTTTGTTTATTTTGATTTTTATCCACCAAGCAGAATTAACATAAAAAAATTGATTTCAAGTATTTGCTTTTTAAAATTATTATCATTATTTTAATTAAAACTCTTACCTCCTACCTTAGAGTCAATACTATATATTGGTTCCAAGACAGAAGAGTGGTAAGAGCTAGGCAATGGGGGTTAAGTGACTTGCCCAGGGTCACACATCTGGGAAATGTCTGAGGCCTAATTTGAACCCAGGACCTTTCATCTCTGGGTCTGGTTCTTGATCCACTGAGCTACTCAGCTGCCTCTTCAAGTATGTGCTTTTGAAAAGAATTAATATGAAAACCTATGCATCTGAATTCTCAGTATGATTGAAAGATAATAAAGCATATTGTCTAATGGGTCAATAGAATCACAATTGCTTTGTCAGGTGTCCTTTTAAGAATAATCAATATAGAAACATTTCACAAAGAAAAGAACTTACTATATTTATACAATAAGTGCTATTTGAGGCCTTATTTATAGAAACAGTTCTTGAAAGCAACACTATTGGGAAAATGATTTCATTCTATCCAAGTTTAAATAAGTTACTTTGTAAAAAGGATTCACATTACGCTATGTAATGTTCTTCCATTACAGGCTTCTTTTCTTGTCAATATTTTCAGTTTCTCCCAATGAAGGAGAGGTTTGTGAATTAAAATAGAGACAGTGGTTTTCATTTTCCTCCTTTAACGGGACATGCATATTTCTGAGCTCTGAAGGGACTGCCAAGAAAACGTTTAAGTCTCTTAAATTGCTCATTTAAAGTGCCACAGTTGATTTGTCTTTTAAATCAAGTCCGTGGTTCAAGTTCACACGGCAGTGCATTTGAAGTAGGAGCGGGGTGTTTTCAAATGAAAACTGTAAAACTTTTTGGTGTTTAATCTTTTTCTGACTCCAAGTTAATTGTTTTCCTTTAATATGTGAAGAATTAAAGATATTAAAAATCAGCCGCTAGAGCATGTAATTGTGGCCTCCCATCCCTCCTTTTTGTGGAAATGAAAGGAATGTTGAAAGTGTTTCTCCTTTATAATACCAGAGGTGGCCAAGCATTTACATTCTATATACTCTTCAAGCTGAATTCTTCTAAACCTCAGGCCTGGCTAACAGGTTTCTCCCAGACGATTTTCATTTTCAAAACATTCACATCCAATAAACTACACAAAACATAGTGTGAGAGAAAAAAGGGAGAAAGGAAACGGCTCTGTTGCATGGTTATTACATCCCATTGCCTGTGGGTTGCTTGTTATGAGTTTTAACTATGTAAATATGACGTATATGACATCAGAATTTAATCTAAAGCTACTATGTGGGAGATAGAGTGTGACTTTATTGTTAGGGCTAAAATCAACTGGGTGTTGACAGGTCTCAAAAGTCACTGAGCATAAGCTTAAAAAGGAAAAGCTTAGACTGATAAGCTGTTTTTTGATTGACAACTTCAGGCTTGACTGCCACTATTGAAAACAGTTGGGTGAAAGTCTTTTTTTTTTTAACTTAATTTCATAAGAAACTATACTGGGAAATATAGGATGATTTATAGACTGATGTAACACAAAATTGTAAGAAAAACAGTTGTGAGGTTTATGAAATCTGGAAAGGAGGAGGGGAAAAGGACAGTGTCAGTCAATGATTTAATTAACATTGAAAAAAGTCCCTCAAGCAAAAGAACACTTTGAGGAAAATGATGGTGTCCACTGGTTTTGTGACAAATCATTAGTCAAAAGGTTCCTAGTGTGACAAGAATGAGAGAGAGAGTGAGAGCGTGAGAGAGAGAGAGAGAGAGAGAGAGAGAGAGAGAGAGAGAGAGAGAGAGAGAGAGAGAGAGAGAGAGAAGAAACTATACAAGTGCAAAGTACAATGGGAAATAAATATAGGCTTCCTTTTCATCTTTCTGATGGAGTCTGACCAATTTCTGGCACTGTAAAATCCATTATGGAGACAATAAAGTAAATGCAGTCTAAAGTAGCCATCCTGAGTTGATTGAAATGTTATGATTGTTATGCATGCCGTATCTTATCAAATATTATCCATAAGGAAGTATTCAATTCATACTTTGCCAATTACCCTACTACGCGCACCATAAACTTTTATGGCTTGTTATGGAATGCCACTTGGCTAACTATTTTCCCCTTCAAATATTGCATCATCACATTCAGATGGAAAACATATTCTAATGTGGCAAAGTGTTAACGAAATTCAATACTCCAGCGCTAAATGAAACTGCTATGGTTCATCTTCTGGATAAGAAAAACAATTTATGAATGCAATATTCATTTCCTGAGGTAGGCATAAGCAAAAACCTCATCTGAAACTTAAAACCACTGTTTGGCCTTTAGGAGTTCCCTCAGTTTAACTCCTTGAAGTCATGGATTGAAGTCTTTTGCTGAGATAACATCTGGAGAGTACTCACTTTTTTCTACTTGCCTAATTACTTTTACAGGAGACTCCTGGTATAATTGCATCTGTGGAGGCCAGACCACAAAGACTATGGGATCATCTTTCACTTTTAATATATTGTTGAAAAATGTCAAAGCCATCTTCCTGCTTGCTCTCAATTGTGCTAACTGATTAGTGGTTTGCCATTTTCAGAAATCCATACAAGCTTAATGTTTCAATACAGGGAATAAGTCATAAGGGAATTCCAGGAGGATGCACCTATATGTATATAAAAGCCAAGATCCCTAACCTTGGGTTGGTCAACTCCAACCCTGAATTTCTCCCACCAAAAATTTGGCAAAGGAAAACAAAGGGGGTGGCACAGTTAGGTGGATCTGTGGATTTTGAGCCAGGCTTAGAGAGGGGAGGTCCCGAGTTCAAATCTGATTTCAGAATCATTGAACCTCAAGCCTTTGAAACAATATATAGAATTGATTCTAAGATGGAAGATGAGGATGTTTTAAAAATGAAAAAGTAAAAAAGGACAGTGACAGATACCATGATTTTTTGCTTACCAAAATTTAAAGGCCTACTCAATATATTTCATATTATTAAATGTAATAAATAGAAGATGTGGTGAAATCCAATCTCTAGGAGGGGAAGGAGAGGATAAAGGTTGGGATAACCTTTTCTAAGGCATAGTGAGACTTTTTTGCCCATCCTCCTTTTAAAAAAAATAGATTACAGGGTGGGGAACCTCAGAAAGTCAGAGCTAGAAGAGACCTCAGGGGCCATAGTTTAACCAGTAACTGAAGAATAATTCTCTCTTCAACATACTTGATAGATGCTGGTCAATTTATCTGAATGTGTGCAGAGCAGAGGTTCTCACAGAATCTGGAGTATATCATACTTAAAGTAAGAAATTGTTTCTCATTTAAAACTCTTCACACCCTGGTTCCTTCCTATCTTTTCAACCTTCCTACACATTACTCCTCTCTGGGTGTCTGTGATCTAGTTTCATTAGGTTATTTGCTGTTCCTTACATAGAACCCTCCATCTCCCCATCTCTATGATTGTACTCATGACTGAAGTGCTCTCTCTCCCCATCTTCTCTTGTAAGGATCCCAGGTTTGCTTCAAAACTCAAATATTACCTTCTGAGGGAGTCCCACTGCCCTTCCAGCCTTATTTGCCTTTGAAATTGTTACCTTATATCTTTTCTGTATGTATCTTTTCCCCCCTAATCCTTGCCTTCTATTTTAGAATGAATACTATGTATTGGTTCCAAGGCAGAAGAGTGAAAAGAGTTAGGCAATGGGGGTTAAGTGACTTGCCCAGGGTCACACAGCTAGGAAGTGTCTGAAGATCATTTTTGAACCCAGAGTCCCCTGACTTTATACCTGGCATTCAATCCATTAAGCCACATCACTACCCCATGTATATATCTTTTATATATCTTTTAGGTGCCTCTTGTCTCTCTTATGAGAATGTAATATTCTAGAGGGCAGGTACTGTTTTTCACTTTTTCTTTGATTCCCTATCACTTAGCACAAAACCTTTTACAATGCCAGAACTGACAAGATTATTAAAAAAAGATTATTTATTGGGAGGAACTTATTGATTTCTTTTGTATCCAAAATTTCCCAAGAATTATCTATCATATCTGTAGGCTTTGTTATTACATTTTAGTAATAAGGGTGATGTGGAGGGAGGAAGTGATAGAGTAGGAGGAGGGAAGAAGAGCAAATAATTAAAATAAAAGAGACATCTTTAGCAATATAGATATTTGTGATGGAGATTTTTGTACCAATATATGTCCAATAGTAACCGAGGATGACTATTGTCTTTGTGTGTTTTTGTGCACAAAGACACTTGTGCATGAAGATTTAAGTGGAAAAGTTGATGCACAGAGACAGTCCCACTCTCTTGGCGTTGGAAAGTCGTTACATCTGGAGACTTCCTCAGCTGCATTGGATGGCCGTGTTGTCCTTTGTGCTCTAACACGCCCTAAGCACTCCACAGTGCCTTGCTGCGTCGCCATCTCAGCCGTTGAACCTTCTTATTGGTTTCTTCCATCTGTTCAGCTGAAGCAGTCTTCATATGCTGGGTGAGCAAAGCCCAATGGCTACCCTCACAAGGTTTAGCCGGCCTGTCGAAGCTGTTGCCCGGGGTGTGGCCGCTGCCGCTAGCAGCTACTAGGAGCCACAGGTGAGAGCTGGGTGTCAGGTGAGGGTCAGAGGCTGGAGAGCTGCCCTAGGAGGGCACGACAAGCCCTCCATACCAAAGATATTACTCCTCCCTGAGCATCCCATACACCCATACATATGTCCAATAATAGAGAGACAACAACATTCATTCAAGCAACTGAGATGAACAGATAACATGAAAATGAAGAAATATGCAAAGACTTTCATGATATAAGGTAGATTAAAAAAAGTATCAGAAGAATGAAGTACATATTAACTATGACTATATAAAATGAAAAAAGAATGGGAATAGATACACAGTGCTAAAAGACTTAGTGCCTGGAAAGTGATAACATTTTTTAAAGTTACTGAAGTCATCAATAATTAATCAATGATAATTAATAATCATATTTCAGTCATGTCTGATTCTTCATGACCTCATTTGGGGTTTTCTTGGTAAAGATATAGTAGTTTGCCATTTCATTCTCCAGTTAATTTTTCAGATGAGGAAACTGAGGCAAATAGGATTATGTGAGTTGTCCAAAGTCACATAGTTACCAAGTATCTGAAGCTAGATGTGAAATTAGGTTTTCTTGACTCCAGACCTGGTGCTCTAACCATTGTACCACATAGCTACAGAACAGGGCTAAATGGTTGTACTTTTGCTCAATAGAATGGAATAGGACTAGACCTATGATGTCATTGTATAGGGAACTGGCAATGAGAAAATTCCCACACCAATGCAGGTCTGCAATCTTTTTTCCAATTTATAATCTTAAAGAGTTACTTAGCTCTAGAACTCTGAAAGAAGGAAGGAAACAAGCATTTGTTAAGTGTTTACTATGTTCTAGGAATTGTGCTAAGAGTTGGGAATAAAAATAAATCCTAGAAGAAAGACATTCTGTGCCATCTAGGACCTTACATTCTAATTAGAGGATAGAGGAAGACAATACCAAACTGAGTTGAAAACCAGGGTCTCTGGAACAGAGAAAGAAGGAACCCAGTGGGTCCTTTTGAAGTCTGGAAACCAGGAGGAGAATGAAAGCCAACCTAAGATCCTCTATAAATGGAGACTCCCCCAGGAAGAACTTACCAATGGAAGAAGGGGACAGAATTTGTGAGAGAGATATTCCGTGGTAAATAAATTGCAGAGATCACAGGGTATTTTAGAGCCCCAGGTTCTGATCAGGATAAAACAGTTGCAGAGGCCTGATTTTGAAGTCCAGAAAGTCAGGATCAAGGCCAAAAAGGTTAAATGACTTGTCCTGGCTCACATAACAGTATATTTCTAGGAAGGATTTGAAACCAGATCCTCCTGAATCTGATACTCATGCCCTAAGTTTATAATATTTATAATATTTTTGGCCCCATACTGAAGTTTTTATTTCTAAAGCAAAAATATTTATTTTATATGTATCATAACAAATAACACAATAATATAATATATATGATTTCTTATAAATATATAATAAATTATAATAAGTATGCTTATCCAAAAGAAACAATTTCTCCCATTGGGCATGTCTAATAATCTGTTTATATATTTTTTCTGTTTTCTCCATCTTTCTACCCTCTCCAAGAAAGTAGGTAATATGATATGGGTTGTACCTATTTTATCATATAATGCATATTTCTCTGTTCATGTTGTGAAACAAGAAACATATTACTTACACTGGAGAAAAATTCATCAAGGAAATAAAATGAAGAATGGGATATTCCAATCGACATTTGGACTCTATTCCTTCTATGGCTGTGCATAGCCATGAGCTCTTTGGAGTTACCTGATCCTTGCCTATTAAAAGAGTTATATCATTCACAGCTGATGATCAGACATTATTGTTATCTTTTTTAAAAGAAAAGTATATTGTTATAGAAACCTTGTTTAACAGCAAAATTATTGTTGTTAGGGGTAGTCATGACTGGAAAAACCAGCAATAACAACAACAAAACTGCCTAAGTAAAGTTCTCTAGCAGAGAATTTCCAATATAGATTTTCAGAAAATGAGGGGATTTCAAGAGCCAACATGGCCAAGGGAAGTTAGAATAATGGCAAGAAAGAGTGTCCTATTGTATGTTATGTTATATTATCCTTTAGTCTTCTGAATCCAGTTTTACCTAAATTTAGATATATAGTTAAATCCTTTGCAGTCATCTGCCAAACTCTTTTAGGCCCCTGGAGAGGAAAACTTATTGGCTGGGTTTAGAGATAGACTCCTCTGGTTTGTGTCCTTGTCCTGAGGCTTATTGTAAAAATCAATTCCCTTCTCTGAGCTTTAGTTTTATTATCAGAACAATTGATACATTAATATTCACACCTTGCATATTTATTGTGGAAATATAAGAGTTTGTAAATTGTAAAAAGTGACAGAACAGTGAGCGCTTCCTTTACAAGAAGACCTATGCAACAACACAAAGTCTCATCTGAGTGGAGATTATCTTTCAGTAGAAAAACCTCAATGTTATTATTATCATGTAAGTGCTGACAAGTAAACTCAGCACTCTATCATCCAAGCAAAAGTGATCCTTGGCCTAAGAGTTTACAGTTTGAGGTACATACAAAGAAGGTGTAAAATGTAGAGCCATCTCTCATGGGTCATTTTCTAGCTCACAAGAATTATCAGTATTTTGAACATTTCTCTTTGAAAATATCTCAGTGGAAGTTCAGTTGGAACAAACATAGTTATACCTAAGAAAAAGAACCTGAAAGGGAATAATTTCTCCACCCTCTCAGCCCCCAAACATTTCTCAGGAGAACAAGTTTTTTTTTTTTTAATGGATTTTACTTATAAATCATTTGATACAAAAGAAAGAAAGTTGATCTTGAAGGGTTGAATTTTGAGTTATGGGACCTGGTTCAAATTTTAGTCTTCCATTAATTGCCATTGTGACCTTGGATAAGTCACTTAACATTTCCAGGACTCAGTTTCTTTATTTGTAAAATTAGAGGATTGAACTAGATGGCCTCTAAGGAACATTCTGTCTCTAAATCTATGATCCTATAATCTGAGATTGCACCAGCATGAGCTCTTTAATTAATACTGACTGAAGCCTCTCTATGCCTTGGTAGGATATTTTTTGAGTTGCTGAGATGAGAAAATTAATGTAGTAGCTAATATTTTGATGATGAGATTCTGTAAACTTAGCTAGGTTTGTTTTTGGATGAGAAAATCACAGTCCATTTCCAATCTTATGTGTTTGCAAAGACTGTCTTGTAGAATCTACTTCACTAAGACCCCAGGACCACTTCTGTATTGAGATCAAAGTGTCTTGGCTTGGCTTCTTGATGTGAACTGTGAGATTTGTTAAATGTAAATATATTTATGAGCTGCCCAGAGAGGTGATGAGTTTCCTTTCCATGGAGGTCTTCAAACAGAGGTTGGATGACCAATTTTCTTTTATGTTTTTGTGGGGATTCCTTTGGGTGGGGATTAGACTCCTTGGCTGCTGAGGTCTATTCCAACTCTCAAATTCAGTAATTTTGAAATCCCAAACATATTTATATTATTAATTCCCTCAATCAAGTTTGCTATTGACTCCATTTGGAATGCTGGTTTTTAACCTTTTTGCCTACTTATTTGTAGGCATCCACACACATTTCTGGGGTGTCAACATATAACTGGGGAAAGATATTGGAAAGGCTGTAGTGGATGGGAAAACTAGAGTAGGATGACAGTCAGTTGTGTAGCTTAGCTTCTTGCCTATGCCAAGTGTTTTCTGACATAGTTAAAGAAAAAGGAAAATATTTAAAAAATAAAAATGCACTACCTGGCAGACAAAAGAGGGAAGAGAAGCACTTCTATGATTCAGAAGTATAAGACAAAGAAATGAATAATATTGTTAAAAGAAAAGCTCACCATCCACTTTGATTTTGAAAAAAAGCATATTGGAAAGGCTAGTAGAGAGTCATGGAAAGAATACTGGAGCTGAAAATAAGAAACTTTAATTCCTGAATCTTCTTTTCATTCATTCATTCATTCATTCATTCATTCATTCATTCATTCATTAATTCTTTGATGTACTAACTGTCTTGACCTCAATATAGTTACTTTAGCTCTCTGATCCTCAGTGTCCTCCTTTGTAGATTAGTTAATCTCTTCTCTGAGAAGCAATGTGGCATAGTGGGTAAAGGAATAGCTTTATAACCAGAAGACTTGGGTTCAAAATATTTTGGCTTCATTTATCCATCTGGAGATTGCCAAAAGTGTAAAGCTTACCCTGGTGGAGACCATCTGTTGTGAGTGTCGACACATATGGAAACTTAATACAATTCAGACCAGTCACACAAAATACACCTTTGATGTTGGGACAGGTTGCCATCTTATAAAGTCCCACTTACTCATTCAGCTGTCAGTTTCCTTAAGCAAAGATGTAGGAAGTGAAACAGGTACTGTATTGTCTCTTTATTTATCACATAAACATCCATGTGTGAGGGAATAAAATATGGCCTTTTTAAGGAGGTACGTAAGTGTGTAACTCCTTTGGAAATCATTTATTTCCTATTTAGTAGCATGCTGTCCTATCGTACTTTTATTTGTTGTTTAGTGGCTTCAGTCATGTATGACTCTTTTTGACCTATTTGGGGTTTTCTTGATGGAGATACTGGAGTGGTTTTCCATTTTCTTCTCAAGCTCATTTCATGGCTGAGGAAGCTGAGGCTCAGGGAAGCAAAGTGATTTGATCAATGTTACATTGGTAATAAGTATCAGAGATGAGCTATGAACCCAAAATCTCTGACTCTGACCAGGTTTTTTCTACAATTGAAGGAAAACCCTAAACCCCAAACAAAACAAAGCAAAATACAAACTAAAAACCTTTGTTGAAAGTCTTCCCCTATTTCTCTCCTTACCCCCAACTATTACATGTGCTTATCACTGGTTTGGAAAAAACTTCAACAAAGATTGTTCTACCTAGAGGGAGAAACAAGGACAAAATGACCAATAACATCATGGGTTGATGTCTTGACTTGTGCATGAATTGGATTTAAGTGAGGCAGATTTGCACAAAGCTGTCAGTTTCACTCTCTCTTCCAGAGTCTAATCAAAGTCCAGTGGCATGACAAAAGTTAGCATGACTGGGGATGGTCCAGGATGTAATGGATGACCTTGACTTCTTTGATGTCTAACCAAGCTCTAAATACTACACAGCACCAGTTTCAACCACCAGTTTGAAATTCATAGACCATATCTCTGCAGGTTACTTGTGATTTTGTTTATATAGATACAATATGGGTATTCAAGGAGGACTAGCATCTCTTATGTAAAGGCTTGCTGAGCATTTTTCAGAGCTGCTCATTCACCTTTGGTATCTACCTGGCACTTAACTCTCCCCTGTGACTCCAAGAAACTGTAGTAAGCTCAGCAGTTACACTCTGGAAAACCATCTCAGCTGAAGCATTAAAAGCAGGTTAAGGGTAATTGATGGTGCACAAATGCATTGGTGTGTTAGGGAGGTCAGCACTCTAAGCATGTGAAGACTTTCCTTGGATGAGAATAATTTGTTCTAATGGTCCTGTAAATGGTTGAAGCAGGAGCTTACAGTTTGGTCAGACATCAAAGATGTCAAAGTCATTGACTGCATCTTGCATCATCTCCAGCCATAAATTGGGGAATGGCTGAATAAGTTGTGACATATGATTTTGTGATGTAATACTATTGTGCTGTAAGACATGATGAAAGATATAGTTTCAGAAAAACTTGTGAAGACTTATATGAACTGATGTGAAGTGGAAAGAACCAGAACATTATACAGTAATATTGTAATGATTTTTAGCTGTGAAAGACTTTACTACTCTGATCAATATGATAATCCTTAATAGTTCCAAAGGACTGATGATGTTAAATGCTATTCACACCAAGAGAGAGAACTGTTGAACTCTGAGTGCATATCAAGGCATATTTTTTTCACTTTTTTTTCATAAAATGGCTAATGTTGAAATATATTTTATATTAGTATATAACGAGAATTACTTGCCTTCTCATTTGGTACGGTTGGGTAGAGACTAGTGGGATGGAGAGGATTTGGAAGTGAAAATAAAAATAATTAAATTTTTCATAAATTAATAAAAATGGAACAGGCCAAAGTTATCATGGGGATAATAAGCATAATGCATTAAGTAGGCTAGATTTGAATGGGCTTGTGTTATATTGGTCTGGCTTAGGTTGGAGACTTGGGCAATATCGACTACTCTGAGACCTTTCAGGTGCTATTCATTCAGTCTTTGACCAAATAGCATAGTCAGACTCATATAATAAACATTTTTTAGAAGTACATAAGGTATATAAAGTACTGTACTATCTATGTTACTATTTATCTAATCTCCAAATCTAAAGCAGTTCAAGAAAAGACCCAGACATGAAGTCAGAAAGCTGGCTCAGTTGTGAGAGTCCAAACTAAACTTCTTCCGAGGCAGTGGTTCTTCCTGGCAGATGGAGGAAGGTAGTAGAAAGCTCTCTCTAGATGACAACAGCTTCAAAGAATAGGCAGGAAAAATCCTAGTCTTCTCTCTCTCTCTCTCTCTCTCTCTCTCTCTCTCTCTCTCTCTCTCTCTCTCTCTCTCTCTCTCTCTCTCTCTCTCTCCTCTGCTCTCTCTCTCTCTCTCAGCTTTGGATGTCCCTCAGCTACACAGAAAAGGACCCACTCCCTTCCAGTACAGAGCTGGAAGACCTGGGGCTGGCCAGAATTCTCCTCAGCTCCCAGTTCTCAACCCACAACCCTTTGCTATCTCCCAAATGCCACCTCTGTGCCTGTCCATCAAAACACAGGTTCTGCCAAGATCCCCCTTGCTATTCTTACAGACCTCTCCTCAAGTAGATTACTAGTCAGTAGGGGAATTAGACACAATTGTAGGGAAATATGATACTCAAGATTATATAGTAAGGAGAGAAAGGTTATTTCCTAAAGGTGGAGATTCAGGAGAGGAGAAAAGGAAAAAGTTTCCTGGAAGTGAGGACATTTAAACTGGATTTTTAAAAATGGGTCATTATTAAACAGTCAAAGATAATGGGAAGGATACTGTAGGTATATTCTGAACCTGAGAGTAGTCACTGAGGCAAGAGAGTACAGAATGTGTTGGAGGTTTTCCAAGAGTTGTCAACTTTAACGAGAGCATAGACAATATGGAATTTGATATAAAATAACAGAACAAGACAAGAAGGACTTTTCCAACGGGGCTTCCCTTGACTTAATGTGCTGAATTTAGGGGCCTTGAGTCATCTGAACCCAACCAAACCAAAGTTACTAGAGTAAGACATTCCAAATGTATGTTAGGAGGGTAGTATTGTCAACACTTCTTAAATCCTCTGTGGAACACTATTTTGCAGCCATTGGATTGTTGGAATCAGACTTCTTCTCTTCCAGTAGACCTGCCACAAGGGCTCTATTATCTAGGTATATTGCCTCTCACTTAAGTTAAAGCCAGGAATTGAAAAAGGGATGGACATTTGCTAATATTTAGATCTGCAGGAAAGGGCTAGATTACCTGAAGGCATTTGGTGGGGGAGGTAGAGGAGGCAAATGAGGTTGCCAACCCCCAAAATGTGAGCTTGATTATTATCTCAGTCCTGTTTTTCTTTCTGGTCCCTACTGCACCCCCCAACCCCCAATCTGTGATAAAAGGTAGGCTTTTCCCCAAGAAAAGGATCAGAGGATCAGTGTCTTAAACCTGACTTCAGAACCCATCTGGTCCAACCTCTTTATTTACAAATGAAGGAACTGAGACCAAAGGTAGAAAACCTCAGACATTTAAGTGTATTGCTTAGCCATAAAAAGATGAGATTGGAACCTAGATCATCTAGATCAAGAGCCTGCGTGCAAAAACTTTTAACATGTCAGTAAGATATACTTTGTAGATATATGTACATAGATCTGTATATATCTGTACATATTTGTAACATATAATTCTTGTACTTATGTAATTATTTATTATAATTATGTATACAGGCTAAGTATAGGAGAAGATATAAGGTTTAGTTCTAAGCTTAATGTAACAATTTAACTATAGAGTTAAGACTTGGTATAGAACCTAGGACAGGGCTATTTGAATTTGTTCAGATTAGAGTTTGAAACTGCACTAACAGAAAGTTTTTTCCTTAAATAAGGATTGTTGTAAAAACTATGGCTAAAATTGTATTTAGTGGAAAATATGGAATTTTAAATGTTGTTCTGCTATATTAGTAGTTATAGAGAGAAAGATTTGTCTATTAGTTTAGTATTATAAGAGTAGATGGCAATTGATTTAGAAATTTTAGAGGAGTTTGCAATTAGTAATACTGATAGGAGATATTGATGTTTGTTGCATTGTTTGGGATTATGCAAAGGTTCTATTGTGTTGAAACTTTGTAAGCATTTTGCAAACCTTACTTTTACCTTATTTTCTTTCCTTGGGCATCCTGGATACCCAAGATTAGGAATAATTAAGGTAGGATATAGTATAGGAAAGTGTAGAGGCAGTTTATTGTTTGGGGGGGATTAGGTAATAAAATAGGATTTGAAGGTAAGTATTAAGTTTCATGAAATTGAACCCAGGGGGTTCAAATCTGTGAAAGAGGACAACCTGTTAAGGGAAATTTGGGAAGGAAATACTGAACCAGAGTTGATGGAATGAAAAGAACCAAGTGAAGTGAAAGCCTCAGACTTGGGTGGAGGCGGGGTGGGGTTTGAGGATCCTGAGGGGAGTAACTGTCATCTGGGAGTTGGGTTGAGACTCTGGAGAAGAAAGCATCTTTAAAACACAGCTCCTTCCTTATGTTGACATCCAACTTGTTCCTGAGTGAAACCTGGCAGTTCCTGAAAATCTCTTCGATCCTGTAATCTGTTACTACATCTGGAGGAGTCTCAAGTAGGACTTCAAGAGACAGTGACCTGTACTGCTCAGTTTACCTTGGGGGGCCTTTGGCCTCATCGAGGTGAATTTAGGCACACCTGGCACCAGACTTCATTATAATCTGCAACTTTCTCTAGAGACTATATTCTAAGTGGGTTTAACTTTAGCTTTAGATTCGACAGGGGAACTGAGACAGAACGGCAGGTAGCATAGCCTCAGCTTTGCTGAAGACCAAAGGGACTTTATGCAAATCAGATGGCGGGACAATGCTAGATTCAACCAGTAATAGGGAAACCCCTCAGCCCACATACCTTACCCTATCTCAAACAACAATTGATACTATATCTCTGTTTTCTTTCAAGTGGAGTCTTAATGCTTATCTGCTGGCCTTGGACAGACAGAAGCCATTTAGCTCTCTGAGCTTGAGAAGATCGTTCCTTCAGACAGGGTTAAGTAAAATCCTAGTCACCCATTTAAATCACCTTTAACAATATGTAGGGAACTCCAGGAAAAGCTACTGAAGTGGCTTGAGCAAGGAAGTGACATGGTCAGGTCTATGTTTAGCAATGTAAATTTGGCAGCAAAGATATCGCGCAGTATCTTATTAGATCCAGTCCACTTTCTTCTTTGATCAAAACGGTCATCATCTTTTTGAATCATAATCCAATACTCCAGCCTATTGTAAAAATAATAGCTATTTAAATGTAGCATTTTACACATATTAATTCATTTGTTCTTTACGACAACCCTAAGAAATAGGTGCTATTATTATTCCCATTTTATGGATGAGGAAACTGAGGCTGAGAAAAATTAAGTGAATCACTCAATGTCATACAACAAGTATCTGAGGTGATATTTGAACTGAGATCTTCCTGACTCTTAGTCCAGTGTCCTATCCATTGGGCAAACTGGTTGTCTTTTCCATCATCTGCCTTTAAGTTATTCATAAAAATGTTAAATAACACAATGTTAAATGTAGTTCCCTGGGGCATTTCTTCCATGTTAACATAAAAATATTTATGTTCAATAAGCTCTTTGGACCTAGCCACTTAATGAGTTCATTATCTACTTAATACAAATTATAAGCGAACACAGAATGAACCACATTCTAAATATGTATTCATTTCTCTCTGGCTTTGCTCATGTCTCTCCTCCCCAATTTTTCTGTATGCCACAGAAACCTCCCCATCCTAGAAGATTATTACATAGTCCTAGACTTCATCCATTTTAAATATAAATAAATATTTATACTTAGAGTATCCCTGTAATTCTTCCCTCTAACTGACTGCTTCCTCTCAGGACACCATTTTAAGGAAGATGCTTAGATGGGTCATGTTTTAATACTTCAGGTTGTTCTCTTGATTTTCCTCCTTCCCCCTTTGGAATATAAACTTCTTGAGGGTAGGGATTGTTTTTCTGTTTGAATTTGTATTTTCAACTTTTAACACAGTGCTTGGCACACACTAAGTACTTAATAAATGCCTGTTGCCCTGGTACATCTATCAACTCTATTATTATTTATAACACAGTCCTCCATCTGGATAGGACAAGAATTATCCAACTAAGATGGAACAATCAACATGAACTAATCACCTTAGAAGTGCCATATGGGAATACTATGTGAGTAGAAGAGGGCATGAAGAATTTGTAAAATGTTTTCCTAAAGTTTAGGTAAACTCTCTATATAAGTAGGGGTAGCTTATGACTGTAGTGCAAAGAATGCTGGGCCTGAAGTTAGGAAATTCTGAGTTCAAATCTCATCTCAGACATTTACTAGCTGTTTAACTCTGGGCAAATCACTTAACTCTGCCTCAGTTTTCCCTTTTGTAAAATGAGGTAGAGAAGGACATGGCAAATCCTTCCAAAATCTTTGCCAAGAAAACTCCAAATGGGGTCATGAAGAGTTGGACAGAACTGAAAACAACTCAAGAATAACAAATATACATATGTATGTATTTATATATACACACTTGTACACATAAATACATACATATATATGCAATACTCATAAACACTGATACTGATCTATGTATATATATACATATAAATACATACATATATACACACAGAAAAATACATCTTCAGATAAACCAATCTCCTATAACATCAATAAAGGATAAAGTTGTTTTTTTTTTTTTTGTGGAGCCAGGTGGTACAGTGCTGGGTCAAATGTCAGGCAGAGATGAGTTCAAATCTGGCCTCAACACCACTTTCTAGCCATGTCACTCTAGGCAAGTCACTTAACCTCTCTTTGCCTCAGTTTTATCATTTATAAAATGGGGATAGCACCTGCCTCCCAGGGTTGTCATGAGGATCAAATGAGATAATAATTTTAAATTGCTTTGCACAGTGCCTGGCACGGAGTATAAACTCTATATCAATATTAGCTATTTTTTCATATGAACTGATCTTTTTTTTTTTAAACCCTTACCTTCTGTCTAAGAACCCATACTAGGTTATCAGTTCCTAGGCACAAGAGAGGTAAAGGCTGGGCAACTGGAATTAAATGACTTGCCCAGGGTCACACAGCTGAGGTGATATTTGAACCCAGGACTTCCTGTATCCAGGCCTGGCTGTCTATCCATTGAGCCAACTAGCTGCCCCTATGACCTGACCTTGAAGAAGATGCATTGACTCTTTGTGATCA
This sequence comes from Monodelphis domestica, assembly GCF_027887165.1. Taxonomy (NCBI): domain Eukaryota; kingdom Metazoa; phylum Chordata; class Mammalia; order Didelphimorphia; family Didelphidae; genus Monodelphis; species Monodelphis domestica. Next base: position 339,667,892 of record NC_077228.1, read on the forward strand.
CTATTTATAGCTAATAATTATCTCTTTATACATATGTTCTTTTGTTTTGCCTGTAATTCAAACTCAATGGCTTATAGTTTGCAGATTTTAATATTCTTTTGTCCTCTTTTAGAAAACTGGTGCATTTGACCATTCAACACTCTTTCCATTTTCTATTATGTTTTAAAGATCATTGGCAGTAGCGTGGCAATTCTATAGGTTCCCCAATCTAGAACTAGAAGGGCTTAATGGTAATCTAATTCAACTGCCTCATTTTATAGTTGTGGAAACTGAAGTGCAGAGAAGACAAATAACTCACACTGGTCTTCCCAATTCAAAGTCCAGCCTTCTGAGATTTGCCATAATGCCTTTGGAAATCTATTATTCTTTTAATACCTTGGTATTTAGTCCACATGGGCCTTGTGACTCAAGCTCATTAAGAGCAGCTAGGTGCTCTCTTACTAGAGACTGACCAGACACAGCACTAGGTCAGTATCCTAAAGAATTCATTTGAGGGGGCAGCTGGGTGGCTCAGTGGATTGAGAGTCAGGCTTAGAGACGGGAGGTCCTAGGTTCAAATCTGGCCTTAGACACTTCCCAGCTGTGTGAACCTGGGCAAGTTACTTAGACCCCATTGCCTAGCCCTTACCACTCTTCTGCCTTGGAGCCAATACACAGTATTGACTCCAAGATGGAAGGTGAGGGTTTAAAAAAAAAGAATTCATTTGAGAGGTGAGGCAATAGCATAGGAATGAATGTAGGAATGGTAACAAATATATTTATTCATCACTGACTTGCCAACAACTATAAACACTGGTCACAGAACTCCAAAAGCAAGACGGTCCCAAAGTCAAGGAGCTTAACATTTTAGTAGGAGGAGACAAACCTATAGTTTCCTGGTGGCCAAGGACAACGTGTGGGTTGGTTTGCTAAGTGTAAAGCCATAAGGCAGTTAGTTACATAGCATGCTCTGTAGTGGATAGAGGGCTGATCTTGAACTCAGGAGCATGTGGCTTTGAAACTTGCCTCAAGACACTGACTAACTTTGAGACCCTGAGCAAGTCATTTCGTGAACCACACTCTCCTCATCTGTAAGATGGTGGTCCTCAAAGAGTTATTGTGAGGATCAGATGAGATAAAAATACAATTTCTTACTCTCCTCCTACTTATCTTGGGTTTTTAACTCAATTTAACTCAATAACCCAGTGGATTATTGATGATGATGAAGGGCAGGACAATAGATTTCATAGACTTTAAATGAGGAAAGAATATTAAGACTTGGTGGTGGAGGAATAATGTGTTGGTGGCAACAGGGACCAACTATTCCTCCTTCAGGCTCTGTGAGTTATTGGGGAATGAGAAAGAAAGTGGTCACCAGAAGAAAGGGATGTATTATCCTTAGGGGAGAGCCCAATTTCTGTTAAAACAAATGGGTAGAAGGAAACACTTTAGAACTATGATTAATATGGTGATAAATCATGAATCCAGAGCACTGAAGATGAATCATGTCACTTACCTCATGTCAGAGAGGTGGTGGAATTCAAATCCAGGAGACATGCCTATCTGGATATGGCCAATGTGGGAATACACTATGCTGAACTATTTTGTATTTATTTTGAAGATTTTTTATTTTATTGTCCTTTGGGGGAGGAGCAATGGGAAGGAGAAATTTTTTTTTCAACCATATAGTTTTCTAGTTCCAAAGGTGGGAGAAACATCATTGCATTATACTGTGCTATGTTGTTTCTGGGGATTCATTGTTCGTTTTAGACATTTTCCCCTATGGAATTACAATATTCTCATGTCTCTGATATATTCTGTGAAGACCAGAAGAGTTGGTTTTGAGTTCCTTAGTCCTAGTCCCAATTCAGTCATGAAGGGACTATGACAAACAAACAAAGGGTCTTGTTCCAAAGAATACTCTTTCATCAGGATCAGCAGCATTTCCCATTAATTGCCCATTTGCCTGGGACACTGCATAATGTTCTAAAGCACCAGAGGAAGATCTGCTGTTCTTTCTAGGGAGCAGTAAGACTCTTCCCCCTTTTTCTCCCTCTCCTGCCTTCTCTGTCACCCAAACTTCTGTCAAATATTCCCAGAATGATGGGAAGAACCACAAAAAGTTATTTAGTTCAGCCTCCAGGCAGGGCTGTGCCTAAATCTTACCAGATGGATTGTCATTTGTCTTACTGTTAAAAAGAACTACAAGAAAAGGGATTATAGTTTACTTCCTTTCACACTTGGTTTGAGGGGCTCCTATTCTATATAGTTAAGGTCTTCTTTATGTCTAACTCAATTCCCTCCTGTTGTAACTAAATTCCATTTTTTTCTGGCTCTATTTTTAGGGGAGTTGAAGAAAGATTTCTTTTTTTAATTTGATTTTTATTTTCATGTGAAAAACACTTCCATATTGGTCACTGTTGTTAGAGCAAACTCAAAAGTAAATAAAACCCCAAAATAAAACCAAAAATCCAAAAATACATTGATGGGAAAGATGACTCCAACAGTTCTTTCTCTGGATCTGGATAGCATTCCCTGTTATAAATCTTTCAAGATTGTCCGTCTTGCAAGGCAGAAGAGTGGTAAGGGCTAGGCAATGGGGGTCAAGTGACTTGCCCAGGGTCACACAACTAGGAAGTGGCTGAGGCCAGATTTGAACCTAGGACCTCCTGTCTCTAGGGCTGACTCTTAATCCACTGAGCTACCCAGCTGCCCCCTGTTTTTTTTTGTTTTTTTTTTAAAACCCTTACCTTCCGTCTTGGAGTCAATACTGTGTATTGGCTCCAAGGCAGAAGAGTGGTAAGGGCTAGGCAATGAGGGTCAAGTGACTTGCCCAGGGTCACACAGCTGGGAACTGGCTGAAGCCAGATTTGAACCTAGGACCTCCCATCTCTAGGACTGGTTCTCAATCCACTGTGCTACCCAGCTGCCCCCAAAGTTTTCAAAGATAATCATTGTCCAGTATTGCTGCTAATGTCTACAATGTTCTCCCAGTTCTGCTTATTTCTCTCAGCATTACTTCCTGCAGATCTTTTCCCACTTTTCTGAAATAATTTTGCTTATCATTTCTAATAACACAATAGTATTCTATCATCATCAAGTACTACGATTTGTTCAGCTATTCCCCAATTGGTGAATATCCCCTTAATTTTCAACTCTGCCACTGCAAAAGGAGCTGTTATAAATATTTTTGTACACGTTAGGTCATTTCCCATTTAAAAAAATCTCTTTGGGATACAGACCTAGTAGTGGTTTTACTGGATATAACAAGTTTGGATTGGGAGGTATCAGGGAAGAGGGAATTGAGATTTCCCTAGATTGGGTTTGAGTCTCTCTCAGCTTTTGAGCTGACTCCAGGCCTCACAGGCTGGTGGAGGGTTTCTTTTATTCCTGTCTATGCCAATCTGTGCTAGTTTTCTTAAATTCAAAGTCTTAGCAGTAGACAGCAAGAGGAAGAAAAGGTTCTGAATTTCAGTGCTGGTTGGGCCTGTCTCTTCGGGCTGATGCCCCTAAAGACCAGTCTTACAGTTCAAACTGCTTCCCTTAAGTCCTTTTGCTCAATGACATGATCACAGGAATCCAGGTAGAGCACACAGTTGTGAAAATCAGGAATAGAGGTACTTCTATCACGAGACAGGGAGAGAGACTCCTTCAAGTCTGAGGGCCAGGAAGCAAAAGCTAGTCAGGATACCAACCACTACTCCCAGTTTCCCCTTGCCCCACCAACTGTCATTCTTGTCAATATCTTTTCTCTGATATTCCAACTGCTTTTTGTTCCACCTGATGGGCAGAAAGTCCAAAACTTGCTTCAGTTTTCCTTTCCACAATAATCAAGAAACATTTATTAAGTGTTTACTATGTATTAAGAATTTCCTAGTCACATGGAATGTTCACCTCCTCTCCAAGGTGGAATAGTATAATTTTGCTCTGCATCTAATAATAATAGCTAACTTTTTCTAGTGCTTTCAGGTTAATAAAGCATTTTGCATATATTATCTCATTCAATCTAAACACCAAGAATGTAAGATAATGAGCTCTGAAAAGTGAGCAGTGGATAGAGCACTAAACTTCCTGAAAGCCTCAGACACTTAGCAAGGCAAGTAACTCAAGGCAAGTCACTTAATTTCTGTCTGACTCAACTTCCAGATCTGTTAAATGGAGATAAAAATATCATTTGTCTCTCAGGTTGATGAGGATCAAATACAATAAACAGGGTAAAATACTTTGCTTGAATTCAACCTAAATCAAGGCATTCTGCCTAGAAGAGTAAGCACATTAAAGTGAGGAATAGCAGAAGCAATCTCTTCTTAAAATATAATCATTAGCAATAATTTTAAAAAATTGCAGTTTTTTGTTTGTTAGTTTGTTTTTTCCTTTTCACCCAACTCCAAAACACATCTTTGAAACTCCAAATTTAGAACTTCTCACCTTAATTTTATTTCCCAAATAATTTATTCCCCAAGTATTTCTTACTGGGAAGAGAATATAACATGACCAGATGACATATACATCTTGGACAATTTCACAAGTACAATTTAAACTATCCAAAAGGTGTTGCCTCATAAAGTAAATAGTACTCCATCAATTAAGCCTTTCTGTGAAAGATAAGTGATCTACCTCCCTTTCTCCTTCCTTTCCTCTCTTACCCCCTTCCTTCCTACTTCCTCTCTCCCTGAACTTAATGAAGTAGTAAAGAGCCAGATATTTATGAAGAAAATAGAGAAAGAAATTTCTTTGCAAGCAAAGTGCCAATTACAAAGCAGTTCCTCCCTCCCTCTCAGAACTTCCTTCTTTCCTTCCTTCCTTCCTTCCTTCCTTCTTCCTTCCTTCCTTCTTCCTTCCTTCCTTCCTCTTTCCTTCCTTCTTCCTTCCTTCCTTCCTTCCTTCCTCCTTCCTTCCTTCCTTCCTTCCTTCCTTCCTCCTTCCTTCCTTCCTTCCTTCCTTCCTTCCTTCCTTCCTTCCTTCCTTCCTTCCTTCCTTCCTTCCTTCCTTCCTTCCTTCCTTCCTTCCTTCCTTCCTTCCTTCCTTCCTTCCTTCCTTTTCTGTTTCTAAGGTCTTTTTCAAGCTCAAAATTAGACATGCCTATCCTAAGATTATTTCTGGGCTCCCAGTTTCCTCATCTATTAAAAAAAAAGAGATTGGACCAAATCAGGAGGTCTTAAATTTGAGTCTGTGGATATTACATTTTTATGACTTTTTCAATATAATTCTCCTTCTTTATAATTCTCTTCGTTTTGTTTTCTTCATTTTAAGACTACCTTGAAAATGAGTCAATAGATTTCATTAGTCAGCCAAAGGGGTAGATAACAAAAAATGTAATAACTTCATTGACTGGATTCTATAATTCCTTCTCTGTCCAGATTATGTGACTCAATCCTATGATCCTTTCCTATATAGATTGTGCTAAAGACACAATGACAAAGTATTTTGCTCCCCTTCTTCAATATTTCTTATCAGTTACTAAAACCTGTTATTACAATCCTTCCTCATGACAGACATATGACAATGTCCAAGGATGATAGCTTATCTTGCATTACTGGCATCTTAAATTAATGTCTTCCCCTTTGGGGAGGCCCCTTAGGTCTTTAACTGGGATTCAGGAAGAAAGTTTGTTTTATCAGCAGGACATTTATGAACAATGACTCAGAGGGGGCTAGTGTATTTGTGTATGGGTGTGGAGGGGCTTACTTCTTAAATGAAAAATTTCATCCAAAGGTATAGATTAATTGAGATCTGAAACTTTCTTTTTTAATTTTAAGAAATTTAATAATTTAAAATATTTTAAAATTGTATTAATATTGTCCTTTTTATGTCAGCTTTAGATCTCATCTCACTCCATCTTATATAACAAATTTTTTTTAAAAAGAGGAAAACAAGCTAAATTAAACTAATTGCCTTCACAATCAATGTTATCCATATTGTTCCATACCCATTAGCCTCCACCTTTGTGGAGAAAGGAGAAGGTGCCATAGAACTTTCTCTTTTATGACTCTTAATGTTCTCTACTCATAGAAATATTATACTTTTTTTTCCAAGCCCAGCTTAAATTAGATCTTGTCTAAGATTTCCCTGATCACCTTCCACTGAACTTCTTTGATCTTTCTGTTCTGTTCTATAAAGGACCTTTTAATGTTAATGTTCACATGTTGATATCCCTCCCCCAGCTCTGTCCTCTTTGAAGACCCTGACCTTGGCTAATTTGCTTTTGTTTCTCTCATAATCCTTAGCACAGTGCTTTGTATCACATTGGTGATCAATAAATGTTTTAAGCAAAAATAAAAAGCAATCAAAGAGAGAATATGTTATAAATTTCATGCCATTTGTCAACTTTAAGTCAGATCTGATTTTTTTTTAGAATTGTTTTGTCCTTACTTGATGATTTGAGAAAAATCTTGGAAAAGTTCTCCTTTAACTTCTAGGATAAAATTCAAATGAATTGGCATGGCATTTAAAGCTTTCCACAATATGGTTCCTGCCTACCTTTCTGAGTTTATAATTATATTTCTCCCCTCCAAGGGTAGTTAAGCTGGTGAATCAACAATCTGGATTACAAGTTTCTTATTCCTCCTACGCATAATTCTATATCTCACCACTATTTCTATGTGCAAGTGGTATTTGGTCACCTTTATTCTTTAGTGATCCTCCAGTTATGAATACTCTCTCCTAGAAACTGAATTTTATTATTTTGTTTTTATTTACTTGTATACAAATTTTATCTCTTCTAGGATGGCACTAGCCTTTTGAGGGTAGGGACCATTCATTTTTTGTCATGTCATCAGCATCAAGTATAGTGTTTCACACATTTTGTTGTTGTTCAGTCATTTTTCAGTTATGTTTGACTTTCTGTGATTCCATTTAGGGCTTTCTTGGCAAAGATACTATAGGGTGGTTTGCCATTTCTCCTTCAGCTCATTTTACAGATGAAGAAACTGAGGCAAATAGGGTTGTGACTTGCCCAGGGTCACATGGCTAGTAGGTGTCTGAGGCTGTATTTGAACTCATGAAGATGAATCTTCCTGACTCTAGTGCTGGCATTCTACCAACTGTGCCACTTAGTTGCCATGCCTAACATATTGTAGGCAGCTGATACATGTTTGTTGGGTTGAACTGAATATTGATTCAGTACAGTATAGGACCAAGAACAACACTGGATTAAGAACTTGGAGGAAGACTGTATATTCCGATTCTGGCTTGACTCTTAATTAACTTTGAGACCTTAAGTAAGTCACAAATGCTTGGCTTTAGTTTCTTTATTTAGAAGATGGAAGGGAAATGATTATAGGATCATAGCTTTAGGGCTAAAAGTTGAACCTTAAAGGCCAACCTTCTCATGTTATCGCAGACTTGAGGCAGATGGAGTTGACCAGCTTTGTACAGATGGTAAGTCTCTCAGGTGGGATTTGAACCAGGTCATTCTGACTTCAAGTCCACTAGGTCATATTTCTTCTGAAGCCTGCTCCTTCTAACCCTAAATTCCATGATTCTCTGGAAGTAGCTTCATAAGGAGTGTAGAGAGTGCTAGACATGAGGCAGTACTAGATGAACAATGTTATAAATTTGAGTCTGAAAGTCCAAATAGGGGAGAAGTTTGGGGGGGGGGAAGCACTGAAACAATCTGAGTTGCAGATAGGCTTAGAAGCAAGGCTTTAAAGAGCTTTAAAGGCACACTCTAGCTCTAACACAGTGGATATTCCTTTGATTGCACAGACCAAGTAACAGAAGCAAGTAATATTCCCAGCTAGGCTTTAAATATAACACCTCCTCAAGGTGTTTTGGGAAGGGTAGAGGGAGAAGAGTGCTAGTGGAGGGGGCCTGTATTTGCGTTTGTGCAAAATTCCTTGAAGGCTGGAGGGATTGCTTGTTTAATTGGGCCCCACTTACAGGCAGGATCACAAGTACAGCACTATGAATGAAGCATGGCATGCGACTTGAAGTTCATGCTTTTCAAACAAGAGGATAGATGTCAAACAACACACACACGTCCCAGACTACAAAAAGTGGCACCCATCCATCAGATGACCTTAAAAGTCATGGAAGTTGGCCTTCTTCATCCCAGGTGCACCTCCTCCCTCCCCCCACCCCCCCCACCCCCTTCATCTACACTAAGATCTGCAAAGGGAAAATTTTATATGGCTGCACAAGGAACTGTAGGGTATAGGATGTAGTTAATACATCTGGAGCATGTTTAATGAAGGAGAAAAGGTATGTGTGTGTGAACTGAGGGGGGAGTGGGCTTAAAGAGAAACCCCAAGTATGTGCAAATGAATACGTTTTATTGATGTCAGCAAGGGATCTACACCTTCCCCCTAGCTGTGTTAGAGTGAAAGCTAATGATGAGCTGGTGGAATTTCAAAATTTAGTGTAAGAATTTGAATTCCACTCTATTCTAAATGTTGCAGTCATTCCCCAGATCCTTAGTATATAATGGTAAAACTTTCATCTGATAGGAGGCTTTTGTTTGGAGTCCTGATTCTAACTGCCAAATCCTCACAAAATAACTGGGAGTTATGTAAAGCCCAGTTATGTTTCCAATTTGACTAATGCGGAAATTAAGGTGCCTGGGGTCATTCATTTTCCTGGAGCTAGGCTGGCCCTGGGCAAAGTGGTGAAGCAGAAACTTGGAGTTTGGTTTCCTTTCTGCTCCTTTTCCCATTTTTCATCAATCTTGGACTCCTAAAATACTGACACAGTAGGGTAGTAGAAAGACCAATGACTGGACCTAGAGAACATGTGTTCAAATTTTACCTCTGTGGGCAGCTGGGTGGCTCAGTGGATTGTGAGCCAGGCCTAGGGATGGGTGGTCCTAGATTCAAACCTGGCCTCAGACACTTCCTAACTGTGTGACCCTGGGCAAGTCACTTAATCCTGTTGCCTAGCCCTTTTCGCTTTTCTGCCTTAGAACCAATATAGAGTATTGGTTCCAAGACTGAAGATAAAGGTTAAAAAACAAAAACAAAAAGAAATCAAAAAACTTCCCACTGGAGCTACCTATTGCCTTCAGGCTGGTTATATTGTGACAACCTAACTATAAAATAAAGAGGTTGTATTAGATATCTTCAGAGATCTCTTCCAGCCCTAGACCTATATTTTTATTTTTTGTTCTTGAGGGAAAGGACCTGCCAAATTAATTCATATATGGGATCTAGTAGCTTATGTTATAAAGTCTGGGAGAAAGCTCATTTTCCCAACATTTTTTTGTATTTTCCTCTAAAATGGAACTTATTCCATAGTTAACAGACTTATAATGATCCTAAAAAACACTCCTGACATGAATATCATTTGTCAAGTTTGTGCCAGAGTTGAGAGAGAAGGGAAGAATTGTGAGGCATAAGAATGACGTATGGGGATTTTTAAAGATTAATAGGAAGAAAGACAAAAATGGACATCAGAATGCAAATAGGGGAAGCTGGTTGGCATAGCTGATAGAGTTCTGGGCTTGGAGTCATGAAAACCTGAGTTGGAATTCAGCCTCTGCCACTTACTAGTTGGGTTACCCTGGGTTACCATTTAACCCTGTTTGCCACAAAATAAATAAGTAAAAAAGAACTAGTCTTCTTGGGCCCCTCCAACTTTTTTCTTAGGTTAAGCTGCTAATAGCAAGATAGCAATGAGTACCCTTTTGCCATGAGCCCAATTGGGGGGGGGGGGATAATAAAGCAGGACTCAGAGAAGAACTCAGAAAAATCATTCCAAGTCTGAAATACTCTGTAGGGTAACAATTACTCAAAATCACAACTCATGAGTCAGTCTGCCCTTTCTCAGTATCTTATCTTTTACCAGCCAGCTACAGGATTGATGAGTTCAAAGTATAAGATATTTAATCAAACAGTAAGGCAAATAAAGTGGTCAAATTCCTTCCATGCACTTATATTTGAGGCAGCTAGGGAACTCAGTGGATAGAGGGCCAGGCTTGGAAATGGGGAGTCCTGAGTTCAAATTTGACCTCAAACACTTCTTAGCTGTGTGTCTCTGGGCAAGTCACTTAAGTCCAATCACCTAGCTCTTATTGCTCTTCTGAGTTGGAACTGATATTTAGTATTGGGTCTAAGATAGAAGCTAAGAGTTAAAACAAGTGGATTACATTTCCACACAAGTTATCATACCATCAGTAGGGAATGTTGTACATGCAGAGAATGCATGATAAGTCACATATGTAAGGAACACGTGTGGCCAGAGAATATGCAAGGAATCTGTAAGGCCATTCATAGGAAACAGGAGATCCAAAACATTGGGAGCGTGTAAAGTCAGGATATACACATGTTCAGGATGATTTATACCTCTGTTTCTGTTGAAATGGCAACATTGTCTGGCAATGTCAATATTTGCTGGGCTGGAAATCATGTCTCTATTTTCTGCTGGGCACCTATGGTTTATGGTTGAGGAGATACTTTCAGCAAAACACTTGTTAGCTTCAGTCTTCCTGACTTTAGGTCAAGCCCTCTAGCTATGGGTGTCACCTGGATACATGTGTAACCAACCCCCTGTACTCATACTTTGATGCTCATAAGTTAACTTTGTTACAGATTGAGTATTTCATGAAAGCTACAGAAATTAAGTCCAGCCTGTTTACCAGCTGAGAGTTCTAGAAGCTACTATTAATATGTTTCGGCCACCTCAAAGACCCATGTTGGTGCTATCCTGCAGGAAAAAAACGTCTAACTCTGATCTTTTGTTGACACTGCTGTTCCAAAATTTAATGTGAGTCGATATTTTCCAGTTTTTTGGAGGGGAATATTGAGAGACATCAGCAGGGTTGCTTTCTATACTCTATTATCTTGGTTTTGTCCCCATAAATATTATAATCCCTCTCCAATTCCCTACTGATGGTCTGCAAATGTCGCCATCTTCTTTTTCCTCTATTTGAACCTTCTGAATCAGAGATCATGCCCTGGGAGATTTAATCCTTTCTTCCCTATATCTTTTACCTTTGGGTCTATACTATCTTCATTGGTAAATGTGTCACATGAGCTACTCTTGTCTAGCCCCAGATATACTTCACTTTAAACTCCAGTTATCTTCTTGCTATCTGCCCTGATCACCCATTCATGAACTCCCTTCACTCTTGCTTTCCAGCTTTGAAACAACAGTTAATTCAATTTTCCCGAAACTACTGTAAAATTTGTCTATTTGACTCCCCTATGACTTTACTCTTTGACCAAAAGACTTTATAAACTTAAAACTATTTCTTTGCTAGTACTCTCCTATATGTGCTGTCTTCCCCAATTCAAATGTAAGCTCCTTAAAGGCAGGCACTGTATCATTTTTATAATCGTTTTGAAACATTTATCATAGTGTTTGATTTATTGCAAGCATTTAAGAAATACTTTTATATGCATTCATTTGTTCATTCATTCATTCATTTATTCATTCATTTACTGATCTTTTGTCAGTGCTGTATGGTAGGCATGTTTAGACCTTCTGGCCTTTTAGTTCTAAATCAGAGGGAGTACACCCTTTGCATTTATTGTAGAATATGGGATAAGACTTTTTTGTTTTTCTGCAATTCTCATACAGGATATTTTTTCCTAGGTAATTTATGTTTTGGGTTTATCAAACACTGGCTTATTGAGTTCCATTATTTCTGAATCTCTTTTGCCTAAGCTGTCCCACTGATCTGTTTTTCTATTTTTTAACCAGTACCAAATGGTTTTCATGACTGCTGCTTTATAATATAACTTGAGGTCTGGAAGTGCTATTCTCCCTTCATCTCTACCAATTTTTATTATTTCCCTTGATATTCTAGATCTTTTATATCTCCAAATGAACTTTATTTTTATTTTGTCTAGCTCTATAAAGTATCCCTTTGATAGTTTAATTGGTATAGCACTAAATCTGTAAATTAACTTTAATCATATTGCCATTTTTATTAGATTGACCTGACCCAGACATAAGTACTGATTTGGATAGTATCCTAGTACAAGTTAAGTCTTTATTCTTTTAAGAAACTATTTAAAATGAAAACTATTTAGGTATTGATTATGTATGTTTTTAAATTGATTTCCAGGGTTTATGTTTAAGATGCATAGGTAACTATAGGAAATATATATGATAAAAATTCATTTCCTAATGGAGAAGAGGTCAAATGATATTAACAAAGTTATCATAAGAAGAATCACAGATGAAAGAATGCTCCAAACTACTAATCAGAAAAGAACAAGTTGAAACAACTAGAAAGTTTTGTTTCATACCCAGAAAATTGGTAAAATAAAAAAAATATGGAAAATTGTTGTTGGATGGGTTGTGAAAGATGAGCATACTAATGCATTGCTGGTAGAGCTGTGAATTAGTACAGCATTTATGGAAAATAATTTAGAATCATACAAAGAAAGTAATTATAATGCCTAAATCATTTAACTCAATTAGTGCTAAAAAGGAGGTCCACTTACATATCAAATTACTTATAGCAGCTTTTTTTGTGGTAAGCAAGAACTAAAAATAAAGTATTTGTTGGGGAAGGATTAAAATATTGTGGTTCATGAATGTAATGGAACTATGCTGTAAAAAATGATGAACATAATGAGTACAGAAAAGTGTGGAATGATTAAAATAAATTGATCCAAAATGAAGTAAGCAGAACCTGGATAACAATATACACTAGAACAATAACAAAATAAATGGAAAGAACAATAATTAATATTTATATGTAATGTCAAACTTCTTTGATGTATTCATCAGTTTTATGGAATGTTTTTATTTCTTGTTCTTTTAAAAATTCATTATTATGTCAAATCTCTGGAAGGGCATGGTGAAAGCACACCAGAAAAGCTAGGTAATGTAAAAACAAATGTTATCAATAAAATTTATTTTTTAACAAGAGAGAATGATTTCAAATTTCCAAACAATAATAAAATATGGACAAGGTAAAGTGTACCCTTACATGCTGTCAGATTTTGTCACACCCCTCAAAGATCCTTCACTTAAAAATAATTTTATTACTATAATTTGTGATTTATATCACCAGAATTTCTCCCTGCAATATTCCCTCTACCTCTCCAGAAATCTATCCCATGAAATTTTTAAAGAAAAAACTCAGTAAAACTGATTAATATATTTAAGAAGTCTGAAAATAATTGTAATGTACCTATGACCTCTCACCTATTCAAAGGAAAGGAGTGGGGAGTATCTTCCAAAATCTTTTCATACATGATCTTTACAATATCACATAATTTAATTTTGTTTATATTGTGGTTGTTCTTTTCACTTGTAATAATGTTTTGCTTTCTTGGCTGCTTACTTCATTCTGCATTAAATAATGTGAATAATTATATGATTTTCTATATTTGTCATTTTTATATAGTCACATTCTATTACATCCAGTTAATAATAATTTTAGTCATTTACTTTGCCATTACTCAGTAGATAATTTGTTTCTAGTTCTTTGATACCTCTAAAAGTTATACCCAAAATATTTTTGAATGCAAAGGATTTCTTCTTATTAATGTCCTTTGGAGATATAAGCCTTGTAGAAGAATGTTTGGGACAAAGGATATGGAAATTTTAATCACTTTATTTGCATAATTTCAAATTGCTTCTGAAAATGGTTTTGCTGATTCATAACTAACTCCACCAACAATTACTAGTGTATCTATCTTCCCACAAGCATTCCAACCTTAACTATTTCAATCTTGTGGGTTATTTTTTTTTTTTATAATTTACTGAATGTGAGGTGAAGCCTCAAAATTATTTTGATGTGCATTTCTCTTCTTATAAGTGATTTGGAGCATTTGTTTATATGATTGTTAATGGTTTTTAATTCTTCTGAGACTGTTTGCTTACATCTTTTGACCACTTATCTTTTGGGAAAGGGCTTTTGATTATTTAGCTACCTATCCATCTAGAAAATGCTTAACTGAGAAATTTCAAGCAAAGATTTTCCCCCCTCCATTATATCATTGTCTTTCTTATCCTAGATGCATTAATTTTATTTATGAAGAAGCTTGGATTCTTCATTGAAGGAGAGGGTTGAAGGATCTTATTCTCAAAGAATCATAGATTTAAAGCTGAAAATCCCTTTAGAGAGGTAATTTAGTCCAAATCCAGAGATCTTCCCACAGTTCAATATTTTTCTCAATGAGATAAAATCCTAAAGGTGGATTTTTTCTTTTTTTTAACTTTAAATTTTTTAAAATTTATTTTTACCAATCATACGTATCTCTTAAAGATTTTTTTTAGCTCCATTTTCTATCCTTCTCTCCCTCTCCTCTCTGCTACTTGAGGTGGCCAGTAATTTGATATAGAGCATACCTGTGCAGTTATGGAAAACATTTCCATATTAGCTACATGGCAAAAGCCATATTAGCTACATTGCTAAAGAAAACACAGCACCCGCCCTCCTCCCCAAAGAAAACCCCAAGAAAAATAAAGAAGTTTAAAAAAAGTCTGCTTCATTCTGCATTCAGTTTCCACCAGTTCTTACTGTGGAAATGGATGGCATTTTGCATGATTAGTCCTTCAGAATTGTCTTGGATCATCATATTGCTGAGAATAGCCAAGTCATTCACTGCTGACTACACAAAATTGCTATGACTGTGTACACTATTCTCCAGATTCATCTTGTTTCATGCTGCTTCAGTTCATATAAATGTTCTCAGGGGAGAATTTTAGACACAAGGATAGGTTTTAAGAGAAAGTAATTTTAGGCCAAATCTCCCCTCTATTTTATTTAGTGACATTCATATAGAATTATAAAGCTTACAAAGTGGTTTACATAAATTATTTCATCTTTGCAATAGGACAACTTTGTAAATTATGCACTTATTAGTCAGCATGTAAACAAGTAGGAACTTTCAGGACACACATAGAGTAGATAGAAATTCGTCATATCTCAGAGGATTGGACTAGCATCTGGAGGGATTGGCAAAGGGGTCCTGCAGAAGATGGAATTTGAGCTGAATCTTGTAAAAAGCAATGGAAACCAAGGCAAAAATGAGGAAGAAGAACATTCTATGCATGAAGGGAAGCTAGTACAGAGAATAAAATATAAAATGTGTTCGTTAGTTAACTAATAACTAATATTTATATAGTACTTCCAGTGTGCCAGGTACTATGCTAAGTGCTTTTATAAAGCACTTTGTATTATTATATCATTTGATTCTAATAATGACAAATTCCAAGCAGCCACTTCATATTTGATTTTAAAAGTGATAGGAATATACCAAAGTGAAAAACTAGGAGTGGTCATGATGGTGACTATAGTGAGAACAGTTAGTTTTAATATGGTATTATTTGATTTCTAATATGTCTGTAACGTTACATTTATATTAAAGCCTTTTCCTCCTTCCTTTGTCTTAACAATCATATGAGTGTCCTCACATTCATTCCCCTAGAACATTCTCTAAAATTGGAGTAATTAATGTTGAGAATCTGTGTCCTTTCTGGCAGGCAAATCTGGCTAATAAAACATGTCCAGAGGGACATGGCCTTGATTTATTCCATTGGGATGAGTAGTGGAAGTCAAACAACCAGACCTGATTAAATTTCTCCATCTACATTAGCAAGGATGTTGGAAGTCTGTGATCAGACACGTGACTTCCACTATTATGAGAGGATCAGAGAGGGAATGGAAATTATTAGCTCACCTATTCATTAGGCATCCACCAATTAAAGATATCTTAGGCTGTCTTTGGGAGGACTGGATAATGAGCCTTTAGAATTGAATTTAAATGACTCCGGATTATGGATGAATTGTCTCTAATCACTGAGAGAGACCATGGACCATTAATTTGTTGTTTATTGCTAGTCTAATCAATACATTGATTTTTCTTATTCAGAATCCATTCTCTTGGGATTTTTACTTGTCACAGGAGTTAGACCTAAACTTTAGAAAAATTTACCTTGGAAGGTAGGTGGAGAATGAATCAGAAAGATGAGAGACTTTAGGCAAGGAGATGACTTAAAAAGCTATTTCAGTAGTCCATGCAGGAGGTGATGGAGTCCTGGTTTAGATTTATAGTTGTCTCAGTGGAAAAAAGGGAATTTTTTTCAAGAGATGTGAAGGTAGAAATGATGAGATTTGTTGATTAAATAGAAATGTAGAGTGAGGGGTTGAGAATGAAGATAAAGTAATGGTTCTGGGTAGGGGATAAGATAATAGAAGACTGTGTCCTTAATGGGCAGCTAGGTGGTGCCATGGATAGAGTATTGGGGCCTGGAATCAGGAAGACTCATCTCCTTGAGTCTAAATCTGACCTCAGAATTAACCCTGTTTGCCTCAGTTTCTTCATCTATAAATATGAGCTGGAGAAGGAAATGGCAAACCATTCCAGTATCCTTGCCAGAAAAACCCAAAATGAGGTCACTGACAGTTGGATATGGCTCAAAAATGACTGAATAACATGTCCTCAATAGTCATAGAAGAATTCAGAAAGGCAAAGGTTTTGAGGAGTTGGAAGACAGTGAATTCTGTTTGGAGCATATTGGATTTGCGGTGCCTATAGGGTCATTCAGTCCAAAGGCAGTTGGAAATGTGCATCTAGATTAGGAGAGAAATTAGAAGTAGATAATATGTAGATTTGGGAATCATCTGCATAAGTGATTATCATCTACATTTTATAAATGAGAAAACTGAGGACCAGATAGATTTAGGAATTTACAAGTGACCATGCAACTAATAAGGGCCAGAAGTAGATTTGAACCTAGATTCCTCACAGTTGAATGCAATGTATTTCTGCAGGTTTAGGTTGACACATAATAACTGACTAGAAGAAAGTAGCACCAAAGATGACATAACTAGAGTGTAGTACCTTTGTTTGCCCAATAAATGTTTCTTGTTCCTAAAGAGAGAGGTTCACGATCCTTTCTGGAATCATCCAAAGATGTAAAGAAAAGATATCTGACAATGTTGGTATTTGCTAATTTTAACATATCCATAATTTTGTAAGGGAAATTTTCTTAAAAAAGAATTAAGGAAAAGAAAAATTCCTTTAAAAGATTTATTATATATTATGCTATGGATTTATATTATACATATCATGTTATAGATATCTTTTTAATATAGTTCTGTACTTCTGGACTAGTCTGAACCAGAACACAGCTGTATACATACAATACTCATTTTTGGCTTTTTTTTTCTTCTGTTCAGACTTGTAAATCCAGAGATGCTCACTTGGTTGAAATAAAGGAAGCCAGAAGTCAGAGCCTTCATCCTTGTATAAAGTTCCCTCTTGGGAATATTTCTTCTTGCCTGGTCCTATGGTTCTGAACAGATCTTGTCTTAATTATTTGTTCCTCTATCTTCTGTCCTGTTTTCCTGGATTTACATGAACTGGGTTTAAGCCTGACCACTGGAAACTCTAAACTTGTTCACCCCAATAACCTTCTTGGTTTCCAGCCTCTTGTTTTGGCCTGGCTTTTGGCATCCATGAGGTCTTTAACTCTCAGGCTATATCTACTGTGTCTAACACTCTTTTGGTCCTGGCCCCCATCTGAAAAGCTCTTTTGCTGTCCATGCCTAGGCATGGCGATTAGACTATTGACCTATACTTCACCTTACAAAATGAAATGGATCATTTCATAAAACATTTTTTAAAACTTTTGCTCATGGATGCAGATTCAGAGGCAGTCTTTTTTGGATAGAAAGTTAACCCCACAAAATTATAAAGCATTTAATCTAATTTTTTAATTCCTCTATTGTTATCTTGGTTTTAAAACAAAGATGCTTATTTCCAGATGTTTAGTTCTGCCATGCTCAGGAACACATGGGAATGTTTTGTAGTGTCTGGCTAAGTAGGTTGGAAAAAATTGAAACAGATGTCTTTGTATTAACTCTATCTATTCTTTCTTGCCCTAATGAAATTCTGGATGGAATATCTTTACTGAGTAGTCATGAGATTTTCTTTAATATTATTTCCCTAAGTCAGTACCATGGTTGCTATTGAGCCAACATGGAACTAACTATATATCTTGGGTTAAGTTTTAATTGTACCATTATCATGACAGACATTCTTTGGAATTATTTGGTATAGTATTGGGACCCAGCCATAGTTTGACTATAATTTTGTATAAAATAAAAGACAGTAATAGACTTTGAATGTTGCCACAGTTATCTTTCTCCTCTTTGTCTTAAGGGATGATAATATATCATGGCATTTCCTTGGTCAGAATTTAAGAAGCTATATCAATTCATTCCAATAAAATTCAGATCAATCCATCAAATAATTTTAAAATGCTTAATATGTGCAAAGCATTGGGGGAGATGTCAGGGATTAAAAATGAAAAGTGAGTACCTGTCCTAATGATTTGTATTCTAAAAGGGGTTACAACACACACACAACACATACATACACACATACTTGTACTTTAAGTTCAAAATTTGTTTGTATATCTTGACAAGTGTAAGTGTGCCATTAGGTCTTGGGGTCTCTGGGTATTTGATTGATTTGTATTTACTTGTATTTATTCATTTTTATATTCTTTCTATAGATGCTTCTATATGTACTTGTTGCCTTCTGCATCATAATAAAAAGCTCTTTGTAATGATTTTTTTCATGCATGGTGTCTGTATCTCCACTAGCTATCATAGTTCTTAGTACATAGTAAAGTAGTTTATTTTTCTTTGTAACCAAAGAGACAAAATAAAAAAAAATGCCATCACTATTTTGGGTTCAATGTACAGTTTGACTGTGGCTGATCAGACCAATCTAAGATCAGAAAATTCTAACATATGTCAGTTACAAATAGTATGACCTAACACATAGTAGTTGCTTAATAAATGCCAGTTGATGAATCAGATCTCTAATATTCTTCTTGACATTGACTCTAACATTGTCATATTCTAAATCTAGTTATGTTAGTCCTCAATTTATCTGTTCTCCAAAAGGACTAGTAACATAGAATGAGAGCCGAAAAGGACCCTAGAGCTAACTTCTTCATCATCTTTCATATGAGGAAACTGAGAACCAGAGAGAAATGGTAAACCATGATGGAAGAGTGAATACATGGAGAGTATAATCAACTGGGATCATGCATCTATCCTTTTACACATTAGTATGATCAAACAGCATGTAGTAAGGATACCAGAAACCCACAGAATGCATATTCAGCCATTCGATAAGCATTTATTTTATTGTTGTTAGTCGATTCAGTCATGTTTGACTCTTCATGACCCTATTTGAGGTTTTCTTGGAAATGATACTGGAATGGTTCACCATTTTCTTTCCAAGTTTATTTTATGGATGATTCCAACAGGGTTAAAGTGACTTGGCCAGGGTCATACAGCTGGTGTCTGAGGTCAGATTTGAACTCAGGGAGATGAGTTTTCCTGACTTCAGGCCCAGGGCTCTATCCACTGTGCCACCTAGCTGCCCGTGGGAAAAGCAGAAGGAAGGCTAATTTTTTAACATGGAAGGTAGAAATCTTATCTTTCTTCATTTATAGGGAGCATATATGGTTCTATAGGTCCTTTATCTAGGTCTTGGGCTTAATATAGCTGTGGATCTCTTGACCTTTGAATCTCATTCCTGGATTTTCAATTGTTCTCTAGATTATTACACAGTTTTCTATAGAGAGTGCTTTTCTCTGAAATCTGAGTTACTAAAAAGAGTTATTGAACATTTTAGACTTTGCTGCTTTTACATAGTATGGCTTTGCAATTCCCACCCTTGAATAGATCATATGCATCTGGCCCAATTCTCCTTTTGAGATTTTACGAAAGTTTATTACATCATTCATTGTCAGACCTGAGCTTAGGCAAGAGTTAGCCACATTTGTCTTTTAGTGCATCCACCAAGATCCCAAGTACTTCTAAGTGGCTTGGCTTGTTTATTCACTGCCCTTTCCAACTTCCATCACCAAGGGAGTGAGGCAAGAGTTGCAGAAAGAGGTTAGTGTGATTGAAACAATTTTCTGTAGCAATGTGAATGGAGTTGTAGGAGACCTGGAACCTTACACAGATAATATCGAGTACTCTAGGAATCATTTTCAAATGAACACATCATCAAAAACTCTTGAGGCACTTTTCTAGCTTTTTGGGTGTTTATGACTATTTCTTCAAACACATTCAAGAAAACATGTGAGAGGTTTTGAGCTTCTTGTAAGGCTTTTGGATTAATGATAATCCTAAAAGACAGGGTTCTAATATAAACTTGGCTTCATAGTCATCTTTTGTAGGCTTCTAAAAACAATATGAAAAATATATAATAGCCATTACTTTGTAGAAAAGTACTATATTTTGGAAAATCTAAGCAGCAGGATATAATAAATTACCATCTTTAATATATTTAAGAATTGGAAGTAACTGCCTTGATCAAAACGGTCCCTTCTCTCCTCACAGCACAAACATAACTCCAAAGTATGGTGAAACAAGTTCAAAATTTCAATCTTTCTAGATTTGGAAATGTTTTTAATAAGCTTATTAAAATTATCATGTCTTTTTTTTCTTTTGAAATAATAACAAATGACTGCAGACTTCTAACATCTTCAATACTTCAAAAGACCTATGGTTTCATCATTATAGCGGTGCCCTACCCCATCTTTTCAGAATATAGCTTCTCCATTGCATCTGATAGTCATGAATGTTGGGGTGGGGGTCAAAAAGAATGATCACATGGCTATTATTCTCTCTTATGAATGCCTCCAAATTCAGTAATGCTTGTTGTCTGGCAATTGATATACAGTCAGTCAGCTTATTTTTAAGTGCCTGCTATGAACCAGGCACCATGCTAAGTGCTGGGGATTGAAAGAAAGGCCAAAGACAGTTTAATGGAGGAAACAATATAAAAGCAATTATGTACAAATGATTAATTGGAGATAATTAACAGAGGGAGGGCACTAGAAGTAAGGGAAGAAAGAAAATAAGTCTACTATTATGTGCCAGGTACATTATAAATATTATTTCATTTGATCCTTATAATAAATCTATGAGGTGGATGCAATTATTGTTGCCATTTTAAAGCTGAAGAAACTAAGGCACTTAGGGGACTTGCTTAGAGACACACAGCTAGTAATTACATAAGACTGGAACAGAATTCATCTTTTTAATGCTAGGGCCAGTACTCTCTCTGCTATACCATGTAGCTTCCTCTAAAGGTGAAGGAGAGAGATTTCTTGCAGAAGGCAGGCTTTTCACATAGACTTGAAGCTAGTCAAAGGTGTCAGGAGGAAGGGGAGATGGGAGAGAATTCTGGGAGTGGAGGATGGGACAACAGGTGAAAATGCCCTACTAGCCCTACTAGCATGGCAGGATCTATCAGCAGTTCTGGCAACCTAGATCACTTCTTCTCCCACTAATGAGGCTGTGGCAGGCTTTAGTGGGGGCTGATTTTTAAAGCAGGAACTAATTAATTTGTTCATATTTTAAAAAAATATTTGTTGAATCAAGCTTCCTGTTATAGTTCACCATTTTAGTGTTTTAAAATATTTGTTTTTGGAAATTCTGTAAGGCAATAGTTTTGTCCTACTCATTATAAAACACAGAAACTATGGAGAACACAGAAATGATATTGGATTTGGCAAAGGGACAGACTTTTTAATTTTCCTTTTTGAACTCCAAGTTGCATGTGGGTTAGCATCTAGGATTCCTAGAAAAGATAACCCAAGTTTAAGGCAAATAGTGAGTCTACTTCCACTCAAAATTTACAAATCATGAGCCTCAATCACTGGGTTTACCTTTACACTTATTTTGAATGTTCCCAAGGTGAGTGCTTCCTACTCCCATCCCTTACTAGTGAGATATGGTAACTCATTCCACTTGGATGAACAAAGAGGCACTAACTATAATCCTTCTGTGAGATAGAGGATTATTGGATTTTACCACCTGCCTTGTCATTGATCTTAAGGTCTTCTCTCTTGCCATGATTGTCTCCAGCCCACTGGCCTTGACATCTGACTTGCCACTATACTATATGTATCTCTAGGTTTTGCCATCTAAACTGTCAGTCCAACATAAACACCTTTGGATGCTCTTATCTACCCTGCTTCTGAGTCCTTGAACCTATTTGCCTTGAAACTGAGGCCTTCTATATGTGTTATCTCCCCTATAGCAATGTGAGCTCTTTGAGAGAAGGAACTTTTTCATTTTTCTGTTTCTACCTTCAGTATTTAATACAATACTTAACACAAGGGAAGCCCTTATTATATGCTTTGTCATTCCTTCATCCATTATTCAGCAAGAAAAAAAATCAATTAAAAGTAAAAAGCATGTAATAAAATAGCATGATAAATAAATTAGAAACCAAACACTTTCCCCATAAATCTGGTATGTACTCTCTCACAAATGTCACCAGTGGAAAGATTGTGACATTGCACCCTCCCATATCTATCTATCTATCTATCTATCTATCTATCTATCTATCTATCTATCTATATGAGTCTAGGGGCTATTCTTATAGTTGTTAGGTTGTTCACTGTTACTAGCTTTTGGACTTTATTTCTTCAAGGTATCTACCTCCATTTTGGCTTCTGTTGTCAGGGTATCTAGAATTTTTCTACCTAATAAGGGCAGCTGATAGTTTAACATTTTTAGCTGAGTCTATGAATCACCTTTCAATGAATCAGTTAGCATTTACTAAGCACTTATTGTATGCCAGGCAGTATTCTAAGGACCAGGTGTATAAAGATAAAAGGGGAACATTTTATCAGCAGAAACTCTCTCTCTCTCTCTCTCTCTCTCTCTCTCTCTCTCTCTCTCTCTCTCTCTCTCTCTCTCTCTCTCTATGTATACATATACAGAACAGATCTAATTTTGGGATGTGGGAGGGCTCTAGCATCTGGGGGCAAAGAAATGACTTCCTGCAAAAGTTGAAGCTTGAGCTGAACTTTGAAGGTAATTAGGTAGTATAAAAGGCAAAGGCAATGAGGGAAACTATCAAAACATGGAGGACAATGTGTGTTAAGATATTGAGAAGTTAAATGGAGTGCCAGACATAAGAAAAGGAAGTCTTTTTTGACTTGAGCAGTTTCCATCAGCATGTAATAAAGCTTGAAAATTTTGAATGTCTATAAATAGAAAGGGGCGTCTATATTTGCTCCTAGAAGTAATTGGAGGACATTGTGGTTTATTGAACAATGCAATTAGATGACCAAGCCTGTGGTTTAGGAAAATAGCTTTGGTAGTTGTGTGGAAGGTGGATTAGAATGGGATAAATTCAATGCAGGGAGACCAAGTAACTGTTAAAAGTTATAAACTAGGCAGAGTGTCCCAACTGAAGATTAAATCTGATTTTTGAACTTTTTTCTTTCTGCTGGTAGGATCCCTATGAATATTCTGAGCCTCCATAAGACTTAGGATAAGAAAATTCTTTTAATTTTCATTGAATTCTCTTATGGAGAGTCTTGTTCCTCCAAAACCATTTCAGAGAACTTTGACAGAGAAACATAATTGACCTGAATTTATCTAAATCATTGTGAGCTACAGGTTTCACTAGAAAGTGTTCTTCTCTGCACTCTAGTTTACTTTGCTGTGTTATCTGGGAATTTTAGACTTAATGACTTTTTACATTATGGCTGTGTAGACCATCCAACCTCTTGTAGGTAGTATACTACCTCTATAGAATTTTATATGTATGTAAACCTATAATATCATACCTAAATTTATAGTTATATATATATATATATATATACACACACACACACACACACACATACAAATGTCTAGAAATGTATATGTAAATACTGTATACTCATATATGTATATAATGCCTATATTTATGTATATACTTGTAGGGTCTTCAGATTGTTCATAATCCTGTATTTATATGCCCACATTTCTGTGTGTGCATTGTGATATATGTATACCTATATATGCATATACCTATAGATTAATATCTGTGTGCATGTGGTTATGTATATAAACTATATATATACACACATACCTATACACATACATATATATACATTCATCCATATATTCACATATATAGTTCTTTCTCTAGTTCTCTTAAAAATCCTCTTTCACTTTTTAATAGTAAAATTTGAATTATCTGCATAAACAATATGATTACTTGAAGGGACCTTAGACATCATGCTATTCAATCTCCTCATATTAAATATAAGGCAAATGAGGTTCTGGGAGCTAGCTGAGATTATTGTTCCAAGTCATATAGCTGGAAAATGGCTCACACTTCATTTTTCTGGCACAACATCCAGAGTTCTTTGTGGATAGAGTGCTGGACCTGGAGTCAGGAAGATTCCTCTTTGGGAGTTGAAATCTGGCTTCAGAGACCTACTAGCTCTGTGACCCTGGGCAAGTCACTTAGCCTTGTTTGCCTCAGTTTACTCATTTTAAAAATGATCTGGAAAAGGAAATGGCAAACCACTCCAGTATTTCTGCCAAGGAAACCCCAAAGGGGGTCACAAAAAGTTGGAAATGACTGACAACAAGAAATATTCAATTTTCTATAGCTGAGCTCTCAGATGAAGCTCTTATGAATCAGTACTTGACTAATGTCAACTGAAATGTTAGCAGACTCCTTTTATTTATTTATTTTAAATGCTGATTCACATTAAGCCACTTATTTTATGTCATCCTCAAATTAACAATGATACCAGTACTAATGAAACTTGATTATGGCTAAATTTTCCACCATAAATACTTTAAAGGACAAAATACTTTAAAAATTATTTGCAAGTCTTTGGATTCAGTACTTGTTCTGTATATCATGTCAAATCAGTATGAGAGCCATACCATCTATGGTCATTAGGGAGCTCAGTACATTTTATTTGGGTGTGTACCCAGGTAAGTTTATGTATTTCTATATTTAAAGGCAACCATTTATTGAATACTCAATGTTTTTATCTATTAATCCAACTAAAGAAACTGAACTAAAATGATATTAAAATGAATAATTAAAATTTACTTAAAACATGAATTTTGCATTTTTAAAAAAAATCAACATTTCCCTCTTTCTTTAAAATACAGAGCAACTTAGGGGCAGTTAGGTGACTTTCTGGATAGATTGCTATCCCTGGAGATGAGAAGTCCTACATTTAAATCTGTTCTCAGATATTTCCTAGTTATGTGACCCTGGGAAAGTCACTTAACTCTAATTTCCTAGTCCTTACTGCTCTTCTGTCTTGGAACCAATAGTTAGTATTGCTTCTAGGACAGAAGATAAGGGTTAAAATAATATAGAGCAGTCTTTTTCAACTTTATCTTCTTGGTTAAAAGAGCCTCTTTCCAATCACATCTTGTTATAAAGAGTGTCTGGAATGTGATCAGAAAGGGTCCCAGATGGTAGGGTTACCAAATCTTTGGATACTAGGAATCTTCTTCCTCTTGCAATAGATTCTTTAAAAAAGCAGCAGAGGATTAGAAATTTGTAAATGGTGGAAGAAAGCAGGACTGGTGGCAGCAGTGACCACTCTAACCAGGAGCTGGGTAGAAATTGGGAAAAGCTGCACCACCCCTACTGGGCTGGGCACAGACACCTTCACTTTGAAGAGAAGGTTGTTGGCACATCACCTATGCACAGTTGGCATGCTTATTACTATGGTAAACTGAAAAACAAAAACTACAACAACACTGGATTTAGAGTCAGAATACCCAAGTTTGATTCTTGAGTTTAAGATCCATAGATGTGGCTATAATATTAAAAAGAAGTATAGTTTTGGAGTCAAGATTTTTGAAGGATCGATCCATAGGTCAAATTGTAGAGACATTTTGGTACTCACTTCAATCAATCACAAATATTTAAGTTATACTAGACAGTATGGATAGGGAAGAAGCTTAGAGGGAAACATAAGTCATGATACCATGACTAATAGCATCTATCTTTGGGGTCTTTGATTAGTGGGGGATATTTTTTTTAACTTAGAAACCTTACCTTGTGTCATATAATCAATATTGTATATTGGTTTGAAGGCAGAAGAGGGTTAAGGGCTAGGCAACTGGGTTTGTGACTTGCCACATACTAATGCGAAGTGCTGAGGCCATATTTGAATGCAGGACTTCCCCTCTCTCTAGGCCTGGTTCTCAATCTATTGAGCTATCTACCTGCTTCCAAACTTTTTTTTAATTAGGAAATTTAATTTAAACTTTTTGAAATTTGAAAATTAGCCGTGGAAAGATCAAGAACACATTAGTATGAAATTACTTTTTCTTGTTTTTTTTTTTGTATTCATAGCACTTAGTACAATGTTGGGCACATAGTAGTCATTTAAGAAATTTTTGTTGAACTAAATGAATTATTAGAAAGCATTTTGTTAGGATATGGAGTTGCTATCAATTCTACCTTGCCACCCTTTCTTAGCTGGAGTAGGAATTTTCTAGTTTAATTTATAAGAATTTTGTCTTCTCATGACTTGATCTTTCTCAGTACTGCTTGGTTTCTAACAAGGTATTCCTAGGAAATAATCTTAAGTACATTCCTTTGTTCTTGTCTTCAGCACTTTCATGTATATCCAGACAAGTTTTGAAGGAGTTAAAGAGCATCTTTGAATATTTCTTTAAGCACGGCTTCCTGAAGAAAATGAAATACTATTAGAGCCCATCCATAGCCCTGATTCATTACTATGATAAAGCTGAATAAATACTGGCCAATGCCCTAATATAACTAACCACACTATCATGAATTAATCTTGGTAAACCACTCAGGATAACCAAAATGAATTACTGGAAGAATCTGGTCAACTTATGATATCAAACTTCAGGTTAATGCAGACCATACACAATTGTTGGTATTCCTTATTTCCTAGAATTTCAGTATCAGAAGAGATTTTAGGACCATTTAAAATTTAGAGGTTCTTATGCAGGGGTCAATGAACTTTAAAATGAAAGTATTTTGATAACTATTTCTCAACATATTATTTTTTCTCTTTGTAATACTTGGCATTTTATTTTGTAAACCTAAAAACACAATTCTGAGAAAGATCCAGAGGCTTCACCAGACTGCCAGCAGAGTCTTTGGCACATAAAAAGGTGAAGAACTGTTCTGCTACAACCTTTATGTTATCAAGAATCACTCCCATAATATTCCAGACAAAAGTTTGGAGTGTTCAGGCAAGACTAGCCCCTCTAGTGGGAGGGCTTGCCAGGTCTTTTTCAGGGATGCTCATATACCTTTGGAGTCCACCTACAACCTAGCTCTCACTGGTGGCTCCAAAAACCTGTAGCATGCACAGTGGTCACCCTGCAGTAAACTATCTTGGCAGACAGGCTAAACCAGGTTGAGGGTAACTGACCGGCCTTAAATTGTCGATGAGTTAGGGGGATATCTACTATAGGTATGTCAAGCCTTTCCTGGAAGAAGGAGTAAATGAGAACAATTTGTTCCAAAGGCCATGAAAACTTTGGAAGCAGGTGCTGTAGAGCACTTAGAGCTTAGTTTGACATCAAAGAAGCTAAGGTCATCAACAGGCTCTTGGGCCATGCATGACAAGTTGTCTTAACTTTTGTCTTGCCATTGGACTTTGACGACTGGCAGAGAGAATGAGGCCGACAACTTTGTACAACCTCGACTTGTTTAAATCCAATTTAAGTACAAGATAAAAGACATCATCAGTGATCTCATTTTGGTCTTCTTGGAATTTCAGGACAATAACCACCACCTGAAGCTTGTGAAAACTTCCTCTAGTGGAATGGGCAGATGAGAGAAATATATTCCAATGATAATGAAGGTAGCTGAAGCAGGAGCTGAGGAGAGCTTAGAGCTTAGTAAGACATCGAAGATATTGAGGTCAGGCACTGCATCCTGGGCCATCTCCAGTCATCCTTACTTTAGCCTTGCCACTGGACTTCTGATTACTTGGAAACTGATAACTTTGTGCAACTCTACCTCACTTAAATCTAATTCACCCACAGTCATCATCCTGAGAGATCATTGATCCTTTCCTGAAATGAAGGATAAACAATGGTAACATCTAGAATTTACTTGAAGACTTTCCATTGACAGGCAATTTAGTTCCCCATGGAAGTCCATTTCATGAGCTTCAAAACTGTTAAAGGCCACATGCCATTTCAACCCAACAAACATCAGCTGTGCTGAGTATTGGAATGATTTAACTATAGTATGAGAAACTGGGTTTGAGTATCACCATTGCCCCTTGCTAGATGTGTGAATTTAGGCAAATCACTTGACTATTATTATCTTTAGTTTATCTATACCAAAGAGGATGATGACACAATGTACTTCCACACAGGGTGGTTTTGCTGATCAAATGAAATCACATATATTAAAGATCTACTATGAGATAGGAATAGTGCAAAGTACTGAAGATTTTTAAAAAACCTTTACCTTCTGTCTTAGAATCAATATTGAGTATCAGTTCTAAGGCAAAGAGTGGTAAGGTCTAGGCAATTGGGATTAAATGACTTACACAGGGTCACATAGTTAGGAAGTGTCTGAGGCCAGATCTGAATCTAGGACCAGTTCCATTCACTGAGCCACTTAGTTGCCCCTAAATTTTTTTTAAAGGAAAAAAATGGTCTGTGCTCTCAAGATATTCAGACTTAAATGTGGAGGATAATTTGCAACTAATTATGTAAATACAATATATAGAATATATAAATGGAATATAATGTGGGAAGGAAGGCATTGGAGTGGATGAGGTGGTGGGTGAGGGACCACTATGCTGGTGAATTATGATACAGAAATATTTATTTTTTAAATTAATAATGCTGTGAACACAATTCTAGTCATTCCAAATAGTCACAACAATCTGTGGGATATCATGAATGATACTATTCTGTAGTCAGTCAAAAAAAAATCATGGTTATCAATGCAAGTCTCTTTTATGATTGGATGAGAATTACTGATAGCTTTTCATCATTGTTCATTGATATGAGTAAGATGTATGGAAACTCATTTCTTTATCCCTCTCTACCTTCTTTCTTAGTATTTCTTGTATTAAGGAAGAATTTGTGCTGGTATGGCTGTGTTACATTTCACAAGCTCCATTCTTAGATCTCTCAGTAGGTTTGCCGTTAAGAACAGGTGTCTCATTATCCTTCTTGCTGGGAAAGAAGTATAGATTTCTTTGAGAGCTGGAACCGTATATATGTCACATCTCAGAAAATTCTTTAGATAGTCTGATAGCTCCCTGGGGGGTGATGGGTGGTGTACCATTCCTTGACATAGAATGAAATTATAATTAAATGTATGATATTATCATTAGGGTTCAAAGAGAAAAGATAAGTTAGAATCAGGTCCAGGCAGAACCACAGGTCCAGTGCCAGTTTTAGAAGGGAAAGGTATATGGATATAAATGAAAAGGGGAGAGGGAACAAACATTTATGAAGTGCCTATGTACCAGGCACTGTACGAAGTACTTTACAAATATAAAAACATTAGTCCACATTGGGAAAAGCAAAAGCAAAATGTGAATACTATTAATGAAAAATTCAAAATGTACCTAAGGTTTATTCTTATTTGGTCTATAAATGCTGGGATAATCCGGGGGATGCATGGATGATTGAATGAGGGCAAATTTGTGGTGCCCTAGTAAGGGGTTAGCTAAGGTGGCACAGTGGATAGAGCACTGGGCTTGAAATCAGGAAGATTCACCTTCATGAGTTCAAATCTGGCCTTGGACATTTACTAGTGATCCTGGGCATACCACTTAACCCCTACTTACTTGCCTGTTTCTCAACTGTAAAATGAGCTAGAAAAAGAAATGGCAAACCACTTCAGTATCTTTACCAAGAAGATCCCAAATGGGGCCACTGAATTGGACAAAGCTGAAACAACTGAATAATAAGTAAAGGATAAAGGAAATGTCCACATTGCCATTGGTGAAGTCTGCCAGTAGATACTGGAAATACTCATCAGAGGGAGCCTTGGGTTCCTAGGATCATGAAACTATAGATTTAGAGCTATAAGGAACTTAAAAGATCCAAAGAGACAAATTCAGCCCTAGAAGGATATAGGCACTATTGAAGAAATCCATTCACTAGTATATTTAGGGAACTAGGCAGAAATCCAAGCACTGATGATCTGAGCTACAGAGCAGTTACTAAAGAACTTGGGACAAAGCAGAAATTTAGGCACTGGAGAACTTGGCAGCAAAGGAGAAAACCAGTTACTGGGAAATAG
This sequence comes from Monodelphis domestica, assembly GCF_027887165.1. Lineage (NCBI taxonomy): Eukaryota > Metazoa > Chordata > Mammalia > Didelphimorphia > Didelphidae > Monodelphis > Monodelphis domestica. The sequence continues at coordinate 339,697,834 of NC_077228.1, forward strand.
AGTAGAAAACTTTAACCCCATTCTTGGGGACCTGTGGTAGTGAGGAAAGAGTCAGACTAGCATTTAGATAAGGCTCATTTTATTTCCTATACATAGGCAGGATTGGTCCCAGTGCCTGAAGTACGACTGCTTCTATTTAAAGGGCCAAGGCAGGGAGGACATCATATTTCACCCAGATGTTCCACTCAAGCCCTGGACATTTTAGATCGATGCCCTTTAAAACACAACAGTTGCTACAGTGAGCCAGTCTTCAAGGCATAATATAAAGAGGCTGAGAATTGGAATCAGAAAGGCTGACTGAATTCATTTTAAGGTATGATTTGGAACTATATGGCACTGATGTCAGAAACTGTTAGAATCACAGACTTAGAACTGCTAGAGACTTAAAAGTCACTAATAGGTCCAACATCCTCATTTTACAAAGAAGGAAATGAAGGCACAGAGAGCTCAAGTGACTTGAGGAATTTTTTTTTACCTCTTTTTGTATCTCTAGCACTTAACACAGTACCTGTACTTAGCAGATGCTTAGTAAATGTACATTGATGGATGACCTAGGGACACACAGCTAAGTGATGTTTGAAACAGAATTCAAAATCAAGGCTCTGACTCCAAGGCTAGCATTCTATTCACCATACTACTTAGCTTCCCACTGCAAAATGCTATGGTTATGTGTCTCCTAGAGCAAGTCATTTTTCCTCTTGGATGAGTCTTAGGTTCCTTAACTATGTGCCAAACACTGTGTTAATGCCTTTACAAATATTTCATTTTATCTTCACAACCACCTTGAAAATTAGGTACTATTATTATCTCCACATTATAGTTGAGAAAATTGAAGCAGATAAAATTTATTTGCCCAGTGCCACATAAGGAGTAAAATGAGGAGGTGAGGCTTGATGACCTTGGGGTGTCACACACTGCTCAAAATTTGATGATCCTAAACCTAGCCTCACCTGACAATGGGATGTGTGGTGGGAATCCACAGTCATTGGGTTTCAAAGTTTAGGTTTTTATTTCTATTTTATATTGATGTTAACTACCAATAGAGAATCATTACTGAAGCACAATGTAACTATCAAAAAGCAGATACAATCTATACTTAGTACATGAAGGAGGACAAGAGATTTTAAGGTATACTTAATTTTCTGTAATACACGGGTTCCTGTGGAGTTGTAATGATTGTTGTTGGTTAGTCGTTTTGGTTATTTCCAACTTTTCATGACCCAATTCGGGATTTTTCTGGCAAAGATACTAGAGTGGTTTGCCATTTCCTTCTCCAGTTCATTTCACAGAGGAGAAAACTGAAGCAAACAGATTTAAGGGACATTCCCAAGGTCAACACAACTAGTAAGTGTCTGAGGCAAGTTTTGAAATCATGAAGATCCCAAGCTCAATGCTCTATCTACTGTGCCACCTAGCTGCCCCTGAAACTAGGGGGTTTAAGAGGTATATTTCAGGTATGGGGATAGACTATGAAAAGGAACATAGATGCAACAGAGAGAGTTAAGTGTGAGCAACAGCAAAAAGGGCAGTCTTTCTGCCCTGTGAGGTCCATGAAGGGAATTATATATAATAATGAATGCATCAAGGGGAATGTATAATAATCTAGGAAAGCTAGTTGAAGCCAGGGTCCATCTGAAGAGCTTTACATACCAAATAGGAGTTTATATTTGATAATAAGTGTAATAGAGAAGCAGTGAAGTTTGTTTAACAGGGGAATGCCCATTAGGAGAACTGCTGGGGCGACTGTTTAGAGGGCAAATTGGAAGGGTAGAGATGAGTCAGGAAGACCAATTAGAAGGCTTTTGTAATAGTTCAGGTGAACAGTAATAAGGAATTTCACTAGGGTAGTTGCTGTCTTCCAGGAGAGAAGGGGCTAAGTATAAGTAATGTGAAAGCAGTATGGCAAGGCTTAGCACCTCATTGAGTATATAGGTGGGGGAAAAGTCAAGAATGACTCTGAGGTTGAGAATCTGGATTTCTGACATGCTTATTTTGAGAAGCTACTGGAACATCCAGTTCAAAATGTCCAATAGCAGTTAGTGATTCAGGATTGGAGCTCAGGAGAGAGAATGGGCCTGGATATATAGATCTGAGAATTATCTCCAAAGATATAAGTGAATCTTCGGGAACAGATGAAGTCACTAAGAAAGAGTAAGAAGGAAGACAGGAAGTCACAGGACAGAGTCTTCTTGTACCATACAACAATCCTGAGATATTATCTTCATTTTTATAGATAAGAAATTGAAGCTCAGAGATCTTAAATGACTTATTCATGGTCTCAAAGCTAGTAACTTTTGGAGGTGGGGTTTGAAGCAAGGATTCAGTGAATCTTTTACCCTATTCATAATGCTTTAACATGATGTTGAGCTGACCTTGGCTTCTCAAAGGCTGTGCCCATAGGGCACCTAACCTGACAGGTCCTAGCAAGCTCAAAAAGGTTTGGGTACAGTCTCAGCAGTGGACTTTGAGCACGTTTTTTGAGAACTAGCTTTGCTAAGTTGAATAAGTCCATCACTAGGTTGTTGGCAGAAGGACAAACTTTTTAGCCACAATAATTCTCTAAAACTATCTACTAAATCATAAAAGAATTATGATCTGTAAAAGTGGAGCAAATGCTCCCAGATCCATGGAGTATGGAGGAATTTACCCCTTAAGCATTCTCATAATATAGGGAGGGACTGTATTTAACTGTAGAGAAGGAAAAAAATTAAGGCACAGAGAGATAACAGATAGAGCCAGTTAGAGTTAGCTATAATAATCTATCCTCTGTAATACTAGCTAGTTTTTATCTTTGTCCAGACTTGTGATTTCCTCAGTGGGGAACTCCCTGAAGGAAATTCCCAGGACTGTTGTGTAATTGACAATCAGAATTTTTTTTCGTTTTTTTTCACCATCCTGGAGAGTTGAGGGACTATATGTCTTACTTATGGCCATTTAGCCTATAAATGTCAGAGGTGGAACTTGGACTAAGATTTTTTCCTTATTTAAAGGCCAACTCTTTAAACTGTTCCAGAGGTCCTTAATGTGTAAGTATGTAAACTTTAAACAAATATATTTTGGATGTAGCTAGGTGGGTTAGTGAATAGAGAGCCAAGCCTAGAGATGGAAGGTCCTGGGTTCATATTTGACCATGGGTACTTCCTAAGCTGTGTGACCTTAGGTCAGTCACCTAACCCCAGTTGCCTAGTTCTTACTGTTCTTCTGCCTTGGAACCAATATTTAATAATGATTACAGGATGGAAGGTAAGGGTGTAAAAAATTAAAAAATATATATTTTGATATCTCTTAGTCAATATAAATTGGTTTTCTTTGCAATTCTATGTATTTTATTTTATGAATTTTAAAACATGATTCTAAGAAGAAATTGATGGGCTTCACCAGACTGCCTAAAAGAGGTCCAAGACACAAGAAAGGTTAAGAACTCTTGCATTACATCACACTCCCTCTCATAATATTAACTAGAATTATTACCTTCACTGTATCACAAAACAGGTGAATTTCATTGCCACCTTTTCCCAAAGATCACTAGTAAGTAGAAGGTTTTGATTTGATTTTTTATTTTTTAAAATCTGGATCCAAATTTCCTTTAATTGGAAGGGAATATTTTTCTCCTCCTTCTTACAAATGTGGGAGAGAAAAGGATCTCTGCAGAATAGTAATCCATTCAAGATTAGATAGTGACCTCTCCCCTGGAATGTTCAGATAAGTTTGGGAAGCAGTTGGCTTTCTGTGGTACATTGTTCTTAAATGTATTCACTCAGCTTTATGTAATCAGTTGCAACAAGGAATCATCATCAGGTTACAAAAGCAATAAGAAAAGTATATGCCTGTGTGTGGGGAGGGGGAAGGGCAGAGGAGGCGATGAGGGGGAGGAGGGCTGCAATCCAAAACAAACTCTTCAATTTTCTAGGGTTAAATGGCCATTTTATAACCCTTGTTATAATCACCTCCCTTATACCACCAGCAAGCACTTCTTTATAACACCTTAAAATGCCTGCCTGTTTCCCAGGAATGGTGTTATAAATATATTTCTTTATTCTCCTCTCATTATAACAAGAGGAGGTCAGTGGTCTAAAGGGTGGTTTCCTATTATGGGAGGGATAAAAACTCAAATCAATAAATCTCCAGATCATAAATGTAGCTACAGTCTGGCAAGGTTGAAAAAATTATGAGCCGAGCCTCATGCTGTCTGGATATTGTAGCTTGTAAATTTCTACATACATATGTATGTGGTTATGTGTGTGCTTGCTGTTTGTTCCCCTCCACCCCCCACCCCACCCCCAATTTTCTGAGACATTCTATGGACCGTGTGTTCATTTTTTATTTCTCTTTGCCAGTTAGAAGAATGGAAGGGCACTCAGGTTCACAATGTAGCATGCCCCATTGGAATTTTGGCATACATCTGGGGGAATGGGATGGAAAAGAGGCAGAAATCTTTCTTACAAAAATGCATTAATCCTCTCATTCCTTCCTTTCTTTTCTATATTTGATTCCTTTTCTATTTTGTTAGTCTTTGTGGCTGGAAAACCTGAAAAGAAGGGAATCACTATTTTTAATTATTAAACAAGCTACAGACCATGAAGTTGGAAGCTAACTTGCACTGTGGATTGAGTGTTGAACTTGACAGCAGGAAGTCAGTTAATAAACATTTATGAAATACCTACTATGTGCCAGACACTGTGTTAAGTGCTGGGAGTACAAAGAAAGGTAAAAGATAGTTCCTGCTCTCAAGGAGCTCACAATCCAATAAGGGAGACATTTATATGAACAACTATGTACTATAAACCGATATTGAGGATCTGAAAGGTACTAGGATTAAGGAGGACCAGTAAAGACTTCCTATAGAAGGTGATATTTTAGTTGGAACTTGAAGCCAGGAAATGGAGATGAGGAGGGAGAGAGCATTCTGGGCATGGAGGGATAGTCAGTAACAAATGCCTGGAGAGAGAATATGGAATGCCTTTTTTGAAGAACAGCAAGGGGCTCAATGTCATTAGATCATAGCATGTGGTATAAGGTATGTGGCAGTGTTGGCAAACCTTATCCAGAGGGCAAATTCAAACTGGCTGTGAGCCCCCGCCCCCCACCCCATTACCAGAGAGGGATGAAGGAGGAAGTGTTTGCTTTGGGCAGCTGGTCAGAGGGGCAGGGCATGCAAAAATATCCTCAGGTGCTGAGAAGAGGGGGTACAGAGTATTTCCTGGAGTGCTGGCTCTGTTTGGATGTTGGCCACTTCTTTGCCAACGCTGGTATAAGGTGTAAAAAGGCTGGAAATATGTGTGTATGGATGGATGTGTGTGCATATAGCCAGGTTGGGAAGGGCTTTAAATGTCAAACAGAAGATTTCCTATTTGATCTTAGAGGTGACAGGGAGATATTGGAGTTTATTGAGCAGGGGAGTAACATGGTTAGACCTTGCTTCAAGATAATTACTTTGATAAGTAAGTGGAAGCTGGACTAGAGTGGGAAGAGATTTGTAGCAGAAAGACCAACTGGTCTACCATAACACAAAAATGATGAAGGTCAGTACCAGGATGTTAGAAAATATAAGAGGAGAGAAAGGGATGTTTGTGAGAGATGTCATGAAGGTGAAATTGAAGGCCTTGACAATAGATTGCATATGAAGGATGAGAGAGAATAAGAAATTGAGGATGGTAAGTAGATTGTGAGCCTGAGGGAGTCTGAAGATAGAGGTTTCCTCAACAGTAATAGGTAGGTTAAGAAAATGAGAGGAAAGATAGAGTTCAGTTTTGGACATGTGGAGTTTAAGATGTCTATAGATGATTCAATTGGAGATATGATTCTGGAGATCATTAGAGAGGTTGTTAGGGCTGGATAAGTAGATTTGAGAATCATTAGCATGGAGATGACAATCTAATCTATGGGAGCTAATTAGATCACCAAGTAAATAGTATAGAGGAAGAATTTTGAATTCTCCCTCATACACTTATGCAAGATAAGTTGCTTAACTTCTGCCTCATTTTCCTTCTCTGTAAAATGGTCACACTTAATGGATTCTAAGGTCCCTTCTAGTTCTAAATCTATGTCTTCTTGGACAAACGTTCACATTAAATAATAATTTAATAGTCATCCTGCCTATCAAAAAAAGAAAAAAATCAGCTCAATTAGAGACAATTAGGGTGTTTATGTAGAACATTAAACAATGTGTGCGGACAGTGTGGAAGCAGGAAATCTAAAAGACTTTGGAGCATTGGGGAAGGTTTGCTCACATGTGATTGGTAATTCAAGAGCCTCTGAGGAAAAAATAATGATTTAGAGAAAAATGCAGTAGGATCTCATTTTACATGACTTCAGCACACATGAATGCAGGTATATGTGATTGGCAATAAAAAAATTAGGGCAGAAAATATATAAAATAAAACATTTTCTAAATTTTATCAATTTTATCAAGTGATATAAAGTCTTACTATTCACCAAATCACACTCATTCTAGCTCTGAGAAGCATTAGTGTGAGTCAGTACACAGTTTTGCATCAAACATTAGTCTAGCATCAATCTTTGTTCAGAGTTCTCCCACGTAACAAGTCATGTTTGTGTCAGAACAGTACTCCTCTTTGTTTCATTAACATGATTTAGTTTTTAATAATGGCCCCAAAATACAAAAGTAGTAGTGCTGGTACTTCTGATAAGCCTAAAAAAAGGTGTAAAGTGACCCAATATGTTGGTATAAGAAATACTTATTAAATAATGGGGTTCACTATTATATACAATTTTCAACTTATGTGAAGGATCTTGGAATGTATCAGTCATGTTAAAAAGGGGTCCTACATGGAGGCCAGCTAGGTTGCTCAGTGGATAGAGAGCCAGGCCCAGAGAGCAGAGATCCTGGGTTCAAATCTTGTCTTAGACACTTCCTAGTTGTGTGACCCTTGGCAAGTTACTTTACCCTTTGATTCAGTTTCCTCACCTGTAAAATGATCTGGAGAAGTAAATGGCAAACTATTCAAGTATCTTCATTAAAAAACTCCAGATGTGGGGCATCTGGGTAGTTGAGTGGATTGAGAGCCAGGCCTAGAGATGGAAGGTCCTAGTTTCAAATCTGGCCTCAGACACTTCCCAGCTGTGTGACCCTGGGCAAGTCACTTGACCCCCATTGCCTAGCCCTTACCACTCTTCTTCCTTGGAGCCAATACCTAGTATTAACTCCAAGACTGAAGGTAAGGGTTTAAAAAAAAAACAAAAAACTCCACATGGGGCCAGAAAGATTTGGACATGAATAAAAAATATTGAACATCATCATGCCCAGTGATCTGAAGCCATGATGACCTTGTTGACAACTTTAGATTATATAGCCACAACAGGCCATCTCTTACATTAGTGGCAAAGAATGACGCTCAAAACCCTGGTCATTGGTTTGGCAACATTGGTATTTTGGACATTCTCCTTTTAACATTCTGTCTTTCTCTCTTCATATTCCTTCTTCTTTTAGCCTGTCCTTTAGAGGTTTGCTCCTGATCACTTAGAAGGTGCATCATTAATGTCAGTTAATTGACTTGGCACTTATTGACATCCAAAGGCATTGCTTGCATTGATTGGATAGGATAGGATAAAATTGATAAGGATGATTTGCTGATTTCTAGTGCATCTTAGGAAATTGATGTCTGTATAGGTATTGATCTCTCCAAATACTTCTCTCCTACCAAAGTAGCAGCCTGCAGGAACTTATAACCATGCAAAATTGTTGAATCTAGGGGGTGAAATTCCATTTTAAATACTTTATGCTTGTTAACAACAAAGTATTATTTCCATGTCTCAAATACCAGAAGAAATATAAAATATGAGCTGGCTATATTTTAAGGGAATCAGGAATACCCATGCTGATGAAATAACAGACAACAAAATGCCAGACACCTGGAGAACAGTATGGCCACAAAGCCTTATTCTGTTTAAAGAGATAATTCATAATATAAACAAAACTAATCCAGAATGTGTCTCAAGCAAACATGGGTAAATATGTACTCCTTCTCCCTCTCTCACTACCCTCAAAAAGCAAACATCAAGTTTTTGGAAAATCTGAAAAAGAAAGCAGAAGAATTTTCTGACAATCTCCATTAGATAATACAAAAATTTTATTGCAGAAGACAGTTGGCTGACTAGTGGTGTAAATGGCTGAAATCTCAGTTTTGTTTGGCCTCTTCTCAATAATCACCAAAGAAGATAAACATTTTGCATTGAATAAGGAGGGCTCCCCCATCCTCATCCTCAGAATGTCAGAGTTGAAAGAGAGACAATTAAATAATTTCATAGTTGGAAGGAACCTCATTGGATATCTAGTCTAGCTCAAAGCTTGTCTGTGCATGATTAGAAATGCCCTGTACAAGTGATGTAGTAGTGGCCAAGCATTTCTTTATAATTGAAGGTAAAATTATTTGAGAGACAGACAAGGACCGAGAGACAGACAGAGACAGAGAGAAATTGGATCCAAGCATTGGGAAGAGAACAATAATATAAATGGGAAGCTGGACTAGTAAATTTCCTGTCCACTCAGTATGATGTCACTGTTATACAAACTTCCCAGACTTAAAAGCATAGGTTTTTGGAGAGAAAGAAATAGTTAAATTATAACTATTTTTTTCAAGAAAGCTGGGAAATTTTAGAGTAGCATTTCACCTATAGGGAACTCAACAATCTGGCAATCTCACTTAACTTAAACATAGCAAAAAGGGAGGAGGGACTAAATAATTGCATAACACCTAGTATGTATTGGGCACTATGCTAGTCATTTTAATAAATATTATCTCATTTGATCTTCATGGTAACTCTGCAGGATAGGCACAAGTATTATCCCCATTTTTTAAAGTTGAGGAAACAGGCAAACAGAAGTTAATGACTTGCTCAGGGTCACAGAGCTACCAATAAGTGACTGAGGACAGATTTGAATTCAGGTTTTCCTGACTAGAAAGATAACAAATAACAGACCCCCAACCTCAGAAAGCACAGGAGTCAGATAGCAAAAAGGAAAATAACCCCACAAGTTTTTTTTTTATTAAAAAAAATTTTTATTAACATTATTTTATTTGGTCATTTCTGAGCATTATTCATTGGAGACAAAGATCATTTTCTTCCCCTCCCACTCCCCCACCTATCCCATAGCCGATGCGTGATTCCACTGGGTATCACATGTGTTCTTGATTCGAACCCATTTCCATGTTGTTGGTATTTGCATTAGAGTGTTCATTTAGAGTCTCTCCTCAGTCATATCCCCTCAACCCCTGTAGTCTAGCAGTTGGTTTTCCTTGGTGTTTTTACTTCCACAGTTTGTCCTGTGTTTTTTCTCCTAAATCCCTGCAGATTGTTCAGGGATGTTGCATTGGCACTTATGGAGAAGTCCATTACGTTCGATTGTACCACAATGTATCATTCTCTGTGTACAATGTTTTCCTGATTCTACTCCTTTCGCTCTGCATCACCTCCTGGAGGTTGTTCCAGTCTCCATGAAATTCCTCCACTGTATTATTCCTTTTAGCACAATAGTATTCCATCACCAACATATACCACAATTTGTTCAGCCATTCCCCAATTGAAAGGCATCCCCTCATTTTCCAATTTTTGGCCACCATAAAGAGCATAACTATGAATATTCTTGTACAAGTCTTTTTCCTTATTATCTCTTTGGGGTACAAACCCAACAGTGCTATGTCTGGATCAAAAGGCAGACAGTCTTTTAGCGCCCTTTGGGCATAGTTCCAAATTGCCTTCCAGAATGGTTGGATCAATTCACAACCCCACCCAATAGTTCATTAATGTCCCAACTTTGCCACATCCCCTCTAGCATTTGTTGCTTTCTTTTGCTGTCATGTTAGCCAATCTGTTAGGTGTGAGGTGATACATCAGATTTGTTTTAATTTGCATCTCTCTGATTATAAGAGATTGAGAACAATTTCTCATGTGCCTATTAATAGTTTTGATTTCTTTATCTGAAAACTGCCTATTCATTCCCTTGCCCATTTATCAATTGGAGAATGGCTTGATTTTTTGTATAATTGATTTAGCTCTTTGTAAATTTGAGTAATTAAACCTTTGTCTCAGGTTTTTATGAGGAGTGTTTCTCAATTTGTTGCTTTCCTTCTGATTTTGGTTAGATTGGTTTTGTTTGTACAAAACCTTTTTAATTTGATGTAGTCCAGATTATTTATTTTGCATTTTGTGACTGTTTCTAAGTCTTGCTTGGTTTTAAAATCTTTCCCTTCCCAAAAGTCTGACATGTATACTATTCTGTGTTCACCTAATTTTCTTATAGTTTCCTTCTTTATGTTCAAATCATTCACCCATTTGAATTTATCTTGTTGTAGGGTGTGAGGTGTTGATCTAAACCTAATCTTTCCCACACTGTCCTCCAATTTTCCCAGCAGTATTTATGTAATAGTGGATTTTTGTCCCAAAAGCTGGGATCTTTGGGTTTGTTATATACTGTCTTGCTGAGGTCACTTACCCCGAGTCTATTCCACTGATCCTCCTTTCTGTCTCTTAGCCAGTACCAAATTGTTTTGATGACCGCTGCTTTATAATATAGTCTGAGATCTGGGACTGCAAGGCCCCCTTCCTTTGTATTTATTTTTCATTATTTCCCTGGATATCCTTGATCTTTTGTTCTTCCAAATGAACTTTGTTATGGTTTTATCTAAATCAGTAAAAAAAAATCATTGGAAGTTCAATGGGTATGGCACTAAATAGATAAATAAATTTGGGTAGGATGGTCATTTTTATTATATTGGCTTGTCCTACCCATGAGCAGTTAATGTTTTTCCAATTGTTTAAGTCTAGTTTTAGTTGGGTGGTGAGTGTTTTGTAGTTGTGTTAATATAGTTCCTGTGTTTGTCTCGGGAGATAGATTCCTAAGTATTTTATTTTGTCTAAGGTGATTTTGAATGGGATTTCTCTTTCTAGTTCTTGCTGCTAAACTGTGTTGGAAATATATAGAAATGCTGATGACTTATGTGGGTTTACTTTGTATCCTGCAACTTTGCTAAAGTTGTTGATTATTTCGATTTGCTCTTTGGTTGAATCTCTAGGATTCTTTAAGTAGACCATCATGTCATCCACAAAGAGTGATAACTTGGTCTCCTCTTTGCCTATTTTAATGCTTTCTATTTCTTTTTTTCTCTAATTGCTACTGCTAGTGTTTCTAGTACAATGTCAAATAATAGAGGTGATAATGGACATCCTTGTTTCACTCCTGATCTTATTGGGAATGCATCTAGTTTATCTCCATTGCAGATGGTATTAGTTGATGTTTTAGATATATAATGTTTATTATTTTTAGGAATAACCCTTCTATTCCTATGCTTTCTAGTGTTTTTAATAGGAATTGGTGTTGTATTTTATCAAAGGCTTTTTCTGCATCTATTGAAATAATCATGTGGTTCTTGCTGGTTTGCTTGTTGATGTGGTCAATTATGTGGATGGTTTTCCTAATGTTGAACCAGCCCTGCATGCCTGGTATAAATCCTACTTGATCATGGTGAATGAATCTTCTGATCACTTGCTGGAATCTTTTTGCTAGTATCCTATTTAAGATTTTTGCATCTATATTCATTAGGGAGATTCGTCTATAATTTTCTTTCTCTGTTTTTGGCCTGCCTGGTTTTAGAATCAGTACCATGTTTGTGTCATAAAAGGAATTTGGTAGAACTCCCTCTTTGCTTATTATGTCAAATAGTTTGTATAGTATTGGGATTAGCTATTCTTTGAATGTTTGATAGAATTCACTTGTGAATCCATCAGGTCCTGGGGATGTTTTCTTAGGAAGTTTTTTGATGGCCTGTTGGATTTCTGTTTCTGATATGGGATTATTTAAGAAATCTATTTCTTCTACTGTTAGTCTAGGCAATTTATATTTTTGTATATATTCATCCATATCACCTAGGTTGTTGTATTTATTGCCATATAATTGGGCAAAGTAATTTTTAATGATTGCCTTAATTTCCTATTCATTGGAGGTAAAGTCCCCCTTTTCATCCTTGATGCTGTTAATTTGCCTTTCTTCTTTCCTTTTTTAAATTAGATTGACCAGTACTTTGTCTGTTTTTTCTGTTTTTTCAAAGTACCAGCTTCTAGTCTTGTTTATTAGTTTAATAGTTCTATCACTTTTGATTTTATTAATTTCTCCCTTAACTTTTAGGATCTCTAGTTTGGTTTTCTTCTGGGGATTTTTTATTTGTTCGCTCTCAAGATTTTTGATTTGCATTTCCAATTCATTGATCTCTGCCCACCCTAATTTGTTAATATATGCACTCAAGGATATGAATTTTACTCTGAGTACTGCTTTGGCTGCATCCCATAAGGTTTGAAAGGATGTCTCACCATTGTCATTTTCCTCAATGAAATTATTTATTGTTTCTATGATTTCTTCTCTAACTAACTGATTTTGGAGTATCATATTATTTAATTTGCAATTAATTTTTGATTTGGCTCTCCATGTACCGTTACTGATCAATATTTTTATTGCCTTATGATCTGAAAAGGTTGCATTTATTATTTCTGCTTTTCTTCATTTGAATGCCATGTTTCTGTGACCTAGTGTATGATCTATTTTTGTGAATATGCCATGTGGTGCTGAGAAGAAGGTGTATTCCTTTTTTTCCCTATTTATTTTTCTCCATATGTCTATTAACTCTAATTTTTCTAAGATTTCATTCACCTCTTTTACCTCTTTCTTATTTATTTTTTGGTTTGATTTATCTAAATTTGATAGTGGTTGGTTCAAGTCTTCCACTAATATGGTTTTGCTGTCGATTTCCTCCTTCAGTTCTCCTAGTTTCTCCATTAGAAATTTGGATGCTATACCATTTGGTGCATACATGTTGATTAGTGATATTTCCTCATTATCTAAAGTCCCTTTTAACATAATATATTTACCTTCCCTATCCCTTTTGATCAGGTCTATTTTTGCTTTGGCTTTGTCAGATATCATGATTGCAACTCTTGCCTTCTTTCTACTAGTTGAGGCCCAGAAGGTCTTACTCCATCCTTTAATTCTTACCTTGTGGGTGTCTACCCGCCTCATGCATGTTTCTTGAAGACAACATATGGTAGGGTTTTGGGTTCTAATCCAATCTGCTATTTGTCTATGTTTTATGGGTGAGTCCATCCCATTCACATTCAAAGTTATGATTGTCACTTGTGGATTCACTGGCATTTTGATATCTTCCCCTAGTTCTGACCTTTCTTCTTTAGCTATAACCTTTTGAACCTGTGATGTACTTTAGGTCAGTCCCCTACGTTCCCTCCCTTGATATTCTTCCCTTTCTAGCCCCTCCATTTTTATGATCCCTTCCCCTCCCCCTCTCCTTCCCTCCCTTTTAATACTCCCTCTCCCCTCCTTAATTTTCCTTTCTCTCTTACCCTTTTGGATAAGATAGAATTCAGGATCCCAATGGATCTAGATGTTCTTCCCTCTCAGACTTGATTTCACTGAGAGTAAGGTTTAAGTAAAACCACTTTGCACTCTTTTCCTCTCCTTCTCATATGAGAGTTCTCCCCCTTCCCATGTGTATCTTTGTATGAGAAAGATTATTCTATTTAGTCCCCCCCATTTCTTGAAGTAAATCTTAGTATCATCGACATCTCCCCCCTCCCTTTTTCTTTTGTCGCTCCCCTTTCACCAAATCTTCCTGATACCCCAATTTTTCCATATGCATGATTCTTCTAACTACTCTTATGATGCATACAATTTTTAAAATATATTTTATTTGATCATTTCCAAGCATTATTCATTATAGACATAGATCATTTTCTTTTCCTCCCCCCACCCCCAATAGCCGATGCGTAAATCCACTGGGCATTACATGTTTTCTTGATTTGAACCGATTGCTATGTTGATAATATTTGCATTAGAGTGTTCATTTAGAGTCTCTCCTCTGTCATGTCCCCTCAACCGCTGTATTCAGGCAGTTGCTTTTCCTCGGTGTTTCCACTCTCATAGTTTATCCTTTGCTTATGAATAGTGTTTTTTTCTCCTAGATCCCTGCAAATTGTTCAGGGACATTATACCGCCACTAATGGAGAAGTCCATTACGTTCGATTATACCACAGTGTATTAGTCTCTGTGTACAATGTTCTCCTGGTTCTGCTCTTCTCGCTCTGCATCACTTCCTGGAGGTTGTTCCAGTCTCCATGGAACTCCTCCACTTTATTATTCCTTTTAGCACAATAATATTCCATCACCAACATATACCACAATTTGCTCAGCCATTCCCCAATTGATGGGCATCCCCTCGTTTTCCAGTTTTTGGCCATCACAAAGAGCGCAGCTATGAATATTTTTGTACAAGTCTTTTTGTCCATTATCTCTTTGGGGTACAGACCCAGCAGTGCTATGGCTGGATCAAAGGGTAGATATTCTTTTGTCGCCCTTTGGGCATAGTTCCAAATTGCCCTCCAGAATGGTTGGATCAATTCACAACTCCACCAGCAATGAATTAATGTCCCTACTTTGCCACATCCCCTCCAGCATTCATTACTTTCCTTTGCTGTTATGTTAGCCAATCTGCTAGGTGTGTGGTGATACCTCAGAGTTGTTTTTATTTGATGCATACAATTTTTGAGAGTTACACAATACATTTTCCCCACATATTAATATATATATAATTTGATGTAGATGTAGTCCTTATAGAAGAGAGTTTGACTTAAAGAAAAAGATAAGATTTATCTCCTTTTCCCTTTCTTTCATATTCACCTTTTCATGTTTCTCTTGCTTTCTGTGCTTCAATATCAAATTTTCCACTAAGTTCTGGTCTTTTCTTAGCAAATGTTTGGAAATCTTCTATTTTGTTGAATGCCCATACTTTCCCCTGGAAGTATATAGTCAGTTTTGCTGGATAGTTGTTCCTTGGTTGGAGACCCAGCTCTCTTGCCTTTCTAAAATATCATGTTCCATGCTTTGCGATCTCTTAGTGTGTTAGCTGCTAAATCACGTGTGATCCTTATAGGAGCCTCTCTATATCTGAAACTCCTCTTTTTGTCTTCTTGTAGGATTTTCTCCTTTGCTTGGAAGTTCTTGAATTTGGCGATTATATTCCTGGTGGTTGTCTTTTGGGGATTTAGTATAGAGGGTGTTCTATGAACCCTTTCTATTTCTATTTTGCCCCCTTGCTCCAGAACATGTGGGCAATTTTCTTCTATAATCTCCTGTAGTATAGCATCAATGTTTTTGTTTATCTCTGTTTTTTTGGGCAGACCAAATAATTCTCAAGTTGTCTCTTCTTCCTTTGTTTTCCTGGTCTGTCACCTTGTCAGTGAGATATTTTATGCTTTCTTCTAATTCATTAATTTTTTGGCTTTGCTTTATTAATTCTTGCTGTTTTGCAAGCTCTCTGTCTTCCAGTTGCTTATTTTTGGTCTTTAGGGACTTGATTTGTTTTTCTGCTTGTTCTACCCTTTTGTTAGAGACTTCCAGCTCTTTCTCCAATTGTGAAGTCTTGTCTATAAGACTGCTGATCTCTTTCTCCCATTTTTCTTTCCAGAAGTTTTCCATCTTTTGGATAAGCTCCAATTTGAGTTCTTCCAATGCTTGTGGATAATTTCCATTTTGGGAGGCATGTTTTGATTTTGTTTGGATTTTATCCTCTTTCTCTTCTTTTCCTTGGATACTCCAGTCATAAAAGTTTTCAAGAGTGACTTTTTCCCCTTTCTTCTTGGAGGCTTGATTTTGGGCTGTGTGAGCCATTCCTTTGGTGGTTTTATTCCCCTTTCCTTTTTGGTCTGAGGTCTGGGTGATATGGGTGGGTTTTCTATGAATTTAGGTTGCCTCAGACTAGTTCTTCCCAGCCTCTGAGGTTTCTTAGTGTGCCCGCCCCCTGTGCTCTGTGATCTCTTCTCACCCGTGTGCAGGAATCTCTTGTAAAACTGCTCTAAGGGGCAGAACTCTGGTATTCCCTATCAGTTTCCAGGGAACCTGGCTTGCCCCCACCCCCACCCCCGCCTCACTACAGTGAGGGGCAACACTTTGGCCTTAGGCAGTTTTTACAGACTCTAGAGACTCCTCACTCTTCCCAGTTTGCAGGGGACCCGCCATCTGTAATCTCTCCAGTGCACAGGGTTCTCCCGTGAAACCACCCTGAGAGGTCGTTTCCTAGCAGTCTTTAGATCCCAAGGACCCTGGTGTTGCCCCCCAGACAGAGAAGTTCCTCACTCACTCGCTGTCCAAGTGAGAGCTCTGATACCCTACTCTGGTTTGGTGTGGGAGGTGGAGGGGGGAAGGGCTGCTCAGTTCACATTTTTGTGCAAGCTTTTCCTCCTTCTTATAGTGTGGAAATGTTCAAGCCCCACATACCTTCGTTTCTGTGGGGGTACTGGAGAGTCCCTCCATTCTTCCAAAGGTGATTTTTATGCTCTTTTGAGGTAGTCTATTTCACTCGGTGCCGGGGAGAGGAAGCAATTCGTGTCTAGATTACAGCCATATTTACCCGGAAGTCTCCCCCACAAGTTTTAATAGCAGTAGGTGACTAGCACACCAAGACTACATTAAATTGAATACAGTTTCCACTGGTTAAGAAGGAATAGAGAAATACAGAATACATTTCAGGGAAAATGTTTTTTAGTTTGGATTACAATTTTGTAAACACTCAGCTATACAGAGCGTACAGCAATCAAGAATGTCAGTTAACCTTATCTATTGACTTTCTATTCCCAGGGCCTGGTGAGCTAAGGTTTTATACAAAGGGAACTGTATAGAGATGGACATACTTCATACCCCCAATGATCACTTAAAAACCAATTAAAGGGAAAATTGTTTATGCTATTGGAGAAATGTACACCGTGCATTCCATTTAGCAGCCTAGATAAAACTTGATATTATGAAAACTTATGAGGAGAACTTCAGAGGATTGGCTTACATTGTGAGGACCACTGATTAAGAGCTGCCACCAACCCTCATTAGTAGGCTTGGGGTTTGTACAGCTAACCACAGAGGCTTATCTTCCTTAGAGACACCCTAAGAATCAAGGAGTACTGTTCCTGAGTTTGGTTTGGAGGCTCACTCTGGCTTTCCTATCAAGGAACGATGCCAGAAAGAGAAGGCTGTAATCTCTCCGGTTGTCCCAATCTTTCACTGGAAAAGATAAATGGCTCCCTTGATACAATGGTTCCCTTTCTAGTTTCCCTTAAATTTCAGCTAAAGGGTTATATTCTACCAGAATCTTTCCCTGTGTCTCTAGCTGCTTATGCTTCTCAATTAATTTATATTAATATGTAACCTATATTCCTTTTGTATACCTTTTATGGATACTTAAATCTTGGAAGAATGTGAGTTATTTGAAGGCAAGAACTCCTTCCTTTCCTTCCTTCCTTCCTTCCTTCCTTTCTTCCTTCCTTCCTTCCTTCCTTCCTTCCTTCCTTCCTTCCTTCCTTCCTTCCTTCCTTCCTTCCTTCCTTCCTTCCTTCCTTCCTTCCTTCCTTCCTTCCTTCCCTCATTCCTTTCTTCCTTCCTTCCTTCCCTCATTCCTTTCTTCCTTCCTTCCTTCTTCCCTTCCTTCCTTCTTTCTATCTGTGTCTTTTCTCTTATCTCAAGCTCAGATTGAGCCAGATAGGATAAACTTTATAAATACTGCCGACCTTATATCCTTCACAGAATCAGAAATCTGGAAATAAAAATGATCTTAGGAACATTGTAGTCTAACCAGTTCACTTTACAGCTGTGGAACCTGAGATCCAAAAATGTGAATTGACTTGTCTAAGGTCGCAGGGTTCATTATATTAGAAATCCAGTGCTTGAATTAAAGTTTCCTGACTTTCAGTGCTCTGGCCACTGCACATTTAAATTCTGGTTTCAATTGTTTCCCAACTTGCACTGCTTTTAGGGAAGGACATTGTCATTGTAGAGTTGGAGAAAATTCAGAGGAGAGTAACCAGGATTGTGAAATTCAGAGTTTGTGTGTATAAATGTCAGCTGAAAGAATAGGGGATATTTAGCCTTGAAAAATAAAAAGACTCAGGGATTACATGATAACTGTCTTAAAGTATTTATAGGATCAATGTCATACTAATTTGGCATGGAGTTCAAGTGAATGGCACACAGCAACATTAGGGTGGATCAAAATGATTTATTGATGCTCATACAGCCAAGTGTAAGATTAAAGAGGGATAGGCTATGGATGGTGATTCAGTCAGGGAGAGAGGTGCATGCAATCTTCCTTGCCCCACTGTCCCATGGAGCAGTATGCAAGGCAGTGGTCAAAGTGTACAGGCAAAGAATTTGCTCTCTCTAGTGGATCAAGGGGATCAAGGAAGATGGGCCAATAGCAAAGGGAGTTCTTTAAAGATTAACCAAAAATATTATTTTAACTTTGTCATTATGGATGGAACATAGAAGCTTTCAGATTGAGAAGTCTGGTATTATGACTATAACAGGCAAGAAACTTGAAGCTTACTTGGTGTTTTAAAGATTGCCAAGCCTATTAAACTCCTGACTTCTTATGAAAGGGATGAAGACAAGTAAACAGTAATGGAAGATATATTGCTTATATCCCCAGGAACTTCCCTTATCCTTTACTGAAATGCTGCTCCAAGAATATCTGAATGTCATTGTATGTCAAAGGACCTATGCTCAACTTCACACTGGCTTGTGAAGTATGATTGGTTCCCTTTTCTCACAGGTTGAGAGCATTTTGTGTGTGTGTGTATGTGTGTAAATAGTAAAAAATGGGCATTTTCATCATGACTCCCAACTTACTTATTCTATTGTGTTTTTATCCTGATCAGAATGAAACCACCTTGGATAATCCCTTCTTCCCAATGGTTCCGAGGCTGGTGTGAATGAATGATTGACATTATTATACATATCTGGGCCTCAGCCATGTTTCTTATATTCTGCCTTTCTTTGGCAAGAAACAGAGCTCTTTGTAAGACTGATTTAGTTGGGAAATGGGCAGTTTCCATCTCATGGGGCTTTTCAGGAGATTATCTATTTTCATAAATTGTTCCCAAATTGCTTGATCCATTTCAGGGGATGAAGTGTCATTTGAGAGCACATTAGATAGGTCATTTGTATTTTATTTTATTTTTTGTGCTTGGCTGAATGTTTAAAATGAATAAAAGTTAGTGGAAAACTGATTAAGGCTGACAGTGCCTGACAGACTTTAGTGCATGGTGATTTGAGCTGGGAGTATGTTCTCCATCCCAGGAAAGGGATGAAACCATGGAATAAGCCAACCATGTCATCTCACAATGGCAACTCTCAAGGGAGAGTTGGTGTCAAAACTCATTTGTAATATTATACCATGCTCTTTGGTGGTTTCCTTAGCTTCACTCCCCAGGAATGCATTTGAGATATGATTTAAGTCAATGGTACAACATCTGCTTTGGGGTTTCGAAACCACAAAGCATGTCAATTTAATGATTCAAAGTTCACAGCTTTATCAGCAGGAACAACTGCTCACAATAATGGTTAACATGCTATCACCACATGTCTTCTATGTGATTATGAACAATGCTGATGACTGTATCATTCAAACATTCACAGTAAGTACTCTTTTCCCAACAATCTCAACTTTGACAAGCTCTAATTAATGAAACTTCAGCAGACCACCTGGAAGAAGACACTGCAACACTTTATTTGGTTAGTTTAAGGGTTGGCTGGGAAGAAAGGAGGGATGCTTATTGATTGGGGAATACCTATAGATATTGTAGTATACAAATACAATGGAATACCACTGTGCTGCAAGAAACAACTCATGTAACAAATACAGTTAAGGATTGGAAGACTTATCTGAACTGATGCAAAGTAAAGAAAGTAGAGCAAGGAAAATATATATCACATGTCTATGTATGTGCATACAAATACTATCTGTATATATGTGTATATATATATATGTAAATATTCATGAGAGATAGGGAGAGTACCAACAATGTACATAGGAGAAAGAATAGTGAAAAAGGAATCAAAACTAAATTTTTTGAAATTATAATGATGAGGCTTGACCCTCCAATGAAGAGATAGAAGAACTCACCTCTCTCTCCTTTTCTAAAAAATAGAAATGTGTCTTTAGGGTTGGGACAAGGACTCTGGATTTAGAATACTTCATATAATGTGATATTGGTTGATATATTGGCTACCTTTATTGAAATATTTTCCCCTTCTTTTTTTATTTTTGTTATAAGGGATGATTTTTATCCCTTAGGAAGTTATGTTGGAAAATGTAGATGATCTGAAAATAAAATGTATCAAATAATTTTTTTAAAGGGAAATCAGGCAGGGGGTTGTAATGATGTTACCATTGCGTTCTCTATTTTTTTCATCACTCTGATTCCAGTGTCCCCAGATCCCTATAGCCTAAAGGGAATAGGAATTAAAGCAAACATAAAAATAACATGTATATGTATATATGTATGTATGCATCCCAGAACACTATAACAAGGATAGAATGATGACTGCTTTAACTGAAGTTATGAAGATTTAGAGGGTGCTGACAGTCCTTGCAGTCCTTCAGCCAACATGAAACTGAATTTAGCCTGAAGTTATTAAAATAATTACTTAAAATAGGAAGGTACCCACTGGCTTGCTTCCTACTATCATCAGCCTCACCCAATTTCCCTGCCTGGTCCTGTCCTGTCCTGTTCTGATGACATAGGAAAACTGCCCCTTCCAATTCTGTTGAATTGAGGATGCATTTTGCTTCACTTGTTCTGTGTATAATGATTACTAATTATGATGCTAGTAAAACTATGTATGGCTTCTCTAATTTTACCTAAGGTAAAGATGGATTCTAGGAGATGGGGGGGGGGAGGAAGAAAGGAAAGAATACCTATTAGAGTGCTTAAATTATAAATGTCTTTACTTGGCAGGAGGGCAGGGAATTACCAGATCTCTGAGAATTCAGGTTAAGATGTATCTTGTATCTCACAGAGTGAAGTGAACTTTACTTATCCTGACTCTACCTTGCATGGAGAAGAGTAAGCTGTCTTTATTAACATAGAATCACCCTTGGAACCTCAGAAATGGAAGAGACTTTGAATACCATCTAGGGTAACTCAGAATTGATCAAAAGTTCCTTCTAAAACATGTCTGACAAAACATTATCCAAATTTTGTCCCAAAGCCTTTAATTGAGATGGAATCCAGGACCTCCCGAGGCAGCCCATTCTATCTTTGGATCACTCTAACTCTTAAAACTCATCATTCTCCCTCTTAAAACAATTGTTAACCACAACTCCATAGGCCAGAGTGAATTGATCTAGGAGACCATAGAAAGCCAGGCAGAGGCCACACTTTGATCTTTTTAGGTTGATGGTAGCTAGTGCCATGGTCTTCCTTTTTGGAAGGAGAAAATGGCTTAATGGAACCCCGATCCATACTGTAATGGAGCAGAGCATTGCCAATCAATAAACATTTATGAAGAGTCTATTATGTGCCAGGCACTGTGCTAAGATCTAAGATTACCAAAAAGGGAAAACCAGCCTTCCAGTACCACGACAACAATAAGTAGTCCCTGCTTTCAAGAATCTCTCATAATCGAAATCACATTTCTTTATCCCACCTTATAGTTGTAGTGATGGGAGAAGGGGTTAAAGGAAGGGATGCTTCATTTAAGCAGACATTTATTAAATGCCAAGCACTGTTGTGTACTAAGGTACTGAGGTACCAACAAAATTTAGATAAGATATGGCCCCTATAGTCATGTAGCTTTTAAAAATGGATATGTGGTATAAACAACCATAATAGAAAATTATATATAATGAATATACAAGAGCTATATAAAGAACTTTTTGGGAGGTGAGGGACAGGGGGAGATCATTTCTAGCTAGAACGAAGAGGAAAGATTCTTTAAATGAATTGGGCTTTAAAGGATGGGTAGGATTTTAATAGGTTAAGAGGGGAAGGGAGGATTATGCAGATATAGGAAATAACAATGAGTTGGTTGTCCTTTGTACCTGAAGAGGACCAAAATGGCATCAATGGATGATGCCTTTTTACTTGCACATAAATCGGATTTAAGTAAGGCAGAGCTACACAAAGTTGTCAGTCTCACTCTTTCTTTCAGAGTTATCAAAGTCCAGTAAGAGTTCAAAAATCAAGACAAATGATCATGCCCCAGGATGCAATGGATGACTTCCACTTCTCTGATGTCTAACCAAGCTCTAAGTACTCTGCATTGCTTTTGTCGGCCTCCTTCATGGTTCTTAAAATGACTTATTCACATCGACCCTTTCTCTTGGGGGAAATCTTCACATGTCTGGGATAGACTAACTCACTGTTGGGTTTGAGGCCTGTCAGTTACCCTCATCCTGGTTAAGCCTGCCTGCTGAGACAGTTTACTGGGGTATGGTTGCCTTACATGCTGTGGCTTCTTAGAACCACAGGTTCTAAGGTGTGGATGAGAGAATTGGAGAAAAACCTGCAACAGAGCCAAAGGAGTAAAGTTTGCAGAAACTGTCAATCAAGGAGCATTCTGAAATGGAATGTGGCCAGAGAGTGACTGTTGAAGGAAAACATCTAAACTCTTGGAGTGCTCTTTCTCCTGAGACAGGAAAGAGTAAGGACTGAGAAGATCCTCTTCTTACTGAACTTATCTTTTCTGTATAAAAGTGACTCAAAGATCTGATTCAACATCACCATAAACTATAAAATCAACCACCTAATACAATTTGGCACCCAAGATGGGACTCAAACCCATAATTCCTGGCTTATTAGGTGAATCATATCTGCCACCTTCTTCCCTTCTGTCCCTCCTCCCTTCTCCCTCCCCCTGTCAGTCAGTTTCTTCTGTTGGTGACAATTAGAAATCAGATATGAGTGAGTTTCTTGATACATTTGATAGCTAATTCACCCTTTGAATAGTTGGAACAAGGGGTTTATTTAAGGAAAGGGGAAGGGAAAAGAAGTTGGATGGGAGAGAAGGTTTAAGGTTTCCCTGACCTTAAAATAATCCTAAATTAAAGAAGAGTATATAAGAGTCTTGAATTGAGGGATATGGCTAACTGGGTTGAGGATCTTTGAGTCATTTTTATACAGAAAATATAAGTTCAATAAAAAGAGGATCTTCTCAGTCCTTACTCCTTCCTGTCTCAGGAGAAAGAGCACTCCAACAGTTTTGATGTTTTTCTTCAACAGTCTTCCTCTGGCCACATTCCATTCCAGAATGCTCCTTGATTGACAGCTTCTGCAAACTTTACTCCTTTGGCTCTGTTGCAGGTTTTTATCCAATTCTCTCATCCACAAAGGGTGGCAGGTAGACATCAGGTGAGGAAAACATCCCTGAATAGGCTTTGGCAAGTACTTATACCAGTAGTAGTAGTATTTGCTGAACACCCTGTACACGTTAGTATGTGTAAAGGAATGGGAGCAGGAACATGTAGGATATGTTTGGGATATAAATATTAGATAAGTTAGGCAAAAGTATAGTATAAAGGCACATAAAAATAGCATGCTACCAATGGGATACTGGGAAACAGAAATGGCATAAAGAATGCCACTAGATTGTATGACTAGAAAAAGAGGTGAACTAGTTGTGCAGTGAAAGTTAGGGATAACCAGTTAGTGAATAGCCTGGGTGTTCCACTAGTAGCCCCACTCTGTCAAGAGATCAAAACATCCCTTTCCTACTCAGAATCTCCAGGTGAGGGGGATAATTTATAGGTGGACATAAACAAAAATTGACCAAAAATAAGAAGGCATGAATAGTTTGTGGTATGGAATGAATGAATGAGAAAAGGAATGAAAAAATTAAGTGCCAACTATGTATTTACACTATGCTAAATATTCAAAAGTGGCGATGGTCTCCAACCTCAAGGAGCTTATACTCTAATGGTGGAGAAAATGCATGGTGGCCAAGGAAGGGTATTTTGGTTTGAAAAATTACAGAGCTGGTGAATGGGATCATTGGGAAGTAGATTGACATATACTTTCCAATAGTTGTGGTGCTACTGATTTGATTATAGCTGTGGAGCTGGAAAAATATGGGGAGTTGGAAGGGCACTGGAAAAAAAGATGGCCATGAAGTATTTTGGAGACTGCTTAGAAATAGTTGTCACTCACCAATCATGATAAGGGAAGAGAGCAAGGAGGGGGGTTTTGAGCTGAAAGATATAACAGATCTAGGCAAATATAGTAGATTTATTTAAATGAGAGAAATACTAAAAACTACTTTGGCTAAGAAATGCTTAATGAGTTTAATGCTTTAAAATTTTAAAACATGAACAAACTATTAAAATCATCAGAACATGGAGCTTTCAAATAAGTGAAAGATTTTTTTATAAATTCCCCATCACTATAGACTGCTTTTAGAATTCAGTTTAGATCTTAGTACTTAAACAAGATAAAATAATAAATGTTTGTTAAAGCCATAGTATTGTAAAGGTTTTGAAAAGTTATACTGTCCCCAAAATCTTAGTGCTATCTTAAGTCATTTAAACCTTGAAGATATTTTTGCTTTATTAAGCTATTGCTATATTAAGCTATATTTGACAAGAGGTTTATAGGGGCATAGCCAAGATGGTAGAGTAGAAAAAATATTCAGCAGAGCTCTCCCAATGATCTCTTCGGAACAGCTTTAAAATGACACCTCAAATCAAATTCTGGAGTATCAGAGGCAACACAAAGTCAGGGTGAGACATTCTAGTCTAAGACAACATAAAAGGTGGGAAAGAAATCTGTGATTTCAGGGTGGTGGTTGGTTCAGAGTCCACATTGATGAAACATCAATGGTGGTATTGGATGCTGGTGACAAAAGCAGCATGAGCTTTGAAACAATAATTATTGGATTACCTGAAAGTCATGATCAGAGAAAGAGAATAGACATTATATCTCAAGAGATAATCAACAACAAGTACCAATTTCCTAAAACCAGAGACCAAAATTAAAGGAATCTACCAGTCATGTACTGAAAGGGATCCCAAAATCAAAACTCCCAGGAATATTACAGCCAAATTCCAGAGTTCCTTGGTGAAAGAAAAAGTGCTTAAATAAATGAAAAAGAAACAAGAATAGCCTAGTCAGCAAAGCTGAATATGATTCTTTACCATGCATTAGGGATAAAAAGTTGACAACTAAAAGCAGAAAATTTAAAAAAAATATCTTTTTCAGAACATTAAGCAATAAAAACACATTTAATAAAGGGCCACAGAAGCATATATTAAAATTTAATGGGGAGGCAAATCTCCACTACTCAGTGGATAGAAATCCAGGCCTGGAGACAGGAGGGCCTGGGTTCACATCTGATCTCAGACACTTCCTAGCTGAGTGGCCCTGGGCATGGCCCCTTAACCCCAGTTGCCTAGTCCTTACTGTTCTTCTGACTTAGAAACAATACTTAATATTGATTCTAATATAGAAGGTAAGAACTTAAAATTTGTTCAAGGTAATTGGAAACTAAATAATCTAATCCTACAGAATGAGCAAGTCAAAATATAAATATTTGAAACAATAATTTCATGAAAGAGTATTATAACAATGAGACAACATTCTAAAATTTGTTAGATGCAGGAAAAGTAGGACTTAGGATAAAATTTATATCTCTAAATGCTTACCTCAGAAAAAGGAAAAGAGCATCTCCATGAAAAAGATATGCAACTTAAAAAAAAAAACAGAAAAAAAGCAAATTAAAAATTTTCAGTTAAACACTAAAATGGAAATCCTCCAAATCTTGAGAGATTAAAAAAAAGAAAATTAAAAAGTCATTTAATTTACAAATAAAACTAGAAATTGTCTTGGTTTTATGAATAAACTCCCACCAATAAAATATATAAATAGTTGGTTAAGCTAATTAAAAAAGGAAAGAAAAATAAATCAAAAGCATCAAAATTAAAAACATAAATACACCACCAAAGAAGATGAAATTATAGCAATTATTAGAAACTATCTTGACCAATAATATGCCAATAAGTAATGCAATCTTAGTGAAGTGTATACATATTTACAAAACTACAAGCTGCTCAGATTAGAAGAAATAGAATACTTAGAAAGAGAAATTGAAAAAGCCACCAATGAGCTCCCTAAGAAAAAATCCCTAGTTTCAGATGGATTTGCAAGTGAATTCTAATAAATATTTAAGGAACAATTAATTCTAATATCCTAAATTTTTTTTGAGAACAATAGTTAAAGAAGGAGTCCAATCAAATTCCTTTTAAGATATAAGAATGATTTTGATCCCTAAGCTAAGGAGAGCAAAAACAGAGGAAGAAAACTATAGACCAATTTCCTAAATGTTTATCAGTGTTAAATTAGCAAGGAATAATGAGAAATATATCACAAATATCCTACACTATGACCTAGTAGGATTTATACCAGGAATTCAGGATTGATTCAATACTAGGAAAACTCAGCATAACTGACCATATCTATTACTAAAACAACAAAAATCATATGATTACCTCCCTCAATAATTAAATGAGCAAAAGGTATGAACAGATAGCTTTTGTCTAAAGAAATCAATCAAATGAATATATGGAGGATGCTCTAAATCACTACCAATTAGAGAAATGCAAACAAAAACAATTCTTTTTTCATCTACCCATTAAATTGGCTAAAATGACAAAAGAGAAAAATGACAAATATTGGAGGAGATATGGAAAAGTGGGGACACTAATATGCTGTTGGTGGAACTATAAATTGATGCAATCATTTTGGAGAGCAATTTGGGATTATGCCCAGAGTGCTATAAAACGATGTATATACCCTTAGACCTAGCAATACCATTGCTGCGGCTATTTCCCAAGGAGATCAACAAAAAAGGAAAAGTACCTACATGTTCCAAAATATTCAGAGAAGTTTTCTTTGGACATTTGCGAAATTTGGGGAATTTTCCTCAAATTCCAGATGCCAGGAGCCAGCCCTACTCATGGCTCCAGCGGTTCTCAGCAGGCGAATGAACAGTTAGGTGAAAAACCAAACAAAACGGAAGACAGCTGTGCATGTAAATCAGCCAGGAGCAAGCTTTGCATCTGGTAACTGCTCTACCGTACCCAGGTCTGGTCTTTATATTTATACCCATTTTCTTGGCACACATATACAATTTTTAGCACACATGTTCAAGTAAAGATTATTGGAAAAGTGATACATTCACTTTTAACAAATGACTTGATTAACATGAGATCATTCTATGTTTTTGTATTGTAACTATTGATTCTTTACCAAATAAAGGTTCCATACAAGATAAATGATTTTGTCACAGGTGGCTTAATTTTCTCATTTGAGAAAATTTTGAGGAGTCTAAGCTTACAAACAATCAAGGAAATTTTACTTATTACCTTTTATTAAAAAATAATCAGAAATTCTTAAAGACAATTCAATAATCATATCATTGGGGTTGCAAGATCAGAGAGGCATTGAGAACATAATTCAGATTATCAGGCTGATCACTTTTTCAGGGTTATGAGGGAGTTTCTACCAATGGGAGTTTCTGGTTAGTAAAATCGAGTCACTGAGACCTAGTGAAGCTTGGTGTACTTGTATAAGTCTGTCCTTATGAATGATTTATGTATTGACTTTAGAAGAATGAGTTTCTGTACAGGGGGAAATAGGGGATACTCTGGGCTTGGCTTGTGGGTACAACTTTTGCTGGGAATTATATACCAGGCAAAGGTTAACCCATGATAGTCTTTTTGTTTGGATTTTGGAGTCTGATCTTTTGGCAATATTTTGGGGAAATGGAGTGCAAATATTTTGCTCTTGTATTATTCTTTCTGAGGCTAGGGAGGGGATAAAATCATGTCAATTCCAATAGTAAGCAATATTAATGAGAAAAGTCATGCAGAGGGGGCTGAGTGGGCAAGTCTATCCTGCCAAAGAACCACTTTGTGAACTCTTGGTTACCATATGTGACCTTGTCAAGACATTGTGGCCTGCCGGCTCCCAGTAATCAAATAGGGAATGGCTAAAAAAAATCATGGTATATAATTGTGATAGAATACTTCTGTTATAGTGCTATACAAAATGATGAGCAGCTTCATTAAAAAATAGAAAGAACTACATGAGATAATGAAGAGTAAAATGCATAGAACCAAGAGAATATTATATAAAGCTACAGATTTAATATTTAAAGAATAACTTATGAAGATTAACCTCCAAAGAATGAACTGAAAAATGGAAACATGAAAGACATAATTTGCATATACTTATCTATTTGCTAGATGATGCCTTCTATGGTGTGGAGAGGGGAGGAAGGGACTCAGATACCTGGAAATAAATTCTATTAATAAAAAAAAATGATTATTTCCATAGATACAGAAAAAGTCTTAGAAAATAATACCCATTCCTATTAAGAATATTAGAAAGCATAGAAATAAATCAAACCTTTCTTTAAATGATTAGCAGTATCTATATAAAAACATCAGCAAGTATTATCTGAGATGAGGATGAACTTGAAGCCTTCTTGATAAGATCAGAAGTGATGAAATAATGCCCATTATCACTAATGTTATTCAATATTGTACTAGAAATATTAGCTATAGAAGTAATAGAATAAAATAAAATGGAAGGAATTAGAATAGGTAATGAGGAACATAAATATCATTCTTTGTAGAGGATATGTTAATATACTTAGAGAACCCTGGAGGATCAACTAAAATATAGGTGGAACAATTAACAACTTCAGCAAAATTGCACACACATCATTATCATTTCTATATATTATTAACAAAACCCAGTAGTAAGAGATAAAAAGAGAAATTCCATTTAAATAAGTATAGACAAGATAATATACTTAGGAGTCTACTTGCCAAGAAAAACCAAGGTATTATATGAATATAGTAATATAAAACTATGTATACCTTTTGACCCAGTAATGCCACTACTAGGTCTGTTTCCCAAAGAGAACAAAGAAAAGATAAAAGGACCTATTTATTAAAAACATTTATGGCAGTTCTTTTTGTGATGGCGAAATAATTAGAAATTATGGGGTTGCCCATCAGTTGGGGAATGGCTGAATAAGTTGTGGTTTATGATGGTGATGGGATACTATTGTGCTATAAGAAACAATGAGCAAGATGGTTTCAGAAAAACCTGGGAAGACTTATATGAACTGATGCAAAGTAAAGTGAGCACAAATAGGAGGCACTATATATAGGAATACTATTTGAAGAATAATTAATTGTGAAAAACTTAGCTACTCTGATCAATACAATGATTCAAGGTAATTCTGGACTTATGATGAAAAATGTTTTCCACCTCCAGAGAGAGAGCAGATGAACTCTGAATACTGTTCAAAGCATACTTTTTAAACTTTAATTTTATTTTTTTTTGTTTGTGTTTTCTTCTGCAACATGGCTGATGTGGAAACATGTTTTACATGACAATGCATATAACCATTATCAAATTGCTTGCCTTTTCTAGGAGGAGTAAGGATAGAAGGGAAGGAGGGAATTTGGAACTCAAAAAATTAAAAAAATGACTGTTAAAACGTTTTATATGTAATTGGGAAATATTTAGTGATATGAATAAAATAATTTAAAAATCTGTATTTGAGTTCAAATAACTTAATGTTATACTAAGACATTTGGGAAACTCTGTATAATGTTTGAATAATCAATTAAATTATACTAGCAAGGGCCAACATGTGGAATGTTAAGTACATTTTCATTAGGGTAGAGTTAGTTGAGATAATTCATCATCATCCCAATGTATTGTTCTTTATGGTAGACTCTGAGCGGCAGGGTGAAAATAAGCTAACTCTGTGGACAGTGGGCAGCCTTGTTGTGAGACTGTGATGAATGTGACCATTAAACATTTAAGGGAAAAGATTTGCATCTTTTAGTGCCATGGAAAGTAGATTTCCTGGGGTCTGTGCCTAGTGAAGTGATACAAAACAAACTTGGTGGCTGACTATTTTTATTTAATTGTGCTCCTGAGAACCCAGGAGGACAGGAAAGAGATTCCTGCTGTATGAGGCTATGTCACCATTGTAAGGAAAAGCAGTGGAAAAACATCTAACCATAAGTGGATGCTTACCCACAATATCGCCAAGGAAATTTCCAAATGGTGAACATGATGAAAATGACCTAGGTGGAAAAAGTTCCTGGTTAGCTTCAGCAGCTACTCATTACCCTCTAAATGTTCTTACCAGGAGAGCTGAAGGGAAAGAAAGCCTCTTAAGCCCATTACCTGTGAAACCCAGAGGCAGGTTGGAGACTCTGGATGTCACAGGCAGCCTGGCTTTTAAAGAGCCTTATGGGTTTGTTAGTGGTCAGCAGCTTTACTGCCCCTCACCTGCCTAAGCTGCTCATAGTCATTGGGGACTCTGTGTTTAATTCCATGGAACTCAACATGGCAAACTCCTAAACTGGGATTAATTGGCCAAGGAGACAGTTTTGGCTGGATAATTAGGGTTTTCTTTCTCATGAAAGGTGTTGAATACTTCTACAACATTGCATATATATCATTCTTTACGACCTCTCATTAGCCCAACACAATGTACCAGTGAGAGTGTTGAATAGTTACCCTCATTTGGTGTTGGAGGGAAACTAACATACTTATATACCTTATGATGGTAGGAGCAGGATTTAAACATCTGCATTATTGTGGTGCTTGTGTGTGTGTGTGTGTGTGTGTGCGCACGCACATGCGTGCATGTGTGTGATCCAGTACTCAATGCTAGTGCCTTTTCTCTACTGATTTTCTCAAATTTATACTGCATATATCTTATTTGTACATAGTTGTTTGTAGGTTGTCTCTCCCATTAGAATGTGAGCTCCTTGGAAGTTTTTTTGCCTTTCTTTGTACCCCAGGGCTTAGCACAATGCCTAGCACATCATCATTGATTAATAAATTCTTATAGACTGATTAGTATTGGAAACTCCCAGTGTCAAAACTCTGTTCAGACAAGTTGCTAATCTGAATCTGGACAAAACACCTAAGCACAGTATTTCAGAAAATAATATCTAGAAGTTCTTAGAGTTATCTATTGGCCTCTAATGTTTCTCATTCCACTTTTTCCTTGTAAGCTTCAACCTAAGGTATTTCCCAACCATTCCAGGGAAATAACCCAGCTGCAATTTCCACGTCTCCTCTTGACTAATTCCTCCTCTCTTCAACCTCACTGATGTACTTGGCATCATTTCTCTGCTTGGCTTTCACATCATTGCCATCTCTTGACTTCCATTGTTGATGTATCTCCTCTTCCCCCCTGTGAATGGTATTTTCTTTTCCAACAATAGTACCCTTTACAGAGGTGATGTCTCAGTGTCACATTCTCTGATGTGAGCTAGTTAAGTGCTACAGTGGATAGTGTTAGACTTGGAGACAGGAAGACCAGCATTCAAATTCTGCCTCATACACTTGTTGTGTGACTCTGGGGGAAGTCAATTAATCTCTTTCAGCATTAGGTTCTTTAAAATGGAGATAATATTAGTATCTACTTCAGGATTGTCATAGAAGCTAAATGAAATATATATAAAATGTTTTCTAAACTTTAAAGTGCTATATAAATGTTAGTGTGTGTGTGTGTGTGTGTGTGTGCATGCGCCTGTGTATGTATGTAATAAGAAGGAGGGGTTCTACTTATACTAGTCTAAGGCTAATTCAAGTCAGGGAAAAGTTTTTTTATTGTTTGTCCTTTGTGTTCAAAGAGGACCAATGACATCATGGGGTGATGCTTTGACTTGCATGTAAATTGGATTTAAGTGAGTCAAAGTTGTATGAAGTCATCTGACTCACTCTCTCCTGGTCACTGAAGTCCTGTGTCAAGATAAAAGTCAAGATAACTGATGATGTCCTGGAATGCAGTGAATGACTTTAGTGTCTTCCATATTTGACCAATATTTTAACTTGACCAACTCCAAACCCATTCCTGAATCCTTTCTGTCCACACATTGCAGAGAAGTAGTATGGATGGAGTAATGGAACTAGAGATAGGAAAACTCTGATATTTACTGACTGTGTGATCTTGGGCAAATCATAAGCTCTCTGAATTAATTTTCTTCTTCTGTAAAACGAGAGTTAGAAAGATAGCCTCCAAAATCTCTTCTAGCTCTAAATCTGTGATCCTATGGTTCATATAGACACAGGAAGATCAGTGGGAACCCACTGGGATCCAAGCTGTCCTGGAAACATGAGAAATAGCACATGCCTCCTGAATAAGTGCCTGGGCACTGAACCAAAAAAAAAAAAACCCAAACAACAGCAAAAATGTGCCTCCTGAATACAGAGGCCTTATTAGGGCCAGCCCCTGGAGGAGTGGATTCTTTTGGCAGGCTGAAACCAACACAAGCTCACTAATACTATCTTCTTCAGAGGTACTGCTCTTTCAATGACTCCAAGGTGAAGCTGGGAAGCAGCCAAAGTGGGAATGAACATCTCAGGGGTGGGAAGGGTGGCTCCTTGGCTGATGTGGCTACAGCTGCTGGGTGTGGGTGGTCTTGAACTAGAAAGTCTCTTCCTTAGCTGAGCTGAGGTGGGTAGCAGCTATGACAGCTTCATGTCTCTGTCACCTCCTATTCCTTTCCTGGTGGGAGTTTTCTAAGAGTCTTTCTTTACCCACAATTGCTTCCTCTCATTTGTTCCCTAAATTTTACATGCTGTTGCCTAAAGCAACCCCCATTTCACTTCCCTCTTCAGGACTCATGAATGGTTTTACATCATGTTCCCATCATGTATGGCTCCAAGCAGGCACCAGCCAGCCTTACTTTTATATCATTGGCTTCTAGGATCCAGCACTGAACAGTCATTCCTTCAGGCAACCCTTCTTATGAGTTTGTAGCTATACTGCCTACAACCCTCCTTTACTCTTATTAAAATAAAATATTTCATGATAAATTTAGTAATATACCTTCACAAAACCAAATATATCAATATATAACATAAATCTTTTCTTTTTCAAAACTTTACTTGGGAGGGAGAGAAAGCAGATTCTTGTTAATAAAAAAAAACCCAAGTTTAATTAAAATAATTCCTTTATATTTGAAATAGATTTGCTTTTTATTGTCATTATTCAGTTGTTTTCAGTACTGTCTGACACTTTGTGACCCCATTTGGAGTTTTCTTAGCAAAGATACTGGAATGGCTTTCCATTTCCTTTTGCAGCTTATTTTATAGATGAAGAAACTGAGGTAAACAGGGTTCAGTGACATGCCCAGGTTCACACAGTTAGTAATTGTCTTTCAATTCAGAGCCACCATACTTTCTTCTGAGTTCTGGTGTTGCATCCCTTATAGCCCTCTTTTGTGAGAAAATCCTATAAACTTTAAAGCTCTCTATAAATGCTTATTACTATTTACTTTTATTATGAAGCAGTTGGGTGATAAGAGTAGATAAGAGTGCTGGGCCTAAAGCCAGGAAGACTCATCTTTCTGAATTCAAATATGGCCTCAGACACATTAGCTGTGTGAATCTTAACCTTGTTTGCCTCAGTTTCCTTATTTGTAAAATAATCTAGAGAAAGAAATGGTAACGTACTCTAGCATTTCTGTGAAGAAATCCCAGATAGAGTCAGGAAGAGTTCAACAACTGGAAAATGACTCCCAAATTTTTATTTATATATGAAAATTATAATATCTAGTTATCTATTATCTGATATATTAATAATAATAAATGTTAAAATAATATAGTTATTTAATTAATGAATAATTACTAATATCATTCATAATTCAATATTATACACATACACACACACACACACACACATATATATATATATATATATATATATATATATAGTTTTCTATTATAATTTCCATTATGCCACAACTTCTTTGTAATGTCATTACACATCAAATGTTGGGGAAAGGTGAAGAGTGTTATTTTTCATAGGCTGATCCACACCTATCCTGGTGTCCTTTTTGGGTTATCATCTCCAGTATGAATATTGTAAGAGTTAAATTAATGTCTAATACTTCAAGTATTATTTTTATAAAGTTTCTTATCTGACAAAATAGAACCATGTGTCCAAGGTAATCTACCTGCTCAAAAGACCTGCTCCATCAAAATCTCAACACTGGAGGGAAAGAGAGATAAACAGAACTCTACCCAATTTATCTTCCTTCTATGTCAGAATATAACAACAGGAAGTGCATGGCCTCCTTGTAGTTCAAAGGCACAAGATTTCTAATGATATATTTACCCCTTGAGATCCTTTGGAAGACTAGTCTCTCCAATGGATCTTGTAAACATAACCAACTTTTAAATTACAATAATTTGGGGATACAAGGAAGAGAGAACAAAACCAATGATTGCTAGGTGCATTGACAAAAAAAAGTCAATTAGGGGGTAGTCCCCTTTGGCATAACAGTATACATACAAAACAAATGTATTCAACCCTCCCAGTTAAAATCACCACATTCCAAAATTCACTCTGGATCTTCTGGTGCAGTGTGTGGTTTCTGAAAGCATTTTCTCAGTGCCTTCTCCAAACATTTCACTTTCTGGATTCAGGGAGGTAGCACATTTTTTATTCTAAAATTACTCTCAAAATAATTTAAACTTTGCATCATAGGATAATTATACATTCCCTCCTGTGGAGGATGGTGACAAACATAGGGATCACTTAGGAATGCATGGCTGATTTTGAGGTATATGAATCAATTGGCAAGAGAAATAAAAAACATCAAAAATTCAAATAAAAGAAAAAAAATAACTTGTGTATGAAAAATAAAATATCAAAGTCTTATGTGTAAAAATTCTAGGTAAAGGAAAAATAAACCTATAACAGTTCCTTGAATCAGGGCACAATTAAAGAGATTTATGTCACATAAATCTATAGTATCAATTATGCACTTACCCAAGCAACAGCCAGGATTACAGGAAATTTGGCACACTATGAAAGACATAAAAGGGACTTCAGCAAATTTTATCAGTAAATTGGGAATTAGGATTCCATGGTCTGATATAATCTTTTCTCTAAGGGATTCTGGAGCCAGGATGGCAGCCAAAGTGAGGTGCTTGATAGAATGTGGGATGGGGAAGACCTACCTCTGACATATGTCAAAACAACCACAACCTCAAACCCCAAATAAGTTCAAGTCGTCTTGTCTTGGCTCAAAATTTCATAAATCCTACTTGGATTGGTTGGTCTTTTTGACCTTGTGCTTGATTGGCACTATGTAAGTTAAGCTTTGTGCTTCTTTAGCACTGTGCAGTGGCTCTTTTTGTGTTCCCTTATTCTGGAATCAGACACAATCATTAAGCAAAGTCCCATAATTTTTAAACAATTATTGGTAGGTTTCTGTAGCCTAAAGCTTTTGGGTATGCATTGACATTAAAGCTAATGGACATTTTAAAACTTACCCTAGTAAAAAAAAAACAAAAAAAAACTTCTCAGTACTGGTAACAGCTGTTTCAAAGAGCAAAAAATGAGATGAAAAATAAAACTAAAATGCTATATTGCACATACAAGGAAAAACAATAATACAATAATAAAAATGTTAAAAAAATAAAAAAATATATAACTTACAATCAGTGACACACTGTGTCAGCCAAGGAGAGGTAGAATACAAAGGTTTCTTACCCCAAAATGAGATCCACTTCCTTTTTTAACCTGGCCATAATTCACAGTATGAGTGCAAATGATTTTTTTTTTACAAAGTAATAGATTTAGAAAATAGTAATACATCAGGTAATGCACATTCAAAGAAAGTACTAAAATTCCCAAAATTCACAATAGCCCAGTTAATGACAATAGCAAAAAAAATCCACTATTATATAGAATTCACATGAATCTATAGTTATTTTCTGTGTGACATTTAAAAATGTTTGTTACTCATGGATACTTGTCACAAATTTCTACAGATTTAGCGAATCTTTCAACTTTGGATGAGATATTTTTAATAAAATCTATTACTGCCATCATTCCAAAATTTAGCAGAGGAGCCCAGAAAAAAGACACCCCCCCCAAACCTCTGTACTGCAGATGAAAACCTTTTGGATCTAAAATGTCACCAAGAAACTATATCATTCTGGTGTAAGAGTAGAGTAAGCTGAAGAGTTACAATCATCCAGAATCTACTTATACTTCATGGGAGATACTTCCTCTTGGGAGCCATCCAGGGCTACCACTCCCTAAGAACACCTTCCCAGCTCCTCTAGTATGATATTGTAACAGCTGTAAAGGCATTTTTATATGTCTTTACATGTCTCATCCATTACATTTTTTATAAATGCAGAGGTAAGGAATATAATAATGCTATTGTGCTTCACTTCAGCTACTAAATGAACCATTACCTCTTGTTACAAAGGACTCAGAGGCAGGCCAATGATCAGAGGTCTGAGACGTTACTAAATATTTAAAAATCACTTCTGAGGATTCCTTAAAATCAATTGAGATATTTAGCTCATTAAATTCTCCAAAGGTTGTATATAGGTTTTAATAACTAGTTTTGATGGAGTCCATCCATCATGTATGTGACAATTAACAAAGGCAAAATGGAAGAAAATGCTATAAAAGCAACATGTGACCTTGATGGATCTGGCGACAACCTCAGTATCCCTAAGGACCTATGGTTTTGCCCCTGAAGAGGGTGTGTACAAGCTGACTATGGGTTTGTAATATTTTGTTCAGTACAGTTATAGGGGAAAGATACAAATAAAAATAACATTACAGAATATAGCTAATAGTCAAAATACAGTAGCTTAAAATGATTCAGTGTAAAAGAAAGATATTGATTATATTAATATATGATCTTATAAAACAAAATTAAATCTTAAAGCAAACAATCTGCAAAACACAACAAGCATGACAGGATATAGGCACTGAATTCAAATGTCCTTTTTCCCAATTCCAATACAGAAAGTTCTATAAAACAGAGTCTGAAAAGGCTTAAAAATTTCCCCTCCCTTCCAAGAGTTCCCCTAAAGGAACTCTTTAGGGTTCTTTTCCCTACCCTAGGATCATTATCTATTGTTAAATTTAATTGTGATTAGACTGAATATTTAAATAGGTGGTCACCATGGATATAATTTATAAAATCCCAAAATGAATTACTAAAGTAAATTGATTTTATGGTAGTTTATTTACAATAGAGGGAAGATATTAAGGAACGAGACAGAGAGAGCTCTGGCTTCACCAACGGTGACCATCTAAAATGGAAGAGTAGTCTCTTCTGCACGAGTTCCTCCAGGGGTCCAGTTCCACAGCGAACTGTCTTCACTCCATGTCCGAGTGTCTGTGTTCCTGTCACTCCTCCACTTCAGAGAGCTCTTCTATCTCCTTGAATCGAATATCAAAATCAAATATCTTCTATATCATCTTCTGGACTTCCGTCTTCTTTTTAAAGATCTTTTTATTTTGTGTCACCCCCCCTCCTAAATTTCATGTTTACCAATCATAGCAGATACTTTCCTCCAGGACTGCCCACTCTTTAGTTCATACCTTCTTTGGTTAGATTATAACTTTTGGGCTACTTAACAACTTTTTTGGTTAGTTCACTTTTTGTAATTACTTAACACCTTTTTGTAGAACACATTTTTTGGTTAGTTCACCTTTTGTAGTTACTTAACACCTTTTTGTAGTTAAAATGGGTAGATCTACTTAAAATACTGAGTTATCACCTTTTGGGGATTAAAATCTAAAAATAGATTGTGGATTACAATTCAATCTTCTCAATAAAGGAAAAGCTAAGTACCTTCATTGTTACAATAAGGGGATTAAAATTTAATCTTCACAATAAAGGAAGAGCTAAGTATCTTCATTTTACAATCAGGAGATAGCTAAATCCAATCTTCACACCATTTAGGTTCTTTTTATCACACCTCTGGGATCCCATAGTGAAGGAGAATTCCTCACTGAGCATAGTGTGGAGAAATCTCATTTGGGATGTATGGTAGAGACTGGGCAGGCCAGAATGGCAAGGGGCAGTAGGGAGATGAATATCTCCTTGAAATCACAAGGACCAGTGCACCCAGGAACAGAAGGGAGAAAAGGCATCCTAAAACTGGGAGCTGTTTGAGATAGGTAATGCATTGTTCTTTCATAGAGTGAGCAATGCTTGCAATTCTACTTCCTGTTTAGAAGAGTAACCATCCTTCCCCTTCCCCCTTGGGATAAAACTCCAGGGGCAGGTTCCTTCCCTTGCCATGTGGACAGGGAGGTAAGAGTATAGAAACTCTCCTCAGGTTAGGAGGCTAATTATTGCCTAAGGGAAACATACCTGGGCTTCCAAGGCAAGCAGTTAGCAAGCACTCAGTTGTTGGCAATGTATTTTACCAGCCGCCTGGAGAGCAGCTCCAAGGACTCCCAATTTGTGTGTTCTAAAGATACTATGGCAGCAATTGGCAACAGAAACAGCAGTAGCAGGAGTAGCAGGCAGCTACAATTACCTAGGGAGTTAGCAGAGGCAAGATCAACAACAACTTGACTTTGGGAGCTCCAAAGAGAGTTGGGGGGGGGCAAAAAGCAATGGCAGGAGAAATATGCTTTCTTTTCAAACTAATTTACTCAGAGAGAATTAAGGGTTTTTGAATCCCACTTCTAGTCACTATAATTGTAAGATTTAAATTAAGATCCAATACTTCAAGTATTATTTTTAAAGTTTATTATCTGACAAAATAGAACCATATGTCCAAGATAATCTACCTTCTCAAAAGACCTGCTCCATCAAAACCTCAACACAGGAAGGAAAGAGAACTAAACACAGAACTCCCCAATTTATCTTCTGTCTACGTCAGCATGTAATGACAGGAAGTGAGTGGGCTTCAGGGTAATGTAGTTCAAAGATACAAGAGTTCTAATTACACAATACTCTCATGATTGATTACATAACTACATTTCATTATGTTACATTTGAACACTGTGATGGAGTGGCATGGACCCAGAGCACAGCCAAAAAATCCTGTGTCAATGTTGAACGTTAGATTTTAAACAATGCATCTCAAATGAATTCCTCTTATTATATCTTCTCCATCACAATACTATTTTTTCCCCTGATAATACCAGAGCCGCCACATTCTTATTTTTACTTTTTCTATTGGTCATTGATGGTTAGTGATCCCCAGATGTAGGAGCTTTTTACTGCTTATTCCTATGATAAATTGGATACCCAGTACCTTAGAACCTAGAGTTGAAGATGCCCCAGAGATCACACAACCTGGTCCTTACCAACTTATAGATTTACTTGAGAGGCATGGAATTATTTTCATAAGGTATTTGTGAGTCCATAAATACATCAAGAATTGTCATTTTGGATCTTTTTTTTAAATTGTGATCTCATTGATGTAGGGAAATAGATAGAATGATAGACTTGGAATCAGCAAGACCAGAGTTCAAATCCAATCCAAGACACTAGCTATGTGAACTTGGGCAAGTTATTCAATATTTGTTATCCTTAGTTTTCTTCATAGGTGTATAATGGGGATGGATAATAACTCTTACCTCCGAAGACTGTTATAAGAATCAAGTGAGATAATATTTGTAAAGTATTTTGCATACCTTACAGTCCTATATAAAAACTAGTGATGCATCCTATGGTCAGTCTTCTATCAGTTCATGGGGTAATAGGAGAAAGGGGAGAAAGAGGTTTCATTGAAAGGTTAAACTACTTGCCCAGGGTTGCAAAATTACAGAGAAAGCTAGGTAGTGCTGTGGAGAGGTAGGACTAGGGCTATTACTTTCAGATTTTTAATCAATAAAGAACAGAAGGCTGCTTCTCCAGGAATAATATTGTGTTTTAACAGATGCATGAATCTCAAAAGAATGGCTCTTTCACTGGTCTCCTAAGCAAAAAAGAGTGAGTGAGTCCTATCTCTTGCTTTTAAATAGAATTGTTTCCTTTCTGATTGACCTTCGGACCTCTTGTGACAGTTCATAATTGGTGGATAATTCAAAAGAGGAGGTGGATCTATAGACATCAACTCCTCCCTCATTATTTCATCATAGGAGAGTTGGGCCATTGCTAAGACTGGAAGATGCCAGCATATTCATTCTTCCTTGTATTTTTAGGTGAATTCAAAATGGTGGCTTATCCCACTTATCCAACTGTGTTAGGATTCACCATGACTGGTCAGCTCTGCCCTTAATCCTTTTATCTTAATGAAAGAGGGAAGGTTCCAACCCAGTTTCAAAGCTTGGTGGATTGTGGAAACTAGAAGCCTATTGTTTTCCAGCAAGTTTTACCCTGATCCTGGGGAGGAGTAGGACAAAGGAAAATTATTTATTTCACACAAATATCACAATTAAATATTAATTTTCCACAGGGCATTATAGAAAGAAACATGTGTTTCCATGCTTATAGGTGAATCAATATTATTTTGTCTACATTAAAAATGTGAATGTGCATGAAGGCAGGAATGGGGAACAGGGATTGATATAAGTTTATAATTACACTAAGGATCAAATTGATGGTTAGTATTGAGGATAAGGTGACCCTGATGATCTCTCAGGAAGAGAAGAACCTTTGAGGACTAGGTGGAGGGGGTTCCAGTATAAATGCTCTTCTGAATGAAGAGAAATGTTCTATGAAGAGAGATAGAGATCCTGTGCTGAATGTGGTCTGAAGGAGTTGATGCTTGAAAAGACCACTCATTCAACGTCAGGACTGAGCATGTTAGAACTTCTGGGACGACTTGCATCTGGTAGAGTGGGGGAGCATGGACCCAGGAAGAACATGATGAGGCATAGAGAGAATGAAGGGAAATAGGGGGAGGAGATAAATAAAAGGAGTGCATAATCAGGGGTATGGTGGGAGGGACACTGTTCTTTCTATACCTTGCATAAATTAGTATTATTAGAGGAGTGAAGCACACTTAAAAAGGAAAATGCACAAGGCAAGCTCTATGAGTCAGTGGCAGACCCTAGAGAGCACAAAATTGATATTACAGAAGTTTGGATTCTGGGGGGAATACTAGAGGATAGAGTGGGTCTAGAAAATTGTAGGAGTCATAAACCAAAGAATGAAGATAA
Organism: Monodelphis domestica; assembly: GCF_027887165.1. Lineage (NCBI taxonomy): Eukaryota > Metazoa > Chordata > Mammalia > Didelphimorphia > Didelphidae > Monodelphis > Monodelphis domestica. Next base: position 339,738,605 of record NC_077228.1, read on the forward strand.
AGAAAGATGAATGAAGAGAGTAAGAGAAATCCTCTCTGGAAAAAGGCATAAGCATAATAAAATGAATGGGGGAAACTAGGTGGCATAGTGGATAGAAATCCAGACCTGGAGTTGGGAAATCCTAGATTCAACTCTGACCCCAAACACTTCTAAACTATCTGACCCTGGACAAGTCATGTAACTCCAGTTGTCTAGCCCTTACTGCTTTCCTGCCTTAAAAGGTTACATAGTATTGATTCTAAGAGAGGAGGTAAGCATGTAAAAGTAAGTAAAACAAAGAAAAAAACTAATGAACAAGGGACAGTTAGGTGGCTCATTAGATAGAGAACTAGGCTTAGGGAAGGTAGTTCAAATCTAGTCTCAGACATTTCCTAGCTATATGACCCTGGGCAAGCCACTTAACCTCAATTGCCACCCTAGCCCTTAACTTTTTCTAACCTAGGAACTGACACCTAATATTGATTCTAAGACAGAAGGTGGGTGTTTTAAAATCAACAATTAGTGAATAAGACTAATTGAAGGAAAGGAGAATAAGGTGGAATCTATTTGACTGAGCAGAAAAAAATGGTGAGAAAAAATTAATTGCAAACTCCAAAGGTAGAAGGGCAGCAAAAGAAAATGGTGTTAAGGCATGAAGAGAAGAGAGTCAGTGGAAAAATGTATATATATATATATATATATATATATATATATATATGTATATATATATATATATATATGTATGTAACTGGAGAAACATATTATTGTATTTGTAACAGAACAAGGAAAAAGATCATAACTTGAAAAATCCTAATATTAGATAAAAATGGGAGAATACGGAAATCTAACTCTTAAAACTTTAAATGTGAATGGATTAAGTAATCCAACAAAGGGATAAAGAGTAAGTTCAGTTAATAAAAAATCCTACTACCTATTGTGTGAAGATTGGATTTAGTTATCTCCTGATTATAACAATGAAGGCACTTAGCTCTTCCTTTATAGTGCAGCTAGAATTGTAAGCTACAATATTTGTAGATTTTAACTATAAAAAGGTGTTAAGTAACTACAAAAGGTGAATTAACCACAAAAAGGTATTAAGTAACTACAAAAGGTGGACTTAACAAAAGAAGTATTAAGTAACCCCAAACAATATAATCTAACCAGAGAAGGTGAGAACTAAAGAGTGTGCAGTACTGGAGAAAATCTAACCAAAGAAGGTGAGAACTAAAGAATGGGCAGTCCTGGAGAAAAGCATCTACTGTTATTGGTAGAGGTGACACAAGACAAAAAGATCTTTAAAAAGAGGACCAAAAGGCAGAAGGAAATTATTCGGACATTGGGATCATTTGTGTAATTTGATCATTTGGATTTGGATAGTTCATTCAGATTCAAACATTCAGACAGTCCTTTGGAGATTCAGGCACTGACTTGGAGGAGCAACTGGGAGACAGTCCCTTGAGGAGTGACCTAAAAGCAGACACCCAGACTTCTTTTAGACTGTCCTTGGTGAGTGAAAAGCTGCCTTAGTGACCCCGCCTTTCTGGAGGCATGAAGCCTCCAGGTAAGGCCCCTCTTCTTGAGACTCTCTTACCCTGGCTGGGCTTAGAGATTCTAACTGGTATGAGAAGAAGCCAGAATGTTCTCGTTCTCTCTCTCTCTCTCTCTCTCTCTCTCTCTCTCTCTCTCTCTCTCTCTCTGTCTGTCTGTCTCTCTCTCTCTCTGTCTCTCTGTCTCTCTCTCTCCTTGATATCTTCCTTCTATTGTAAATATTTTAAATAAATTACCATATATTCCATTTACTTTAGTAATTCATTTTGGGATTTAGAAATTAAATCCCTGGTGACTACCTAATTAATCTATTTCAGAGTCCAACCACAATTTAATTCTAACAATTGATTACAAAAAACAAAATTTTAAAATAAAGAAATACATGAAACAAAATTGAAGGGATAGAAAAAATTACTATGCATTAAGTAAATCCTAAAAAGCAAGAGTTAAAAGCATCCTATTTGACAAAGCATAAATCAACATTCAAAAATAAAAAAGGACAAAGAAGCAATATTGAATGATGATAGGAATGATGAATAATGAAAGGAACCAGGGATAACAAATTACTATCAGTAATGAAATTATATTCTCCAAATGCCTTACAGTTAGTAAGGTATAAGTAGATTGTGTGCTAGGACTGGAGTCAGGAAATCTCATTTTCCTGATTTCAAATCTAGCTGCAGGGGGACAGCTATGTGCCTCAGTGGACTGAGGGTCAGACTTAGAGGCAAGATGTCCTGGCTTCAAATCTGACCTCAGATACTTACTAGCTGTGTAACCTGGACAAGTCACTTAATCCCCATTGCCTAGCCCTTACCACTCTTCTGCCTTAGAACCAATACACAGTATTGATTCTAAGATGGAAAATAATGGTTTTAAACAAAGCCTGGCCTCAGACACTTCCTAGCTTTGTGACCCTGTCTATGTCACTTAATGCTGTTGTCTCAGTTTCCCCATCAGTAAAACAACCTGGAGGAGGAAATGGCAAACCACTCCAATATCTTTTCCAATAAAACTGCAAATGGGGCCATGAAGAGTCAGATATGACATAGAAACAATAAACACTAACAGGTGGTTAACTTTTTTTGAAAAGATAAGATAAACATTTAATCTGATTAAAAAGAAGGAAACAAAATCAATAAAATAGGGAATGAGCCAGGTGAAACCACAACAAAACCAAAAGACATAAAAAGAATAATCAAAACATATTATGCAGTTACTTGCTAACAAAGCTGAGAATATAAAAGAAAAAGAACAAGGCATTAAAAAAACAATCCCTAAGCTATCAACCAGTAAGTAACCTTAAATATGACCCAATATCAGAAAAAGATTATATCACCTACCTGTAGTTGTGAGAGATGTATGATTTATTTCTCTTATAACTTCTTTTAGTTAATCTTTTATATTAATGTTATGTATCCATTTAGAATGTATTGTAGAATGTGGTATAAAGTCTAAGCTTAATTTCTAATGAGCTGCTTTTCAGTTTTTCCAGTTGTTTTTAAGAAAATAAAAAATCAAATATAAGTAATTTATGTTTTCAACTTAATCACACACTTAGTTACTGATGAGTTCCATCTTTTCTGATTCTTGTATGTGTAGTTTGTTCCATTGTTATTTTTCTCTGCTTTAAATGATTGTCAGTAGTTTTGATAACTGCTACTATCTAATACTATCTGAGATCTAAAAGAACATTTTTCTTTCATTGCTACCTCTTTTTATAATTTCTGATGATATTTGGGATCTTGTGTTTTTCCAAAGGAATGTTATTACTATTTTATCCAGTTCTATAAAATATCCTTATTTTAATTTTGTTGGATTACCACTAAGAGTGCAAATTACCATCATTTTTATTACATTGTCTATCATAGCTTAGTTTTGAACACTGAGTAGTCCTCTGGCTGTTTAAGCTGTTCTTTATTTCTTTAAGGAGTACTTTGTAATTTAATCTATACAAGTTTATTTCTGAATGTGTATATGTGTGCTTTGTGTGAATTTTAAAACTACTTCACCCTACTCAGGCCATACTTTAGTAGATCTGATTTAGCTATTTCCTGATTAGTAACAATGGAGATACTTGGGTTAACAGAATCAAGTCTTGGGAACTATATAATTCTCCACCCTACTTAGTTTAACAAGATCAGGAATGCCTGGATCATACTCAAAGATTTAATTATCTGAGGAAATGGCCTTCAACAGACATGTGCAGAGAAAGCAGACAGGCCCCTGGGCTGTCCTAAGTCAAGCTAAGCTATCATTGGTACAGATGAGATGTAGGAAAGCGACATTAAACTGCCTATATAAGGCACATCACTTGCTCTCTCTTCCTCTTTCCCCAGAGAGATGACTCTGGTTGGCAGCATGCTAAGCTTTCTGACATCTTGGCTTGGTGGCAGCTATTGTCTGGGTTTGGTGGTGAGTTTGCCCTTGAGCTGATTCAGGTTCAGGCATCTTGGCCAAGCCCTTTGGAGTTCAGGCTGATTCTTTCCTCCTTACTCTTCAAAAAACCTTATCTTCCTAGAGCCCCTGGTCTTCCTCCTGGCACTAGCTAGGCAGTGAGAAAATCCTACACGCTTTTACTTTTTCCTTCTTAATTTCTCTCCACTATATCAATTAAATCACCATAAATTTTCCAGCTGACTTTGTTATATTTCTTTTATGTTTTGGATATCCATAGCGACCAAATAATTAACATAGTTTAGGTCACAATGCTAAATTACCCTTTATATTTGTCCATTTCCAGATATTTTATTCACATTTTAGTTATTTGGTCTGAGATTTCTCTTTCTACCAATGATTCTTGAGTGCTATTATTATTGAATAACAATGGTATTTATTTTTGAAATTTTATTTTGTAACTTTCAACTTTGTAGGGGAAACCTCAGTATTGTTTTGATGCACAGTTCTCTTGTATTAATGATTTCAGGCATTCTTTCATGTGGTTATTAATACTTCTAGATCCTTTTGAGAACTGTTTATTCATATCAAGTGATCCCATTTGGACTTACCTACTGGGGAATGCCTATTTAGTGTGTGTATGTTTATGTGTGTATATATATACAAAAAAAGCAAGTTATATATATATTTTGGCCTCAACAACTCTTGAAGGCCATTCACTGAAGTATAAATGGGGTTGTGATTTGAGTTGGTGGAATAAGTCCCAATATTGACAATATCACAGTATTAATTAATGTATTTATTGAATGAATGAGTGCCTGCTATGTACAAGGTAATATGGTAAGCATTATGGGGAATTCATTCAATAAACATTTATTAAAAACTATTATATGTGAGATTATTAGGTACAAACATTGACATACCACAGTTTTAAGGGAGGAGAAGAAAAGGAACATACAAAAATAACTATGATGCAGAGGAGACTAAAAAGCCTGTCCACTTGAGATAAGGAGTTTTTAGCTGAGGTCAAACTTTCTTTTGAAAAAAAAATTGTTGACTGTATTTCAATATAATTGGTTCCTATGAATTTGCATTTTTTTCATTGACTTTTAAGTAATGTTTTATTGAAGTAACTATTGTGCATTTAAAAATATCACTTTGCAAAGAGGTCTATGGCCCCAAACAATGTTAATAACCTTTGTTATAGGTATTTACAATTTGGTTGGAAAGTTATGACAAATAAACTACATTACAAGGTGACAAAGGACAAGTACCAAATGAGTAGAATGGACAATACCTTGAAAATTCCTAAGAAGGAGAGTTCATTTCAGGAGATGCTGGCACCTATCAGGCTACAATGTCTTGACAAGGCCACTCATGGAAGCCAAGAGGTCACAAAGTGGCTCCTTGACAGGATGGAATTGCCCACTCAGCCCCCTCTGCATGAAGTCTCTCATCAACATCCCTTACTAATGGAATTGGCATGATTATTGTTCTCTCCCTAGTCTCAGAAAGAAAAAAAACATAAGATCAAATACTTGCACATTATTCCCCCAGAACACCACTAAAAGATTAAACTCAAAAGACTATCATAGGCTAACTTTTGCAATTCCCAACAAAGCTGTGCTTAGAAATTCCATACTCCCATGCACAGAAACTAATTCTCATAACCCAACACATCAATAACCAGAGAGAAAGTCTGGCACAAAATGCTTGGTATACCATGCCTCAGTGACTTGATTTACCTGTCTAAACCCCTCCTGAAAAACTCCCCAAACAAACCTTGAAAAATGACTAGTACCTCTTTGATCTCCACTTGATTGTCAATTGTCTCTAGAATTTCTGATTGATCATTTATTTTTATTAAAGGTAATAAGTGATTTTCCTTGATTGTCTGTAAGCCCAAGCACCTCACAGGCTAATGAGAAAATTAAGCCATCTGTGATGAAATAATTTATCTTGTGTAAAACATTTGTGTATCCTGTCAGAATCAATAGTTACAATACAAGTGTATGGAATGATCTCAAAATGTTAATCAAACAATTTGTTAAAAGTTAATGTATCACTTATCCAATTATCTTTACTTGAGCCTATATGTTGAATAATGTAGCTGTGTGCCAAGAAAATGGGTATAAAAATAAAGACTAAACCTGGGCATGGCAAAGTAGCCATTCCATGCAGAGCCTGGCCCCAGGTAGATACACACACACAAACAACTGTCTTCCATCTTTCATTTCTGCCTAGCTGCTCCACCTGCCAAGGACCCCCTGGAGCCGTACACTCAGCTGGATCTGAGATTGCCGCAAGGAGAGAGTTCACCTGAGGCCATAGATCTAAATGTTACAGAGCTAGAAGGGACCTCAGGGATCCCCTCATTCAACATTGTCATTTTAAATGATGAAGCTGAAACACTAGGAGAGAGAGAGAGAGCTCATGGAGGTAGGCAGTGTCAGAAGCAGTATTTGGTCATCAATTCTCTGATGTTAGCATCAGTTCTACTTAATCCTGTTGCCTCAATTTTCTGATCTTTAAAATGACCTGAAGGAGGAAATGGTTCTTTTTTTCCTAGAAAAGGGAATGCTTCCTTTTCCTTAGAGAAAGCTTCCTAGAGATTGTAGATTTGAACTGAGCCTTAAAAGATGAGTAGAATTTTTCAATGAGGCAATAACAGGGTGGGGTTAGAATGAGCAAAAGTTCTGATGTAGAAAAAGCACAAGGTGAACTTTGAAATCTGCTGGCAAATGGAACTGAAGTAAAGGGTTCCTTTTAATTTTGTAGTTAAAATATGGTTTTTATCAAGTAGCCAATCAGTGGAAGGATACATTTTCCTGAGTTTTTGTAAAGAAACTTTGAGATCAAAGACATACTCATAGATGAAAACGGTGTCCTTGATTATACTGTGTGTCTTTATGCCTTACTTTAATTCTTAGAAGGATATGTGATCTTTTCCCTTGGGCAATAATAATAATGACTAGCATTTATAGAGCATTTTCAAGTTTGCAAAGTATTTAACAAATATTATCTCCTTTTATCCTTGCAACAACTCTCAGAATTTATTTTTACAGATAAGGAAATTGAGGCAGACAGAAGTTAAGTGATTTAACAAATGGTAAATGAGCCATCTCTAGCCCTGTAATTTCAGCAATTTGGGATCATAAAGTCATTGGCCTAGAACTGGAAGGAACTTCAGAGGTCATCAAGTCTGATCCTCTCCTTTTACAGATGAAGAAAATGAAGTCCAAGGAGGTTAAATAACTTGGTTCTAATTTCTGCATTGCAATAGAAGTCAGGTTATAGCCTGATTAAAGGATAATTTCCCAAGACAACTCCCAGGGCCTCATGATGAAAAATACTATCCACTGCTGTGAAATGAACTGATGGAGTCTGAATGCAGATTGATGTGTACCATTTTTCACTTTATTTCCTTTCAGATTTGTTTCTTTTCTTTTTTTTTAACCCTTACCTTCTGCTTTAGAATCAATACTCTGTAATGGTTCCAAGGCAAAAGAGTGGTAAGGTCTAGGCAATGGGGGTTAAGAGACTTTGCCAGGGTCACCCAGCTAGGAAGTATCTGAGGCCAAATTTGAACTGAGGACTGACTAGACCTGACTCTCAGGCCACTGAGCTACCCAGCTGTTCCCAAGAGTATTTCCCTGTGCAATATGTGCAATATAACATGATGAATTTGGAAATATGTATTGCATGATAGAACATGTATAACCTATATCATATTGCTTGTCACCCTGGGGAGGGGAGAAAAGAAGGAGAAAGGGAAAGAATTTGGATTGCAAAATGTCAGAAAACAAATGTTAAAAATTGTTTCTGCAAGCAATTGGAAAAAAATATATAATTAAGTCTTGGAGGGGAAAAATAATCTCCTCTTCATTAGCATTTTCTCTTTCCCCTTTTCCTGGGCTGAGAGATTCAATGATCCAAACCCCATAGGTAGCCATATGGCCTCATCCCATGCATTATATTCTTTGAGTTCTACAGCTCCAGGCTGAGGGAAGAAGGCAGAAACAAAATCATTATGTCTAGCTCTGGTTTTTAAGCTTTCCCAGAGGTCTGAGATTTTAGCACAATATCCAGCCTCGTTGGACCATTAATACCAGGAACGTGAGAATGGCTCGTACCCTTAGTCAAGCCCCTGAATGCCAGAGCTAAGTCTGCTCTGGGTGGAAAATCGAATGGTTAAATGTTACTTGCAGGTTATTAAAGATTCTGCTTACTTTACAATGGTCTGTTAACAGCTCTAATGTCTTTAACATGTGCAGCCTATTGACTTTTAAGTAACGTTTTATTGAAGTAACTGCCGTGCTTATTAGGCAGTAAGATTTACGCTTCATTTTCAGTCCTGAGTCTGGAGTCCAAAGGAGGGAGTGGGAGGCCTTGCTTTAAAGGTGAGGTAGGCATGTGGGGAGATAAGAGATGCTCAGGTTGAATGGGACCATATGTATGGCAGGAGGAGTTTGAAGAGTCAGAAGGTATTCTTGTTCAAGGAAGAATCATGTTTAGCTCCAGATGAAATAGGACAGAAAGAAACAATCCCTTCCTCACTAATGGAAATACAATTTGGTGGGGAAAATAATTCTTGCAGATGTGGTTGGTGTGAATTATTTCTGTCATGTTTACATTCTATTTCTATTAATATTAGGGAATGGAAGCATTTCTGGAGAGGAAAACCCTTGTACATTTAAGTCCAAAGAAAGTCAGTAGGGCATCTGAATGGCGTATGCTCCTTTTATTTTGCCAATTGGAAATTCGAAGAATTTTGTACATTTGCTGTCTTTTTTACTACTAGCTGCTAATAGTGAAAGGAATATGGGATAGGGATTGTGACACATGGAGAATACCATAAACAAGACAATCCATGAAGCCTTTCCCCCACTTTGTGTAGACCATCCCACTGCACACTCATTCTCCTTTCTCTTCCATCCTTCCTTCCACTGCTAAAATAATTCTTGCACATAGATTTGGACCTGCCAATATTCTGCTTAAGAATCTTTAGGATTTCCCTGTTGCTTGTTGCCTACAACTCCACCTATTCCACTTAGCATTCAAGACCCTCCACAATTTGACATACTATGCCTTTTTCTCAAATTGCTTCCTTGCACATATTTTGTACCTCTACTACTCTCATCCCTCTAAACACATGCTATGCAATCTGTTACCTCTAAGCCTTTGTATACATTATATCTGATGTCTAGAATGCACTCACTCTTTCTCTTCACCTATGGAATTTCTACCAACTCATTAAAGACCAACTCAAATGCATCCTTTGTCCTCTCCTTTACACTCCCTGATGCTCCCTCCTTTATATTGCCTGTCAATAGCAACCCTCTCTCTTGGACCTCATCTAGCATTTTTGTAGTTTGTAATGTGCATAATATGTAATATGGTATATTGTGTTGGTATCTTATCCCTATCACTTACTATATTCATCTAGAATGGGTAGGATGGAGGAAACAATATCTTTAATCTCTAACATATGATTTATCACTTGTTTATATGGGTATAGGATGTGGGGTTTTGGTTTTAAAAGATTATTCTATCACAAAAATGAATAATAGGGAAATAAGAATTGAGTGACAATACATGTGTAACTCAGTGGAATTGCTTTTTGGCTTTGGGAGAGGGAAGGGAAAAAGGGGAGAGATAGAACATGAATCATGTAACCATGGAAAATACTTAAAAATAAACAAAAAAATAAAATATCAAAAAGTAAATAAATTGAGTTTCTCCCCTAATGCCTATCACAGTGGTCTGAACAAACAAAGCATTATTTAATAAACATGTAATTGTGACTGTATCTCCTCCAATTAGAACTGGCTGAATAGAAAATTGGAAGGGATCTCAAAGGTCATTTGTTTTAAGTAATACCTGGGCAAGAAAAATATCTACAATATTCCAAGTGGTCATCTAGTCTTTGTTGGAAGTCCTTCAATGGCAGGCAACTCACTACTTTTGGAGTTGGCCCCTTATATTTTTGGGCAGTTTTCATTGTTAAGAGCTAAATTCTTCTTCTGGGAAATTTCCAACCATTGCCTCAGACTTTGTCTTACAGGGCCAAGAAGAAAAAACAAAACAAAACTAAAAACCTAGTTTTAGATTCACGTAATAACCTTTCAAATCCTGAAGCAAAAATTATATGCTCTGCTAAGTCTTTTTAATCGGTCATTGAATGGCATGACCTTGACTCCCTTTTCTATGCCTTCCTCTAAAACTCATGGCCTCATAATATTTCAGTTGTGTTCTGACAAGGACAGAATATAGTGGGATTATAACTTCCTTTATTCTATATTTATTATTAATGCACCCCCAAAACACATTAGATTCTGAGGCTACCATGTCATTGTATTGATTCATATGGAGCTTGTGGTACACTAAGATTTCTAGATCTTCTCTCTCATTTTTTACTTGCATCATTGATTTTTTGAATCTAAGTATAAGATTTGGTATTTATCTCTATCCAATTTCTTTTATATCATCTGTTTTTTATTCCCCTTCATTTTTGACTATATCCTTCTCTTTCTGTCCAGTGAGTCATCCCCTGTAACTGAAAAAAAAAAAGAAATAAAAAAAGAAGAAAAGAAAAGAAAAGAAAGAAGACAGTGCAGCAGAACTATCAACATAGCAACTAAATCTTTGGGTTTATGTGATGTTCCACACCCCTAGTCTCATTTCTTTATGCAGAAAATTCAGTGATTCATTTTCTAATGGGTTCTGTAGGATTAAGTTTGGTCATTATAATTATAAAGCATTTGATTTGGGTTTTGTTGTTGATGTTCTTTCCCTTTGCACTGTTGTAGTCCTTGGTTATGTTATTTTTGTAGCTCTATCTACTTCCCTCTATATCAGTTCTCATGCCTTTCCATACTCCCATAACTTCTTTGTATTCATTGTTTCTTGTGCCTCAATAATATTACATTATATTTCTACCCATTACCACAATTTGGAAATCCATTTTTTCTCCTTGTTCTTCACTACTACACAAGTATTGCTATGAATACATTGGAACAAATGGGACATTTCTATCTTTGACCTCCTTGGGATATACTTTGTTTTTGCAGGGTATGTAGGGTATGCAGGGAGGACTAGTACCTCTGGTGTGATGGTTTTCCAAGACCTTTTCTGGGCTACTCATCCACCTTTGGTGTCTATCTATCCCCTAATTCTTATCTGTGACTCCAAGAAGTTATAACTCTTGACAAATGGGCTAAACCAGGTTGAGGATAACTGACAGACCTTGAATGTATTGGTAAGAGTTATGTCTACCCCAAGCATGGAAAGACTACTGGTGGAGGGGGTAGAACAGTCTTTTCCAATGGCTATGAAGGCATCTGAAATAAATGCTGTGCAGAGGCTAGAGGTTGGTCAGACATCAAAGATGATGAGGTCATCCACTGAAGCCCAGGCCATCACCAGCCATCTTAACTTTTGACTTGCAACTAGACTTTAATGACACTGAAAGAGAGAGTGATGTTGAAAATTTTGTGGCACTCTGTCTCACTTAAATCCCACTTATGAGCAAGTTAACACATCATCCTATGTTCTCATTGGTCCTTTTTAAAATGAAGGGCACATGACCGTTGCTTACAATGGCATATGATATTGAAATTTTCATCACTTGCTCAGACTATTTCCAAAATTCCTCCCAAACAATCAATCCACAGCTTCATCAGCCTATCATTTTGTAGCTCTTTCAACACTGATGATTTCCACCTTTGATCAACCAATTCCCAATTTCCTGAGAATTTTCTTAAATGTCAGAATTGTCTTGATTTGCATTTTTCTTTAATGATTCACAACAGTCTTTCATAGGATTATTCTTAGTTCACATTCAATTTAATATTAATTAGATTAAATCCACTCAAACCTGTGAAGATTTTTTTTTGTTTCCTTCTCAATCATCCAGTAGTTTATTCTCCATTCTAATGTTATATCATCATAAAAATCTGAAAAGATTCCTGTCTATTTCTTCAAAACAAGCCACCTATAACCATGCTAAACAGAATAGGATTAAGGACAGATTACTGGTGCATCCATTAATAATTTTGCTCGAAGATGACCATAAATCAATAGTCATCGGAATTTGTATTGGGTCACCCAACCAGTTACGAATCCACTTAATTCACTTATCTATGTCTCTCCATTGTGTCCACAAAGATATCATGTTGTAGTTGTTCAGTTGTATCCAACTCTGTGACTCTATTTGGGGTCTTCTTGGAAAAGATAAAGGAGTAGTTTGCCATTTCCTTCTCTACCTCATTTTGTAGATGAGGAAACTGAAGCAAATAGGATTAAGAGACTTGCCCAGGGTCACACATCTAAGAAGTGTTGAAAATGAGAATTTGGGACTCTAGGCTTGGCACTCTATCCACTAGCCACACCAGATATCATAGACTATTAAAGGTTTCACTGAAATAAATCCAGGTTTACTTTGCTTTTGTTATTTCCATGATTTACTAATCTGTCATAAAGAAGAAACACCTTTTCCCCTTTTATGTATTATAGCACAACAATTTGTTAACATCTATTATAAGGTAGTTAGGTAGCACAGTGGGCAGAACTCTGGACCCAGAGTCAAGAAAACTTGAGTAAAAATTGATCTCAGATATTTATTAACTGTGTGACCCTGGGCAAGCCACTTAACCTTTGTCTACCTTTTTCCTCAGGTGCAAAATGAGGATAATATCTATGCTTCCCAGTGTTGTTGTGAAAAGAAATAAGATAGTATATGTAAAGCACTCAGCTCAACTTAAAGTGCTATATAAATGTCAGCTATTATTATGCAATGATCCTACTCTTTTTCTGTATTAATTATTATTTGCATAGGGATAGTATTTCTTCACTAAACTGTAAACCCTATGAGGACAAGTTTCATATCTTCCTGGATCATCATAGAAGCTCAGAGTTGACTATCCATCCAGACAGATTTTGTCTGAAGACACAGTAAAAAGAAAACTGTTACTTCTGATGTAACCCATTCTGTTTTTTTTAACAGTTCTCAATATTAGGAGATTTTTCCTTAAATTAAACCCAAATTAACTTCTCTGTAACTTCTTCTCATAGCTTTTAATTCTGTTCTCTAGAAACAAACAAAAATCAAAAGACAAAAAAATCTAATCCTTCTTCAGTGTGTATGCTCTTCACACCAAAGGTAACTGTCATATCCCTCTTCATGGATTTTCCCCCCAAGATAAATATCTGATTTAACATCTTTCCCAGAACAATTTTGCGTACATTTTTGTTGTTGTTGTTTAGTCATTTCCGTCACGTTGGACTCTTTGCAACCTCCTATGGGGTTTTCTTGGCAAAGACACTGGAGTGGTTTGCCGTTTCCTTCTCCAGCTCATTTTATGGAAGAAGAAAATTAGGCAAATGGTTTAAAGCAACTTACCCAAGGACATACAGCTAATGTATATCTTATACTAGACTTAAACTCAGGAAGATAGATAAGAGTCTTATGGACTCCAAGCCTTGAGCTCTATGAGCTGTGTTACCTAACTCCTTTTGATACATAGTAGGTACCATATATACATATCTGATGAATTGAAATTGATGCATGAAAAAATTATTAAGAAGGTGAGAAAATAATTATTTAGTATGATAAATTTCTTTGATTTATAGAAAGATTAGGCTCTCTGAAGTAATAAAGTCTTCTTTGAACACTTAAAATATTACTTAATTATACATATAATGTTTCAGAAGCAACTGTTGTGAAAAGTGAGATATGATTTTTTCCCCTTGTGACATTTTCCTTTATTGCTTAGTATCTGATTTTTAGACAAATAGGCAAGGCTACTTTTAATATTCATTACCCACCACTATCTATTGAATAGTGGCAAGAATATAGATTTGAAGTTCGAGAATCTGGGTTTAAATCTTGATTCTGTCAATTATTGCTTTGTGAGAAATTGAGTAATAATTTCATCTTTCTAGTTTTCCATTTATCCTCTGTAAAATGAGGAGGTTGGACTAGCTGACTTCAAAGGGCTCTTCTGGCTTTAAATTCTGTGATTCTCTGAGCATTTGAAATAGGAATCCACCAGAGAGTTGTAAAGAAAAATAGATAATGCAGCATGAATGAGATCAAATATTTAGATGACTCAGTCAGGAAATCTATAGGAGAGTAGAGTTTGTGGAACACAGCCTTCGTGTGGGTGTGACTTTGACTGTTGGGATGAACTTGAGATTTTACAGTTCAGCCTACAGAAGATGTCATATTTCTCATCTCATTTTATGACCTGTGACCTAGCACTAGCAAGAATACCCGAGAGCAAAAGAGAGCTTTCACATAACTTTTCAAGAACAAAGATAATGTAGAGATGTACTTTTATGGTAGAAGCTAACCAAAAGATAAGAATCCACATCTAAATCTGGGCTAGTGTTATTTCTTCTGGGGTAGAGATATAATCTTGCCTTACTAGAAAAATCCCATCACCCATATTTGAACTGATGGAAGATGACTGTCTGTCATAGTCATGGAGCTTAAATTACCACCTTTTTAGCCATTCAGAAACCTTGAGAAATGGACTAATATATTCACAACAGGAGAGAAGTGCCAACAGAAACAGATCCTGTACTGGTTCCCAAACAGGATGACAAAAAAGTCCACTCAGACCACACACAATTCTGCATTGCACGTGGGCTCCTGCAACATACACAGGCTTGCTTTGCTACATAACCAGCAGAAAGGGAAATCTTTAGCCAGAGAAGCAAACACTCTTGCCACTTAATTAAATTTTGCACTTAGCTCAGCAACCCAGAATTTGTGTTGGTAAAAAAAAAAAATTAGATCTTTCTTTTATGCTGTTCAGTCTCTGAATAAAGATTTTTTCTGAAAAAAGAAAGAAAGAAAAAAATTAATTTAGCATCATGAAATCAAACACTTTAAAAGTACAGTTCCATGGCATATATTTAATGGCACTTCTCTCAGTTTTAGTTTTAATTTCACTTTCATTTGCATCCTTAGCTTTTAAAAAAATGAAGACTGAGATGTAGATAATTGCTTTTTTGAGAAGACAGTAAAAGCTGAAATACACTTTGGAAAAGTTGTTTTTAGCACATTGGATTATTCAACTAGGACCTTTCTATAAGATAATGAAAGTCTCGAAACAGCAGTCTACTGAAGGACATTATACTGGAGTCTCCTCTTGACTTGCTTGGAGCAAGACAAGAGAATCTAAGCTAAGGTGACTAAAATGTGTTTCTGCTTCAGCTCCCTCTAATCAAACACAAGTCCCAAAGGCACGGGCAATAAAAATCCCAAGGTTTGATGTACCTTATTCCACTCCCTGATTAATTGTAAACATACTTCACAGCATACACTGAAAAAAAAAGATTTCATGTCAGCCTTAGAAGGCTTAACCATTATAAATTCCAAACATAACAGCACCTCTCCAGGAGGTTTTCTCAACTCTGGTTAATGCTTTAGTCCCAACACCTTTAATAAAATCAAGGTGACAGACCATGAAAAAATGGACTTCAGTCCTCCTAGCAAATCTGATACTGTTGCTGAAAGATGCCTCTGGGCATCTGTGCAAGTCTTCAATAGAAGGGATGGTGCTGATGCCTGTAGTGGTGATGGCGGTTGTGGAGGGGTGTGTGTGTGGGGCTCTGGATCAGGGAAACTGAAGGCTGGCTTCTTAAGGACAATTGCAGACCTTTGATATTTTAAACCAGTTAAAACACTGAAGTTCAGTTGCCATGCATTCACAGAGCATGTGGCAGAGTGTCATTTAAACATAAAATTTATTTTCCCATTAAAACTAGATTTTTTTCTTCCTGGAGGAGGGGGAGACTGATTACATGTTAAATGTGGTTTCATAAATTAACACTAGAGGAACATGAAGGAGTCTGAGAAATAGGCATGAAATTTTTTCATGCCATAGTCCCCAACTCACACTTCATCAAACACTAAGACCAGATACCAAAAATACAAACAGGCAATTTCACAGTTAACTTAAAAATAGTCAAAAAAGTTAAACTTTCAGCTTTTTCAAGTCCTATATACCATAAAAAAGAAGATATAATTTTATAATGATTTGGACAGGAATTGGGCAAAAATAAATCTTGAATCATTTCAAATACTGAGGGAGACAAGAGTTAGAATTAGCAAGCTGAGTTTTATCCTAGAAAAGAAAACGCTCAGATTCATCTCTTAAGTCCTTATGCTCCCTTGTTTATGTTGGCCAAGTACCACATGATAAGTATTAGAGCATCTTTGACATATTTTAATAAGTTTTTTCTTAAATGGATCCTGGCTTTAAAAAAAATTCCCTCCATGATGCAGTAGCTTTCTGAAAAATTCCCCATGTGTAATGGAGGGTTGAGAGTACTGCACTCTAAGGATTTCAGAATGTCAAATAGCTTGAGCTGTTCCCAAAGCCTTATTATAACTAGGCAGCAAATCAGGTTTGATGTGGCATATGGCCAAAATAAAGTGATCACAAAGAGAAGAATCACAAAAAGATTATTTACAGTTTGGAAATGGATAGTTTTACAGAATCTAATCTTCCCTGGAAAAAGAAACAAGGGTATTACCATTAAGTGAACATAATAGAATTGCTTTCTTCTTCTGACAGTAATATGTGGGGCAATTAACGAAATGACTGCCAGAAAGACATATGTAGAAAAGAAAATCAAAAGGGTGAAATTCATGAGAATAAAAGTCTTATTAAAATCATGTTTATTATCTATAGCTTTGGAAAGATCAGTTATTACTACTGTTGGATTATTTACAATTTAAGTTACATGGATAGTCAATCATCATTTTAGAGCATATGCCCATTGACTAGAGAATGATTAAAGAAATTGTTGTTCAGGAATGAAATGGTATATAACTGTGCTATAAGAAATGATGAGAGTGCAGAATACAGAGAAGTATTAGAAGACTTCTATGAGCAAATGCAAAATGAAATAAGTAGAACAAGAAAAATGACTTCTGTGATAACTCTAGCAATGTACATAGAAAAGAACAAAACTGAATACCTTACTATTATATTGACCAAATTTGGCCCCAAAGAAGAGAAGAGAAAATGTATCTCCCTTCCCTTTTTCATGGAAATGGGAGACTGGGTACAGAATTTTACACATTTTGTTAGAGGGTTTTTTCCCCCTTTTATTTCTTATTCTGTCTAACATGCAATATCTCTTTGGGTAGGAGAGTGGAAAACAATATATAGAGAGACAGAAATAAAGATATTAATATAGATGTATGAATATGTAGATATATATGTGTATTGACTGAGGTTATATAAAAATAAGACAATCCCCTTTAAAATAGAAATTGTCTTAAATAAATATGTAGTGAAAGCAATTGTTTTGTTTGAAATTAATACAAGAAAGAAATATAGCTTTCTTTCCTATTCCTTAACAGGATGTAAGATTTAATTCCAGTATTTAATATTTAGCAGGATGAATTAAGAACATGCACGGTTAGTTCAAAACAGACCATATTGAACACTATATTATATGAGATTAAGCCTATTTTATACATGTTATATACTAATAGAACTCTGTGCATGGATTACTTCTCCCTCTTTCCCTACTCCTAGATTCAACACCATGTTGTTAGGAGGGGATTCATGTTTAGCTGTTGGATCGGTTGAATGACCTCTGAGTCACTGACTTTCCAACTGCAAGATCCCATAATTCTAAGAGTTTAGATGCTTATGTCTACAATTTCTATCATCTCTCATTAACTAACTAGCAGTGGGGCTTGGGCAGGTGTTGGTTGATGGAACTAAAAGGAAAATTCAAGCTCAAGACTTAGCTGTGTTGTGATTCAAGGGAAGTAGGAAGGGAGAGATGGATCTGATTTTTCTTTTTTATGTGTGAGCTGAGTCAGTGCATATGTTATTTTTTTCTGAATGTGTCATTTGCTAAAGTTTCTAAGCACATATTTATTTAACTTAAATTTTATTTAATTGATTACTTAAGAAAAATTTTCCATTGTTACATGATTCATGTTCTTTCTCTCCCCTCTGCCCACCTACCTCTCATAGCCAATGTGCAATACCACTGGTTTCTACATGTGTCATTGTTCAAGAACTATTTCCATATTATTGATATTTGCATTAGGGTGAATATTTAGAGTCCACATACCCAATCACATTCTCATCAACCCATGTGATCAAGCAGTTGTTTTTCTTTTGTGTTTCTACTCCCACAGTTCTTTCTCTGGATGTGAATAGCATTCTTTCTCATAAGTCCCTCAGAAATGTCTTGGATGATTGCATTGCTGCTAGTTGATAAGTCTATTTCTAAGCATATATTTAAAAAAATAACTGTTATTGATATATCTTGTTTTTACATCACCTGAATTTCTCTATCCCTCCTCTTCTCTTTTCTAGAGGCACCCCACATAACAAATAATGAGGAAAAAAGGATAAAAATTTTTATCCTTAAACAAATAAAAAATTTAGTTAAAGTAATCCATACAATGGGAAAAGTCTGAATATATATGCATTTTGACATCTTCTACCTCTGTAAAGTAGCAGAGCAAGATATTTTCTCAAAAAAAATTTGGGGGGGACCAAACTTCTTGTAATTTTGCAACATTAGTTGGTTTTGGTTTTCTTTCCATTTCCATTGTTGTAGTCACTGTTCATGTTATTTTCTTGGCTCTAATTACTAGACTTTGCATCAGATCATGCACATATTCCCATGCTTCTCTGTCCTTATCATAGTCATCCTCTCTTCAAGCACAATAATATTCTATTCCACTACTATACCACATTTTATTTATACATTCCTCAACTGATAGACTTAGCATATCTTAATAATAAAAATGTGATGTCATTTCTATACAAAGGTCTTAGGGAATAAGTAAGACTAAGTAATGTTTTCTGGATTGGGTTCTTCCAAGTTTTGGGAAACTTCTCTTTTAGCTTCTAGTCCCCTCCTTACCCAGATGTTTGCTCATGCCTTAAATGACTATCTGAAGTACAGGTTTCCTTCTACTCAAGAATAAACCTCAAAAGGAAATTTATGATTATACCAGATCCATTAGGAGGACAGTATACTTCACAATAGATGAGTAAGCACTAGCCCTCAACACTGACACAAACTCGCACTGACCTGGATGATAATAAGATCATAAATAGATTAGAATGAAGCTCAGAGGTCATCTTGACCAAAATTCTCAGTTCACTGATGAAGAAACGGAGGTACAAAAAGGTAGTGATGACATATCATTCCCACAGATGTTTACATTTTGATATGGAATAAAACCTTAATTAGGGAAGCTAGGAACCTCAGTCAATGAAGTCCTCAGCCTAGAGTCAAGAAAACTCATTTTCCCAAGTTCAAATATGGTCTCTTCCACTTATTAGCTGTTTGACCTTGGGCAAGTCACTTAATTATGTTTGTCTCAGTTTCCTCATCTTTAAAACTGGAGGAAGAAATGGCAAATCACTGCAAGACCTTTGCTAAGAAAACCCCAAAAGAGGACATGACTGAACAACAAATGCCATCACCAAAAAAATCCTTAGCCTAAGGGGGCTCTAACTGTAACATGTCAAACGTTAGCCAGCAGAAGGAAAGGCATTTTCAGAGGATTTTGTTGGGAGGGGTTGGGGTAAGGGTGAGAAAAGGGATGGAAGAATGGCTTTTACCAGGCTTTTAAAACTGTCCTCTATAGGCAGTCTCTACTCCCTTATTACATAAAACCATTCCTGGTTAAGTTCTTAATGGTAGTTGAGTGACCAATAATATTTACTAAGAATTAAATGACTTGGTTCTCTCTCACCGCTGACTTCTTCTAGTATGAGCTAAAAATTCCCTTCCCCACGAAGCCTTTTCTGATTCCCCTTCATGCTATGGTCCCTTTTCTCTTTTTGACTTTTTTCAAATGTATCTTGTATATAACGTGCTGTTCACAATAGTTTCCTTGTCTTACACATTAGATTGTGAGTTCCTTAAAAGTAGTAAGAACTTTCTTTTGCCTTTCATTTCATCCCCCTGTTTGCTATAGTGTCTGGCATATAACAGATGCTTAATAAATGTTCATTGTCTGAAAAAAAAAAGAGAAATGACCATGCGTGCACCTGAGGCAGCCAAAGAATAATGGATAGAGAACCAGTCTAGAAGCCAGGAATGCCTGGGTTTGTAGCCTGGATTTGACAGACCCTGGCTTTGTGAATCTGAACAAATCACTTACAGGCTAGGTGGGTCAAACTCAAAAGAAACGGGGGCCACTAATCCATATATAAAGATCCTTGTGGGTTGCACATTGACTTGGTATTAAAATGTAATATTATCCATGTTTTATTGTATTTTTATTTATTTTGTTAAATATTTCCAAATTGTATTTTAATCTGGTTCGACAGCAATTGGGAGTGTTGCCAGCCTTTGGCAGCCCACAGTTTTTGATTCCTTTTTTCCAGGCAATTCTTTTAATACAAGAAATTCCCAGGCTATTCCCTATGCCTAAGTCTACATTTTTGGATATGCCAAGCTAAGAGCTCCCAACAAAGTAATGTAGAATTAGGGAGAGTGGGCTTTGCTTTGAAAGGAGGGCTGAAGTTCTAGGAGTCTCAATACTTTCTGCTGGGGCGAAGAACTGGAATCCACAGTTTGCATTTCCTCTTCCAAGCAGAGTTGAGAAGAGAGTTGGACTGAGCTCTTGAGAAGGGATGTAAAGGCTAGAAGCTTTCCCATTTGTGTACTCCTCATTCTTCTCGATGATCTCCAGGGAGGCACTGCTCTAAGCTATGTTTGCTTTATTCATCAGCTGTTTTATTTATTACAACTTTATCCTGAATTTCTGGTCTTGATTTTTTCTTAAAATGACAGTCTCATTTTGGACAGCTGCAATAGTCCACTGAAAGCATACAAATGAAAAATAATTGCAACCCACTTTAAAAGCAAGTAGACAGGATGTTTATCATCTCTAATCCACGAGCCAAACTCTCTTCATCTCTAGGTGCAGAGGAAAACTAGTGAAGGAACTCACTGGCTTCAAAAGTCATTAACGTCAACTTTTTTGAAAAAGAGAAAGTGACAGATTTATTGACACAAAAGAAGTCATCAGGAAAGACAGGTTCAGCCTAAGCAGAACCATGGAGCTATTTTCTCTCTGTTTCTTTCTCTCTGAAACTTTCCATGGACATTTTCCCATAGAGTTCCCATTTATTGCTATTTTCTTCTCTTCAATCTGTTTCTATCTTTTCTACAATATGCTGTCTGATTGTTCCTGATTTCCAGCCCAAATAGAATTGCAAAACCTATTTGCAAAGTCGTTAAGAAGACTTATAGATGAAAGAGCATAAGTGAGGTTGGGATTGCTGGCCCAGGTTCCTGAGAATCTGGTCTATTGTCTCAAACCCTTTTTACATGAATTGTTTAAAGAAATGAATCTTGTCTGGCATGTTCGGTTTATAAACTGATTTTTTTCTCCTTCAAAAATCCTCGCAACTCCTCCAAAGAATTTAAGAAAAATGTAGCCACAAAGAAAAGAAATAGTAAAAATAAACAAAAAAAACCCAATAACAAAATCCCTAAACAAAAACAAAAACACAAATAACCAGAGAAATATAACAGAAAACTTTTTTGATAGTAAATGTCCTATTTCCCCTTTGTATAACATCATTATTAATGGATAGTAAATAAATGGCACAGACAAGATTTGCTTCCAGATTCTTTGACTTCATATTATTCTTGAGGTATTGAAAAAATTATTCTCTTTTGGATTTTGAAATGGCAGCTTTAGCTTACATAAAAGCATCTGGCCAGGACTTTTTTCTGTAGCCCCTGAAGTTCTTTGCACATACTAGGTATGACAGAAATAATGTATGCAAAGGGCTATATAAACATGAAAACATATATTGTTCTTGCTATATTCTTTCTCATATTTGTGGGTTCAGATACGAATAATCCTGGACAAGTGACTATCTTCTTATTTTTTTCATTTTCAATGGTTAACAGACCATTTTTAGGTAGAAAAAAATCATATATATCTACACACATATAAATGTATGTACACACATATATATTATATATATATCAATTGAATAAAAAGGTTTGGCTGTAAGTTTATCTTCTGCAGGCTCACTGAAAACCCTTCTGGGAAAACTCTAGTAGCAGGCGGGAAGATATACACCTCATCCTGTTCCCACATGGTTTTGATTTCCTCTGCTACGTCTCTATATTTTGAGAGCTTTCTATTCCATACAGTTTGGTATGGTGATGTCTATTAAAAATATTTTCTTAAATTGTTATAGGTCAATATTTTATCCAAAGGATTGTGGGCAACATGTTTTTTTTTTCTTATGATGATGGTTTGTTTCAGTGTAGTCTATTTGCTTAATTCTTAAGGATATTTTGGTTTTGTTGTTGTACATTTAGTGAATTGAATAAATATCTCTCTCAAACTTCTCACTTAGAGAATTCTGGTGGGGATGGGGGAGGAAGAGCACTTACAGTGTGCCAGGCACTTTGCTAAGTGCTTTAGAAATATTGTTGTTTTTTTTTTTTTGCATTCAAAAGAACCCTTTGAAGAAAGCATTATTATGATGCCCATTTACAGCTGCAGAAACTGAGGCTGAGAGAGAATAAGTGACTTGTCCAGAGCTACACAGCAAATAAGCACTTGAGGCTGGATTTGAACTTAGGTCTTTCTGACTCCAGTCCCAATGCTCTATCCACTTTTCAACTTAATTTTTTCTAAAGGCAAAGGTATAAATTTCTACCACCTCCAGTAACATTACCTCCTCTCTGTCTCTCCCAACTTGAAGGAATGGAAAGAGAATCTGTGGAGATGAAAATGGACGGGAAAGTGAAGGGATGTCACCAAGCAACCAAATCAGAGAAACATTCTGGTGTCTTCCAGAGGAAATAATTTCCACCCTTGAGAATACAAATCCTAACTGAACCACATTAGAACTCATCTAATTCTCACCTTGCTGAAACTCCAACCCAGTTTCTCTCCTACTCAAATTTCATATCAAATTTCTTATCACTCTCCCTAAAGGAAAAAAAGGCTTTGCAACAGACTCTTCTGCTTATTATTTTTGGAATGTTTAGCGAATCCTGCTCCAGTACAATCTTTTGCAAAGGAACAATATACATGATGACTACTAATTCCACTCTGAGCTCTGGAATAAGTAATTTCATTAGAAAAAGGATCAGAACAAATAAAAAGAGTAAAGTTTGTTGCTTCAAAAGGATTTCAGTGGGTGGATATTATTTATTTTTCTATATCCTCTTCTTCCCCCAATATTTGCTGGTTATTTAAATAAATAATAATTAAAGAAAAAAAGAAGGATGGGGCACATTACTTTAAAAGATAAACTGTATAAAAGCAGAGCTCCAAAGAGCTGCTCTAAACAATCACCCATTAGTGATTGGAGAGAAAATATGTAATTAGAACTTCTGGAGTTTTTTGTATATTCAGGAAGCACAAATGCTAATTTTAGATGCCCTCAATGGAGAAGATTAGGTGAAAAATCAGGGGAAGCTTTGGGTGCTTGCTCATTCCCTCATTGACCATGTGGTGGCAGTCTAAGGCACCATTTTGGCTTCCACGTTTTAGAATGAGCAGCACGGAAAATGCTTGGAAACATTGATGTTGGACCTGGACATTAAGCCGGCCCCATTTTGCTACAATAGTTTTTTTTTTTCCTTCCCACTGTACAATCATAGTATTTCAATAAAAGTCTTTTTTACCATCCACCACTATCATGACTGAATTGGAAATCAGTCGGACGTCTGTAGTCTGCTTCCACAAGAATGTTTGCACAGGTGATTGAAATAAAGGAACTAGGCGGAAGAAGTTGAGTCCCACGGTCCTAAAAATAGCAATCCACCGAATCATTTCACTTTCCGACCAAAACTTCCACCTTAATTTCCCCTGAAATCTTTTAATTATGAGAGAAATATAAAGGAGAAGCAGCATGGCACTTAATATCTGTTGAATGGCTCAAAATTTCTTTATTCTTTTATTTATTCAACAAACACTTTATTAAACACCTACTATAGACAATGAGGCAGGGAAAAACCCAGAATAGTAGACTGCAGCTGCCCATGGAGACTAGAATCTTGGGTTGAAGTTCCTCCTTTGACATATACTGACTGTGACCAGTAACAAGTTACTTAAGTGTTCTCAGCTCAGTTTCTAATTCTGGAAAATGAG
Organism: Monodelphis domestica; assembly: GCF_027887165.1. Classification (NCBI taxonomy): domain Eukaryota; kingdom Metazoa; phylum Chordata; class Mammalia; order Didelphimorphia; family Didelphidae; genus Monodelphis; species Monodelphis domestica. The sequence continues at coordinate 339,762,666 of NC_077228.1, forward strand.
GTTAATAACTGCACTTACCACATAGAGTTGTAAAGATCAAAGTACGTAACAAGTGTAAAATATCATGGAAATCTTAAGAGAACTATATAAATTATGGTTAGCATTGTTGTTGCTGTTATTGCTATTTGTTTCCACTGGTCAGTCACTTTGTTTTCACCAGCAGGTCACTTAACAGTTCTGTTTTCCTGGCAACTCTTGAGTAAAGATGTTACAGCTTTGCATTTCCGGAGGGTTTCCACACTGGAAGTCATCCATTCTGATGAAATCACATATTCAACCTCCCCCCTTAAAAAAATTAAGATAAAACCTACCATTAATACCATTTCCTTCCTTCCTTCCTTCCTTCCTTCCTTCCTTCCTTCCTTCCTTCCTTCCTTCCTTCCTTCCTTCCTTCCTTCCTTCCTTCCTTCCCCCACCTTTCTTTCTTTCTTTCTTTCTTTCTTTCTTTCTTTCTTTCTTTCTTTCTTTCTTTCTTTCTTTCTTTCTTTCTTTCTTTCTTTCTTTCTTTCTTTCTTTCTTTCTTTCTTTCTTTCTTTCTTTCTTTCTTTCTTTCTTTCTTTCTTTCTTTCTTTCTTTCTTTCTTTCTTTCTTTCTTTCTTTATTTCTCCCTCCCTCCCTCCCTCCCTTCCTTCCTTCCTTCCTTCCTTCCTTCCTTCCTTCCTTCCTTCCTTCCTTCCTTCCTTCCTTCCTTCCTTTGCTTTTTCCTTTCTTCTTTTCCTCCATTTGAACAAAAATCTAGTCAAACCAATGACAAAGTGATTTACAAACGATTATTGTAGCCAATCCAGTGAGACTGGCTGCATTACACACAATGTCCAGTTCCTGTAGAACTCCTAGTAAGTATACAGAAGTCATGGGTGATGTGATAAAAATTGAAAGATTATGTTTAAAAGGTGAAAATTTCAAAGGAAGCAACTTCCTTTTAGTTTAGGATTCCCTGCCTAATTTCAATTTAAGATATTAAGAAAAGTTGCAAAGTCCTAAAATAAACCATAAACCAGATGCTATATTTAAAATCATTTCAACCTTATTAAAACTCATCCACAAATATGTAGCTGGTCAGAGAGGTTTCTGGGCATTAAGGAGAAATGTAAGAGAGGGTTCTATTTTCATTGGAAAAGAATACTGAAGAAAACTTTGATAGCTAATCACTAATCTCTCTCTCTCTCTCTCTCTCTCTCTCTATATATATATATATATATATATATTTACACACACACATACACACATATATAATTTTATCTAAAAATCAATTCAGTTTCATTTCTTTCTATAAAAATGTAGTGTGACCCTTGTAGAGACAGAGATTTTCTTTTTGAATTTAAACTTTTCTACAGGGGGAATATGTGCAAATAAGAGTAATTTATTTGGAAAATAAATAATTCTGATTAGAAATACCAAATTTCCAAGTTCTTTGACCCTAAGGGTGGAACAAACTGCTGACTCTTTAAAAAAAACACAACCACTTAATGGATTTCTATAATCATAATTAAGATTCTGGAAGTTTTATTAATATTTTTAAAAATTTAAGTTGGATGACATAATAAAAAATATTCATTTTATTATGCTTAGAATAAACCCAAGAGGTAGTATGGCATAGACTGTCCTTGGAACTAGGAAGACTTAGCTTCAAGTCTTGTGTCTTACAGATACTAATTACCTGACCTGGATAGTCATACCGTTACATAATTCTCAAAGATTGTAAATTGCAAAGTGGGTATAGACTATCATTAATAAAAAGAGGCCATCACTGAGAACTTCTTTTTCTGGTGAAATCATAGGCTTTATACATATATAGACACAAAATCTAGTTGAATTGGTGATTAATATAAGACATTTTATTTATCTTGTTTTATTTTTTGAGAAAAAGAAACCAATATCCCTTTTTGGAAAAAGGCTCATATTTATGTCTTCTTTCTGAGAGTGATATCATATTTTCTGTCCTAGGAAGAAGAGTTTACTACTTTAAGGGCTGTTAAATATGGAGAACATTTGTCTGTGAGTCCAAAATGAACTGAAATGATTGAATAAGAGTGAGATAAAAGGGTTCTACTTAACTATAGCAATTTGACAAGTGGAATCTCATTTTGAAATTTGCTTTCTAATATTTGAATATGAATATTTGAGGGGCATAAAGGGCACCTAGGTAGTTGAGTGGATAAGAGTGCCAGGCTTAGAGTCAGGAGGATCTGGGTTCAAATATGAACTCAGATACTTACTAGCTGTATAATCCTGGGCAAGTCACTTAATCTCAACTGCTTAGCTTGGGCCAATTTTCTGAAGGAAAAAAAAATTGAGGGGCATAAATTGAATAATGGATTCTATCTATTTGTTTGTCTGATTACATTTTTTCACTATTTTTAGTTTAAAAAAAAAAACAACAACCTTCTTTTGATGTTTACCCTCTAAAGCCCCAAACCCTCCAAAGGAGCTAGAGAATTCATTCCAAAAGAGAATGCATTTTTACATTTGTGGATGTAAAGTCAGAGAATATAAATTTGCCCCCCAAAAAACAAACAAACATCCCAAAGCCAAAAAGAAGGTAAATAAAACTTCTCATCTTTTTTCACTGAATCATGTTCATGCTACATCTGTAACTTTTCCTCTTTCCATCTGCTTTCCTAGACTATTATAGAAATGAGCTTAAATACAGAAATTTTGGGTAAATTTTGTAGAACATTCAACTCAGAAGATAATATTTTGGTGCTACATTTTTTAAGAAGTTTAGATGTTTAGAGACAGCAAGACATATTTCAACCCCTTTTAATACTGTGGATATAAAGTCTAGCTTGCCACACAAGACTTTAATCTCCTTGATATTAGAAAAACAAAGAACATGCAAATAGTAATTATCCAAACAGAGATTTGGGTTCTTAACTTTTTTTTCACCCCTTTCTTCTAGTTTTGTTTTTTTTTAACTTTTACTCTCCCCAGCACAAGACTATGGGCAGGTGGGTATTTAATACACAGGGTCTTTTTGGTAGAAGGCAAAGATAGACTAGTCATGCCCTTCATTCCCCACCCTCCATCTGTGGGTGTCTGTCATTTGGGCAAAATGAACGACACTATATTTTCTTAACCTAATATGAACTAGCACATTTCAGAATTTGTTTGGATTGTATTGTGTGACATCCCTTTCTCTATCTGCCAAGCGCAAGGGGTGAAGAGGGTCTAGGTTTTTTAGGATGGGTCTAATGCTTTCAGCTGTTATCACACTTTACTGATTATAATCACTGGTTTTTATGGTTTCTTTTCCTGCTGCTCTGAAAATTCGCCATGATGTCCTTTAGGTTTATTTTTAATGTCATATAATTCAGAGATCTTAGTAAGAAGAGCCTGTAACAGAAATCCAGGCTTCCCCTCCCTTCCATATTTTTCTCAGGCAGAAACATGGATTTGGGACTTGATGGAATATTTCAGAGTCCCCCGTGAAATATGCCTTTAGTAATATTTAAGAAAAGTCTGATTGAGTGCTAATTCTACTGTGGATTCAACTGTTAGAAGTAGGGAGAGAAAACCTTTGCAAAGATGTAAAGATCTAAAAAAAATTATTTTAAAACTTCATTGAGTTTCCCTTCTGAGCAACTGTTGATTGCCTTTTTGGGGGCAATGTTGGTACACCAAGGAAGATGTCAAGAAAGCAAAGCAATATAGCAGGAAGTTAGCTGAGGCTGGAATCACTGCACCTCTATTTGGATCTAGGCCCTTCCACTGCCATTTGTGAGACTCTGAATCGAAAAGACTCAGAAAGACCGAGGGTCAAATATGGCTTCTGATCTTGAACAAATCACTTACTTCCATGGGCTTCCATTCCCTCATTTTTAAAATGAAGGGTTTGGACTAGGTGACCCCTAAGATCCCTTCTTGCTCTTAATTTATGTTCTATTTTGAGATTTGAGATGTCCTCCTAAAGGGGTGGACATTAATGCATCTTTTGCTTTCTTAACAAGAGCTCTAAAAAACATAGCTCATCTACTGGTTTTAAGGTTAATAGAAAATAGACATGTAGAGCATTGGGTAATACTTTCACACCAAGAAAAACTGACCCAGAGGGGAAGTTGCATGCCCTACATCCCTGCCCTCTTTGAAAATGTCTTGGCCTCCATCTTACAATCAACTTGTTCCAGGAAAAATCCAAGGTATCAGTTTTCTTCCTTTTCACCCATCAGGGGAATCCTCAGAGGAGAGAGAGCTGAGAAGTGATTGGCTTGCAGTTCCCGGTTGCCATTTCAACCTTTCCCCCTCCTAAACAGTGGCAATTTTCAGAAACTTTCCAGTCCTCTAGAAACCTATACAAACATGGTCTGTAAATCAAGAGGACCCCTGGCTCCTGATTTCAGGACGGTGTAGTTTTACTGTCTGCTGTCACCACAGCTGTCAGCAGGATGCCTTTGCTGCTCTAATTGTCACCTGGGATCATTCTGTAACTAATTGTTTAGATCTGCTAATCTGGATCCATCATCTGTGAAGGGGCTGTTACCCCTCTCATCCTATGTTATAGGTAAAACAGCCATCCTGGGGCCAGACTAGTCTTTCAGGGTAGTTGGAGAGCATATGACCAAATGTCTGTCTATAAATGGATAGATTAGAAAGCAGTGATTGCCAGCTGAGGTCTGGATAAGAGAGAATCCGAGGAGTGCCTGGGCTGTCCTTATGTGTCCCATCCAGGTAAATGCTAATCTGTAATTCATGACATTTCAGTGACTATGCCAATATGCCTATCAGCTTAACTGCCATTGGTGGTAGTGGTCCTTCATTTCTGAAGAGGACCAATGATTGCACCAGGGGGATGTTTTACCTTGCATGTGAACTGGATAAAAGTGAGACAGAGTTGTATAAAAACACCAGCCTCACTTTCTCTTCAAGGCATGGAAGTCTAGCAGCAAAAGAAAAGTCAAGGCTACTGGTGATAACCCAGAATGCAGTGCATGCCATTGGCATCTACAGTGTCTGGCCAAGATCTGGGCACTGCTCAGAGACTGCTTCAGTCTCCTTCATGGTCACTGGAACAAATTATTCTTGTGTACCCATTCTGCCGGGGGAAGTCTTCAGATGCTTGGGCTAGACATCCTTTGAAGTCACGGATGGATTTGAGACCTGTTGGTTACCCTCAACCTGATTTAGTCCATCTACCAAGACAGTTTTTCTGTAGTATGATGACCCTTTTCAGAGCTGAGCAAGCCCTTGTACCAGAGTCTTCCTTGCATACTATATATACCACAATCAACTTAATTAAGATCTAAATGATCACCCCAGGTTATTTAGTAAATTAGAAGATAGCAAATCTTATTTTCATTTCATATTGATAAGTTTTTATTTTAAGAAAATAAAAAGGAATGAACTATTTGTACACAAGTAAGATATTTGTCACCTAAACTCTTAAACCAAACCACTACCACTAATTCAATTCAATTTCTCAAGTCATCTGATACATTAAGAAGTAAGCTGGCATAATATATTCTGCTAAAAATTATCAGTAATAAAGAGTGGTTCCACTGAATTACCTGTGTATCATACATATTTCACAAATGTACAAACGGACTCATAAGTATCTGGACAGTTTAAAAGACATTCTTGTCAGTGTTTCAGATCACAGAATGGAAACATTCCAGAGTAGATATGGAGTTCAATGGTCAAGTGCGAACCATATATGAACAAGAATCCTTTCTATGACATATTTGTAGAAGTTGTCATCCATAACCCTTAGCTTATTGACCAGCAGTTAAAGAGAAGCCACTACCTCCCATGAGGCTAAGCAGAAAAAGACTTTCCACATAAGAACCTTTCAAATACTCACTTGTTATCATGTTTTCTTAGAAGAAAAGATGTTTGTCTTCTAAACATCTGCAGTTCATCCAACTCATCCTTACATGAAGTGAACTCAAAGCCTTTCTCCATCCTGGTTGCCCTCTATTGAAAATTCTGTAGCTTAACAATGACATTTGGAAGCCATGATGCTCTGAACCATTTTCCAGATGAAGTCTGACCAGGCCAGATTACAACAGAAAATATTTTCTTATTCTTGAACCCAGACCTCAGTGAGAATCAATATGTTATTTTCAGTTTCAGATCCTTGTACAAAGACTGGCACCACCACATAGCTTCCTAGAGAGATGTTTACCTCTATTGGAACTACAGTCACTTAATAAGTAGTCACTGAATGGACCTCAGACAAAAAGTAGAGCAGCCAGTCAGTCAATAAGCTTTTTTTTTTAAATTTTAAACATTATTTTATTTGGTCATTTCCAAACATTATTCACTGGAAACAAAGATCATTTTCTTTTCCTCCCCTCCCCTCCTCCCACCACCTTTCCCTCTCCTATAGCCGATGCACGTTTCCACTGGTTATCACATGTGTTCTTGACTCGAACCCATTTCCCTGTTGTTGGAATTTGCATTAGAGTGTTCATTTAGAGTCTCTCCTCAATCATATCCCCTCCAACCCTGTAGTCAAGCGGTTGCTTTTCATCGGTGTTTTTACTCCCACAGTTTATCCTCTGCTTGTGGATAGTATTTTTTAGATCCCTGCAGATTGTTCAGGGACATTGCATTGACAGTAATGGAGCTCAAATTTACAAAGAACTAAATCAATTGTACAAAAAATCAAGCCATTCTCCAATTGACAAATGGGCAAGGGACATGAACAGGCAGTTCTCAGTCAAAGAAATCAAAACTATTAATAAGCACATGAAAAAGTGCTCTACATCTCTTATAATCAGAGAGATGCAAATCAAAACAACTCTGAGGTATATCACCTCACACCTAGCAGATTGGCTAACATGACAGCTATGGAAAGTAATGAATGCTGGAGGGGATGTGGCAAAGTGGGGACACTAATTCATTGCTGGTGGAGTTGTGAATTGATCCAGCCATTCTGGAGGGCAATTTGGAACTATGCCCAAAGGGTGATAAAAGACTGTCTGCCCTTTGATCCAGCCATAGCACTGCTGGGTTTATACCCCAAAGAGATAATAAGGAAAAAGACTTGTACAAGAATATTCATAGCTGCACTCTTTGTGGTGGCCAAAAATTGGAAAACGAGGGGATGCCCATCAATTGGGGAATGGCTGAACAAATTGTGGTATATGTTGGTGATGGAATACTATTGTGCTAAAAGGAATAACAAAGTAGAGGAATTCCATGGAGACTGGAACAACCTCCAGGAAGTGATGCAGAGTGAAAGGAGCAGAACCAGGAAAACATTGTACACAGAGACTGATACATTGTGGTACAATCGAAGGTGATGGACTTCTCCATTAGTGTCAATAAGCTTTTAATAAGTGTCTATGATGGGTTAGACACTGTACTATTCTGTTCTGGGGATACAGTAAAAAATGAAACAATCTCTGCCCTCCACGGGCTTATATCCTCCTTGGTAAAGAGGTGGAGAATGATACAAGTAAATAGATGATAATCCATATAAACCAGTAAATATGAACATGAATTTTTCCACATTTAACCAAGCATTCCACAGTGCCTGCTTCTGTCACTGCCAAGGCTGTTGGAACAAATTGTTCTCATTTTTCCCATTTTCACTGAGGGAAGTTTTCATATGTTTGGGGTTGACACCCTCCTAAATCCCTGATGGGTTTGTGGTCCATTGGTTGGTTACCTGCACCTTGTTTTAGTCTATCTGTCTAGATGATTTTACTGGAGTGTGGTCACTGCTCATACTACAACTTCTTGGACTCACTATTGAGATCTGGGAAGCAGGTGGACACCAAAGAAAGATAGCAGCTCTGATAAGGGCTTGACAATCCTTCACAGCAGAGATGCTTGTCCTCCCTGAACATTTCATATACCCGTGCCATGGTTAGACTTGTGCTTTTGGAAGTTTATTTTTTTCATTCAATGATAATTGGAGATGGGCAGTTAGGTGGTTCAGTGGTTAGAGTCAGGCCTGGAGTCAAGAAAAGCAGGGTTCAAATCTGGTCTCTGACACTTCCTTTTTTTTTTTAACCCTTACCTTCTGTCTTGGAGTCAATACTGTATATTGGCTCCAAGGCAGAAGAGTGGTAAGGGCTAGGCAATGGGGGTCAAGTGACTTGCCCAGGGTCACATAGCTAGGAAGTGGCTGAGGCCAGATTTGAACCTAGGACCTCCCATCTCTAGCTGGTTCTCAATCCACTGAGCTACCCAGCTGCCCCCTTCTCTGACACTTCCTAGATATGTGACCCTGGGAAAGTCACTTAACACCAATTGCCTAATTTTTACTGCTCTTTTGCCTTGGAACCAATACATAGTATCAATTCTAAGTTAGAAGGTAAGTTTGTGTGTGTGTGTGTGTGTGTGTGTGTGTGTTTAATGATAGATTGGAGAGGAAAAAGGCTAGAAGGCAGGCATCTGATTTGGAGGCTATTACAATAATTCAGACCAAAGATGATGAAGAGCTGTAGGATGGGTCAAAGATATGGAGACTAATAAAGGGAGCTTGGTGAATCAGGGACCATTCTGAACTTGTGAACTTGGGTGATTAGAAGGATAATGGTGCCCTCAACAGAAATAAACCATCACCACTTTTCATTCACCTTCATTTCCATCACACACACACACACACACACACACACACACACACATACACACACAGTCATATGCTGTACATATAGCATCCCAAATGTATTAGTGTAGCTTTATGCTGATTTAAGTTTATGTTTTATATGTATTATTATAGTATGTTTTATTGTCTCCAACAGTAGGATATAAGCTTCTTATGAGTAAGGGTTGTTTCATTCTTTGTTCTTGTTTCCCTAGTGCCTGGGACAGTACTGAGTCCATTGTAGGAACTTGATAAATATTTATTGATTTGCATTCATGCATTTATGTGTATGTTCAATGAAATTTCTGCACTTTTGGTTCCCGATCTATGATTTCATCATGTAGGAAAATGTCCCCTGGTGTAAAATTATCTTGTGATGCACACCAGGAGCTTATCTGTAATTTATAGTTTTAGAGATCTGCCTGGAGCATTGAGATGTGAAATGAGCTACCTGTGATCACATGACTTTGTGTCAGAAGCAAAACTTGAACTCAAGTTTTGCTGACTCTGAAGTTGACCATCTTATACATTATACCCTGCTTGCTTTCTCTTATCATCTCATATGCATACAAATATGAGTATATGCATATGTACACATCTATATCCAAGCCACTCACTCTAGTCTGAAGTCAAACATTTACCAACTGATTTAGCCATATTCCTTTTCTGTTCTTCAATGATAGCTTAGGGGAAGGTTTCCATTCATATATTTTAATGGAAGTATATTGATTAAAATGATTGAGTAGGATTGCCTGAGATTCAGAGACAAGCCCAGAACCATTCTTTATTTTCTCTGTGGAGCTGATTGGAAAAAAAAGCAAAAAAAAAAAAGCTATAAGAATCACTATTCCCCCTTCCAAGGGATATGAAAAAGCATCAAAGCCAGGCCAGTGAATTTTTGGCATACTGCTTTGGGGCAGAACCACTAGAACACAAGATTTAAAGATGGAAGGGACCATGATAAATAATCTAGCTTAAACTCATTTTATATTTGAGAAAACTGATATTCAGAAAAGGGAATTGACTTATCAAAGGTCTCACAGTTAAATCAGTAGGAAATTCATGATTTGAATGTAGTTCTAGCAACTCTAAGTCTAGCACACTTTCCATTAACCTCTCTAACCCAGGGCTTCTTAACTGGAGTTCTGGAAGGGAAAAAAATTGCATCTTTATTTTCCCTAACCTCTAAATGAAATTTAACCACTCTATCAGTTATCAATATAGACAACAAATATTCTGACAGGTGGTCAATATGTTGCACCAAATTTCCAAGATAGACCATAATGTGAAAGAAAGGTTAAGAACCTCTGCTCTAACTTGTTTGTTAAGACTGCCCAACACTCTCACATTCTGGACTTATATATTGAAATAAACCTTGGGAAAAAAGAAATACATTCTCTTCCATGAAAATATAAGCAAGTAACCTTTAATTCTCTGCATTTGTAGGGAGGTTTTAACATTTACAGATGCATTCACACCTATAATCTTGTTTTATTTTTATAACACACTGTGAGGTAGTTATTATTATCATTCTTTTATGTTGGCAACATTGAAGCCTCAAGTTAGTTAGGTGACTTTCTCAAGTTCACAGAATAAGCTAGTGGTAGAACAAGGACTAGAGCTGAACTCTTATGACTTTGAGCCTGGCATACTCAGCTTTACACAGGGAAGAGTATATTACTTCTGATAGAGAGCAGGGGAGATATTTTAAAAATAATTAAATAGAAGACATAATCTCTACCTTCAAATTCAAATAGGTGACCATCCATCCAGTTAGGAGTTAACAGTTCTACCACTCTTTGTCCAAAATTTGAGGGGACAGATCCTCACTGATTGCCTTTATAAGTGGATATTAGATTCTTTTTTGAAAATAAGTACTTGTATTTTCTTTTTTATCATTTTAAACTCCCCCAATATTCCTCTTTTTTCTCCTCCCAGAAAGCCATTCCATATAACAAAGAGTTTCTTAAGACAAAAAAGAGGGGAAAATGACCACAATTGATCAATATATTGAAAAAGTCAAAATATGTGAAATGTACATTATCTGTGGACTATCCTCATGCATGAAGGAGTGAATTGGGAGAGTCCTTTCATATCTCTTCTTTAGTCATTTTTGATCTTTATAATTTTGTTACATTCACTTTGTGAATGTATGTGAGTGAGTGAGAGAGAGAGAGAACGAGCGCTTTTATTCTTATTTACATTGTCGAAGTCATTATGTATACCATTTTCTTGGTTCTGCCTATTTTACTTTACATCTGTTAAAATGACTCTTTCCATGCTTCTCTCCATTTGCCATATATATAATTTCTTAAAGTCCACTAATTCTTTGCTATCACAAAAAAGTGCTGCTATAAATACTTTGGTTATATATGGGGATTTTTTATGGATAGCTTCCTAAAGATTTAAGCTTGGTAATGGAATCTCTGGGTCAAAGGATATAGGCATTTTAGGTACTTTATTTTTATGATTCCAAATTACTTTCTAAAATGATGGTATCAATTCAAATCTCTGACAATAATTTATTAATGTGTCTACACAATTCCTTTGACATTGGTCATTGCCATTGGGGGGGGGTGGTTCATCTTTGCTAATTAACAGGGTATGAAATGAAACCTTAGGTTTGTTTGGATTTGAATTTCTCTTATTATTGGTGATTTGGAGAATTCTTTCATGTGGTTGTTGACATAGATTTTTGTGTGAGACATGAGTCAAGAGAATATCATATTGTAAGTAATTGTTCATCTGAGAAAGTTATTACTTGGCCATAGCTTACAGTAAAATTTTAATATCTGATGTTTTTCAGTCAAAACTATTGGAAAACCATATAGATAGTGGGACTTGTAAAATGTATTACTCATCTATCATTTTGAAAGCTAAATGACATTTTTTTTTTGCTTTAACAACAATATTTCCCCAGGAAGTAAAACTTTGTATATTAGGAATAAAGATGTTTTCTTACTTGTTCTGAAAAGTAAACATGTCTTGATATTCTTGTGAATGAGTCTTTTTAGTAGTGTGCTAAGAATAAAATAAATTAACATGCATAAATAGAAAAGGAGTTTAGTAGAGCAATAGAAACAGTAGCCTCCTGTAAAGAATGTTCTTCAATAAAGTACACTAATTTTACTTAATGCACTGAAAAAACTACTGAAAAATCTTAATATCTTAAGTTAGAATAGAAATAAATTACATCTAATTTAGATCATTATTGCCATATATACACACATATATTTATATGTGCATATTTATAGATGTGTATGTGCGAATTATGTGACAAAAACACATACAGGGGACACAATTTTTATAAAAAAACTTACCTTTGAGCTAATTAGCTCTATCCCCCCTTTTTTTTCATTAAATACTCCCCACTGGCATTGTAATTCCCAGTCATTTTGGGCAGATTCCCAATGGCTTCTTTTTTGGCCCCATTTATGGCTGCCAAAAGTTTGCACATTTCTTTTTTTACCATCAATATGCTTCCCATGCGAGCCACCAGACATCCTCTTCTGGCAGCTATTGGTTCTTGCGATTTCTCTTTAAAGTTAAGTCCTACAAGCTGTTGGAAATAAATAATAATGCCTACTTCTTGGAACGGGACTGGCCATTCATTCAACAAATATTCAATTTCAGTTCCACCATTAATGGATTTTCTTTGTGAGCAAAAGGTAGCTTCCATGTGTCCTGCAACCTCAGCTGCATCCCAGCTGTGTTTATTAAACAGGGATTTTACATTGTCCGTCCTTTTGTTTTCTGTTTCATCATCTTCCCCATCTGGCATTTTTTTCCACATCCTAGTGAATATATCCATATTTATACTGACAGTGCTTTTTTGATTTTTTTGCCCTGATGATAGCAGTTAAGATTCCTCAGAAATCTTACATTTCACCTCTCTTCCCCTGTTCACATTTCAAATATGTGAAATTGGGTGATTTGAAACAGTTGGAGTGGCTCCTCACTCAAAAATAATCCCTGCCGTCTTGTGATGATTTGGAATACTTGGCAGTCATTCTCCCTACCATTAAGAAGGCTCTGTAAAGGGAGGAGGATTGTCAAGAATTTACATGCACTGAGGTACTGTCTTGAAGAACAAAGACGATTGTATTTTATTGCAGGAGGAATCAACTGGAATTTCACAGTCACTTATCTTGGCAGACCTTAGCTTCCCTGCTTCCTCCAAATGCCAGGTGTGAGTTGAGGTCTGGGAAGGAAAAGGAGAGTGGGCTCTTCATAGGTACTTCCCAGGGTTAGCTGTCCTAATAAGTGAGTCAGATTGAGCTCCAGAGTCATTGTGTACTTTATGATGATCATTCTTTTAGTAAGGGCGAAATGGAGACCCCAAGTTGGTTGGGTAACCTAGTCAAAGTCATTGTGTAAATTAATGGTAGCCCAAGCATTAGAAATGAAATCTCTCCATTTCTACACCGGTACACTCTTTCCTACATCTCTAAACTTCAACATGACTTTTTGGAGTGCTACTTTGTGAAGAACAAATTACTGGTGATCGAGGTGGGAGGATTGCTGGATCATTTTACTCCTTGGATACATAACCTAGTTAGGGGAATCTTCTGTAATACAAACCCCAGATCATAGCCTGAAAGAAGGTAAATTAAATTACATGAGGGCTTTATGAGCAGAGGATATTTTTCTTATCTTAAGGTACCAGGGGATTAATCCCAGCAACAAGAGGGGAAGGAAGGGAAGAAGGAAACAAGGAACAGATTTTCTTTGCATTTTAACAAAGACTGGGTATTTTTGGACGGTTAGTGCAACAAGACTTTACAAATGTATCCCATGGAACTTCAAAGTGATACTCCAACAAGCTGTATTTTAGAATGAGACTGATTGGGAAGTTGTAAAGTAGAGGGGATGGTTTTTATGTGTTTCAGAAGCCACTGAAGCCAATCAAATCCAAAAGAACAAGTTAAATTGAACCATTCATGGAATTCATAAATCTTTCCACAGACATATTGTCTACTGAGTAAGTTTGTTGAGGGCAGGAACTATTTATTGGTGATTTTGTATGGCACAGAGCAGGCACTTAATAGACTTGTGCTTGCTTCAATAGTTGGTGTAGTAACACTGCAAATGTTACAAGATGCTGAGCCAATTCTTAGTTACATTCATTCATGACTATCCCTTTCATTGGTAGTAATTAAACAGCATTTATGGAGCATCCATTTTGGGTCTGACATTTCGGGATGCACATATGCACAACACCTATGTATCTGGAGACCTGATTTCTGGTATTCTCAACCTTGTAGACTGACACTGACACTGAGCTTGGAAGCAAGGGAGAAAGAAGAGAGGAGAAAAGAGAAGGAACAAGAAAAGAAAAAAAAGAAAGAAAAAAGCATTAATCAATGAGAAAAAGAAAAGTTTCAAATTGGTTGGATAGCAGAATGGAAGAAGTAGTCCTGGTGATGAAGAGGACTGATAAAGACTGGAAAGTTGCAATTGAAACAAAAAGCAGGAGACATTTGGGCAGCAGAGAGCCAGCAACTGAGGCAGAAGATAGAAGAGAATAGTTCCAGCATTTGATATTCAGGAGGTATGGAAGAGAACTAGCAATGATTTCCCCCCCGCCCCCCCGAGGGGTTTCATTGGGCAGATAGATGGCATATTGGATAGAGCATTGGGCATGAAATTCAAAAGACCCATCTTTATGAGTTCAAACCCAGTCTCAGACCCTTTAGCTGTATGACCCTGAGGAAGTCACTTCACCCTATTTACCTCAATTTCCTTATCTATAAAATGAACCAGAGAAGGCAATGACAAACAATTGTAGTATCAGCCAAGAAAACCTCGAATGGGGTCACAAAGAATCATATATGACTAGACCTATCATCCTACTCTTCTCCCTTTTAAGGGTATCATTATGGAAATATGCTCATTAGTCACTTTCAAGGGTTTCTTATTAAAAAATGACCTCAGCCTTGTGCCTTATATCATTGCACCTACTTCTTTAATCAACTAATAGGTATAGCTCATCACAAATCACAACTAAGGTTCTAAATAATGACTTTGAGCCATCATAAAAAGATAGCATGATGTTCAGTATGCTCTGTTTAAGAAGGCAGGAAAGTATATACTTAATTTTGGAAAGATTTATACACTCCTTGGAACCAAAAGTTTTTTTAAAAAAGGTTTTGGAGTACAAAGCATAATTTAGCTAACTGAAAAACTATTTTAACATAATCTTTACTTTCTGTCTTAGTATCATTTTTAAGACAGAAGAGTGGTAACATCTAGGTAATGATGGTTAAATGATTTGCTTAGATCACACAGCAAGGAAGTGTCTGAGTTCAAATTTGAATTCAAATCCTGTTAGCTCCAGTCCTGGGTTTCTATCTGCTGTGCTGCCTCATTGCCCCTGAAAAACTAGTTATTAGGAACAACTAATCCCTCAATGGAGGAGACTTGCTAGGTCTTAGAAATAAATGAGTCTGAAAGCATGAATTATAGGCAATATAATTGTATTTATAATAGTGACCTTCTGGAAACATATTACCTTTTTTACGGAATTCAGGGTACAGTGGCATTACATTAAAATTCCCAGATAACAGCCTCTCTCCCTTCCTTACTCCCCCTCCCCTTAAGAAACAGCATCATTTGACTGTCTTACTTATTTCTGTTTATCAGTTCTTTCTCTGTAGGTGGACATATACAAATTCTTTAAACATTATTTTTCTTGCTATATATAATGTTCTCTTGGTTCTGCTCATTTTGCTCTTTATAATTTCATGTTGGACTTTCCAAGTTTTTCCAAAATTAACCTGCCTGTCATTTCTTATAGCAGTAATATTCCATCACAATTATATGTCACAACTTGTTTAACCATTTCCCAATTGATGGACATTCCTTCAGTTTTCAGTTCTTTGCCACCATAAAGAGAGCTGCTATAACTATTTCAGAATATATAGATTCTTTCCTTTTTCCTATATCACCTTAAGAAATAAACCCAGTAGGGGCAGCTGGGTGGCTCAGTGGATTGAGAGCCAGGCCTAGAGATGGGAGGTCCTATGTTCAAATCTGGCCTCAGACACTTCCCAGCTGTGTGACCCTGGGCAAGTCACTTAATCCCTATTGTCTAGCCCTTATCATTCTTCTGCCTTGGAGCCAATGCATAGTGTTGATTCTAAGGCAGAAGGTAAGGGTTTTAAAAAAAGAAAAGAAATAAATCCAGTAATGATATTATAGGGTCAAAAGGTATATACAGTTTATAACTCTGGGCATAATTCCAGAATTTTCTCCAAAATGATTGGATCAGTTCACAGTTCCACCATTGACATATTAGTGTTCACATTTTTTTCATATATTCTCTAATACTTGTCATTACTTTTATAATTTAGTCAATATAATAAATATGAGATATCTCAGAGCCATTTTTATTTGCATTGCTCTAATCAATAATAATTTAGAGCATTTTTAGATAATTATATATAGCTGTGATTTCTTCATCCAAGAGACATCTTTTCATATCTTTTGACTATTTACCAATTGGGGAATGGCTCACATGCTTATAAATTTGAGAGTTCTAGATATATTTTAGAGATAAAACCTTTATCTGAGAATTTGTTCCCAAATCCACCCCATCTCCATTTACTGCTTTCCTTCTAATTTTGACTATATCAGTTTTATTTGCACAAAACCTTTTAATGTAATGTTTTCAAAATTTTGTGTTTTTATATCTCACAATGCTTTCTATTTCTTGTCTATTCATAAATTCATCTCCTATCTATAAATGTGATCATGAGTTTTGTTTATTCTTCTAACTTATTTATGAAACTATCCTTTTTCATATTCCCAGTGTTTAGCATAGCACCTGACACATAGGAGGTAAATGTTTATTGATTCATTAATTGGCATTTCTTATATCAAGCAGAGATATCTGTATCTTAGATAAGTCGTATGTTGTCAATACTGGGAAGAAGGATACTGGTAGAATGCCACCAGCATCCTTGTCTTGAGTACAGCATTTCATTGGTTAACTATGCAGACCAATGATATCCATTGACCTTCAATCAGGCAATAAGCAGGTTTCTCCGGCACTGGATGCTTTTAACTCTGTTCTCTTAGCATGTTGGCTTTTTTCCTCAGGGCAACCAATCAATTAACAAGTATTTATTAACCATTTATTATGTGCTACATACTGCCAGTTGCTTCCCAGAGATACAAAGATTAAAAAAAAAAGAATCTTTTTTCTCAAGGAGTTATTCTATCAAGGATGAAAACAGGATAAATACAAACAAAATTAATATATACAGAATAAAAAAATAAATTCAATGTAGTTAGTGAGGGAAGGCACAAGAACTTGTAGGGATCAGAAAAAGTCTTTATGAAAAAGGTATTATTTGAGGGGAAAAAGGTAATATTTGCTCTTATGAAGCAGAGGAGAGGAGGGACTGATTCCAGGCATGAGTTTGGGCTGCAGTAAAGACATGTCAATGGGAGATGAAGTGTCTGAGGAACACAGAGAAGGAGAGTTTGGCTAGATCATAGTATATAGGAAAAGGAATAATATACAATGATGTTGTAGAGCCTTGGTTTTGAAGGACTTTAAAAGCCAAACACTTGAGAAACTTGTGTTTCTATTTTATCTAAGTAAGAGGCAATAAGGGGTGTACCAGGTGTTCAGGGAAGACTAATACCTCTGGCATGAAGGCTTACTGAGTCATTTTCAGGGCCATTTTCCTCCTTTGGTGTCCATCTGCCACCCTGCTATCACCTGTGGCTCCAAGAAGATTTGGCATGCACAGTGGACACACTGTGGTAGGACTATCTTGGCATATAGGCTAAACCAGATTAAAGGCAACTGAGAGTCCTCAAACCTATCAGTGAATTAGGGGAATGTCTATCCCAGGCATGTGAAGATTTCCTTTGATGGAATGGGTGGATGAGAACAATTGGTTGCAACAGTCATGAAAGTTGTGAAAGCAGGCTTTTTGGAGTGCTTAGAACTCGGTTAGGCATCAAAGAGGCCAAAGTCATCCACTGCATCCTGAGCCATTGTAAGTTGTCTTGACTTTTGTCTTTCACTGGATTTCAAAGACTGGAGGAGAAAGTAAGGTTGATTACTTTGTGCTACTCTGACTCACTTAAATCCAATTTATGCACAAGTCAAAAGATATCACCAGTGATGCCATTTTGGTCCTCTTTGAGTATGAAGGACAACCACAAGAGGTAATAGGAATTCTATGTAGTAGGCACAGTGCTAGGTCCTGGAGATATAAAGTCAACAATGAAATATTCCCTACCCTCAAAGAGCTTATAGTATCAAAGGCAGTAACATACACACATATAGATATATTTTTAATAAGTACATACAAAATAAATGTTAGTTAAAGGAGATGGCAGTATTAGTAACTAGAAGTATTAGTAAAGGTTTCATGAAGCAGGGAACTTTGGGAGTGAAATTTGGAGGAGCAGAGGAATTCTAAGAAGAAGAGGTGAGAAAAGAGTGGGTTTCAGGTAGAGGATAGCTTGTGCAAGGGATGGGAAATGGACACCAATCTGAAGCTTTTGTCAAAGTAGCTTCTCTCTGTGGCACTCCTTTTTCTGGAAAATTCTCTGCTCTTGGCTATTTGATATCCTACTCTGCATCTCCCTGGTATATAAATTTGGGTATTTTGCCCAGGGCTGGAGACTTGAACTGGTCCAGGACAGAAATATTTTATATATGCTTCTTGGAAAACAGGGTTTTATTATCTGTGCTGATAAAGGTGTGAGTTAGCTCATTTCCTTCTCTCAGTAGCCTAGCCAACAAGCACAGGTAAAGCTTTCCATCATGAATGCCTTCCTAGCTACTGCCCGAGATGCAGCTAGCCTGACATTCCACCTCTTTGCAAGCCAGTGGAATAAAGAGATGTTATCTAGAGTCACAAAGGGCAAAAAAAAAAATACATTGTGGTGGTTTGTCTTTTGTACTTGATGAGGACCAAAAATGACATCACTATTTTCAGGGTCAATGTACAGTGACTTTGGCTGACCAGAGCAATAAAAGCTCAGAATGTTCTACCAGAAGAGGAGCAGAAATAGCCTGGATGAACATTTAGGATGGAAATGTCTATAAATTTTTAGAGGTCTCACATTTCTTTTGATTTGATTGATGATTTGCTTTGTTTATAGAACCCAAAGCCTTCTTTGATATAGGTATACCATACAGGATGGTCCTGTGTCTCCCACGTCTCCTAATCAATACCAAAGTTCTTCATAGGGACCTTTAAACTGTCCTTGTCCTTGTATCATTTCTTCTGATCTCCATGGGAGCATTTGCCTTGCGTGAGTTCTCTGTAAAATAGTCTTTTAGGCAAAAGTATGTTTGGCATCCAAAGTCCATCAGAGTTGAACTCTTTACAGTAGAGTTAGAATATTTGGCAGTTAGGCTCAAAAAAGGACCTCTGTGTCTGGTAATCTTATTTTATCAGGTGATCTTTAGAATCTTCCTAAGATAATTCCAATGGAAGAGATCCAAATTCCTGGAATGGCACTGGTAGACTATTCAGGTTTCATAGGCACACAACGATGAGGTCAACACCACAGACCTTCAGTTTGGTCGGCAGTCTAATACCTCTTCTCTCCCAAAATTTCTTTTGCAACCGTCCAAACACTAGCTTGCTCTGGAAATGTGTGCATCAACCACATCACCTATGCGTCTATGCCTGGAAAGTATACTGCCAACATAAGTGAACTTTTGCACAGCATTCACAATTTCTCCATTTACTGTAATTGATGGTTCCATGTATGGATGGTGCAGTGCTGGCTAGTGAAGAACTATAAAATGTCACATAAATGAAAACTATTGTTATGTACTTTAGTTTTCATATAAACATAATTTATAAATATAGCATCACTATTAAGTCTACAATTCATTGAAAAATGTCTTTTAAGTATGTTGTGCTTGCCATTGAAAAATGCAAGTTATTACCAATCTAGGGGCAGCTAGAGGGGGCAGTGAATAGAGTATCAGGCCTGGAGTCAGGAAGACCTGAGTTCAAATGTGGCCTCAAACACTAACAATTTGACCCTGGGCAAGTCATTTAACTTTTCTGTCTCTGTTTCCTCATCTACAAAATTTTTTGGAGCAGGAAATGGCAGCCACTCCTATATCTTTGCCAAGAAAATCCCAAAGAAGGGAGAGTATGTGAGATGCCATGGTAAAAGTAAGGGGCAAGAAGTAACAGAGGGCTTGCATATTAAAACAAATTTTTTTCCCTGAAGAAAAGATTCTTGAGTAAAATGATCAGGATCAGGTCTATGGATGAGGAAAATTAATCTGGAAGGTGTACAGAGGATTAATTGGAGAGTAGAAAGAATGACCTGTTGGTTGTTCATGTCAAATTAATTCAAATTTCTTTGGCTGCAAAGAAAGCATTTTCAACTACTATGAGATAACACTGAAATGTCATTGAATAATATTAAATCAAAACAGTTCCAAAGTACTATTGTTGATCAACTTGCAGCTTTTTTTGAAAAATGATACCTAGAATTGTCATTCTTATTTTTAGCATTAGTCTGTTTATCTTTCAGGCTGAATCCTTTGAATGCCTTTAAAATGTTTAAGATAAATAAAGGAAAAGGATATTAGATTTTGCAAGCAGTTTGAAAAACCAAAGCTTAGAGAGTTTAATTTTGCTCCATAGTATTTCCTTTCATCTTCTGACATAGTCCATGTCTCCAGGAAGCTTTCCAACATCTCTTTACCCTACAGGCTATCCATGGAGTGGTCTTTGAAGCAGGGCCATAAGTACATTGGTACATTTGGAGGCATTGCCCCATTTAATGATTTCTTGGCTCCATCTGGGGGCTCCCCCTCCTCACCTCTTGCCAGTTATCTACAAGATGGTGAGAGAGACAGACAAAGCAGCAGACAGAATTTGGTTGTGCCAGCTGTTTCTTTGGAATTTCTACTAAAGGAGAGGAGGCTTTGTATTTTCAGGCAGCTTGGGGAGGGGAGAGACCTCTGTGGGGTGTGTGTGTGTGTGTGTGTGTGTGTGTGTGTGTGTGTGTGTGTGTGTGTGTGTGTGTGTTGAAAGAGGGGAAGGAGAACTTGCCTCTGATATTGTTGATCACCATCTTCTCTCTGATTTTTTAAAACAACTCCTCTCTCCTCCTACCTATCTGACCTATCTGACTGTTTCTCTAGCCAGGTCATTTTTTTTGTCCTGGGCTCTCTTCTTTACTTCCTCTATACTATTTAACACCAGCTCTCATGAACTGATGATTCTCAGATCTATTTATCCAGCCCCAGCCTCTCTGCTGACTTTGTCTTGCATCTCCAATTGTTAATTGTACCTCTTGAACTGGAGAGTCATTTTAAACTGAACATGATCTCCAACCATTCCTCCCTCTGGCTGCCCCTCACCCCCAATCCTCTTCTCTTTCTAACTTGCCTATTAACTTCTGTTAAGAGTAACACCAAAAACCAAACAAGCAAACAAACAAACAAAAAAAAAGAGTAACACCAACCTCTCAGTCACTCAGGATTGCAATCGAGGTGTCATCTTCAGTGACTTCCTCCACCTATATTCAATCAGTTGACAAGTCCTATTATTTCTGCCTTAATAATATCTCTTAAAAATGACCCCTTCTCTCCTCTGACACTTCCACTCCCTTGAGTCATGTTCTTAAAACTTCATATAGATTATTAGATAGCCCACTGGTTGGTCTCCCTGCCTTGTCTTTCTCTACCCCAGTCTCTTCAACTCAGCAGTCAATTATTCTTCCTAAAGTTCAGATCTGCCCATAATGTGCCACATCTTCCATCTATTCAATAAACTTTAGTGGCTCTCTGTTATCTACAGAGTCCAATATAGAAGACTTTGCTAGGTATTTAAAGCCTATCTCTCTATCTCTAGGTTCTGGGTATTTTCATTGGCTCTCTTCAAAACATGGAATTGTTTTCATCCTCTTCTCTACTTCCTGATTTCCTTGACTTCCTTCAAATCTAAGCTAAAAATCTCACCTTCTTCAGGAAGTGTATCCCCATTAGTATTGTTTGTAATGCTTTCCCTCTATTGAATATTTCCAACATAGTCTGGATATTCATCTTTGTACACATTTGTTTGCATGTTGTCTCCACCATTAGGCTGAGAGTCCTTTACAACAAGAGTTATCTTTTTGCCTTTGTATCTTCAGAGCTCAACACAAAGGCTGGCATAGTAGCAAGCTTAAAAATTGTTTATTGACTGTCCAAGTGCCATTATCTCAATGAACTGTGGATCAATATTCAGGTAATCCCAAGAAAGTATAACTAAATATGCCTAATTAAAAATCTACGTTGGTTTTGTTGTTATTGTTTGTTTTAATCACAAGATTATATTAAAATGTGATCACAGGGCTTCTTCTGAAAGATTTGAGATGGTTCCCATTTCATCAGTTAGTTCTCTTTTCATTTTGCAAAAGAAGAAAGCATTAAGTTAATCAAGTTTAAGTCACCCATGCTTCCAGAGCAAGTTCTGTATAACCTAAGAGGAACGAACAATATCCCCCCCTTCTCCCTCACTGTCTATAATTAGCCAGAATTTCTTAGCTTTATTTTGATCTATTTAATTTATAAACTAGGGAGATTTGGCAGCTACATTAGCAATTACAATATTATTTAATTTAATATAAATAAATATTTCTTAAGTTCCTGCTAAAAGGAAAACACACTTAGACCCTTAAGGTGCTACCTAAGATACTCCTATAATCTGCACTCTTTATATTATGGCATCAAAGTCCTAAAGCTAATATGTCTTCCAACGGGCATGCAGTTTATACCGGGGAAGTAGTTATGCTCTGAACAAAAGGAAACAAACAAACAAACAAAAAAACCCAAAACATAAAAAATTCCAAAAATGAGATGTAGAGACAGATTGATGAAATGAATTGAAAAACTGGCCTCTCTCTCTCTCTGTGTCTCTCTGTCTCTCTCTCTGTCTCTGTCTCTCTCTTTCTCTCTCTCTTCCTCCCTCCCTTCCCCTGTCTCTTTCTCTCTCTGTCTCCTTCCTTCCTTCCTTCCTTCCTTCCTTCCTTCCTTCCTTCCTTCCTTCCTTCCTTCCTTCCTTCCTTCCTTCCTTCCTTCCTTCCTTCCTTCCTTCCTTCCTTTCTTTCTTTCTTTCTTTCTTTCTTTCTTTCTTTCTTTCTTTCTTTCTTTCTTTCTTTCTTTCTTTCTTTCTTTCTTTCTTTCTTTCTTTCTTTCTTTCTTTCTTTCTTTCTTTCTTCTTTCTTCCTTTCTTTTTCTTTCTTTCTTTTTTTTCTTTCTTTTCTTTCTTTCTTTCTTTTTTTTTCTTTCTTTCTTCTTTTTTTTCTTTCTTTCTTTCTTTTCTTTTTTTTTCTTTCTTCTTTTTTCTTTTTTTTTCTTCTTTTTTTCTTTCTTTTTTTCTTCTTTTTTCTTTTTTCTTTTTTTTTTGTTTTTTTCTTTTTTTTTGAGTTTTTTGTCTGTTTTGCTTCTTTTTTGGTTTTTGGGTTTTCTTTTTCTTTTTTTTTTTTTTTTTTTATGGTTTGTGGTTTTTTTTTTTTGGTTTTTTTTGCTTTTTTTTTCTTTTTTTTTTCTTTTTACTAATTGTTCAAACCTGGGCAAGTCAACCTCCGTTTCCTTATTATAAAGTGTGGATAATAACATCTCTCTTCCAGGGGTGAGGATTAAATGAGATAATATTTGTAAAGTTCTTAGCACAGGATTTGTCACATAGTAGGAACTTACTAAGTACTCGTTCCTTTCCCCAGTGGAGGGGGTGTCCACATTAATGAATATAGATTCCTTATTCTTTAAATATTTTCATTATTATATGTGACTAGTATGGTGCTGGTTATACATTTTGATGGGGAGGCTATTTTCCTTAAACATCTTCCTGGTGGATACTCTTATGTAGTATGTTCACCATTATGAGGGGGTATTTTCTTTTCAGTTCCTTAGCATGTCTCAATAAATCTCAATGTTCACAATTCTCTGGGATTTATTGACATGCCTATCGGATGTTTTGGTAATGGGTGAATGCCATGATTTTAAACATCCTGCTTCCCACCTCCTGCTATGATTCCTCCCTTACTTCCCAAAACAGGGTATTTTAGACTGAGGAATTTCACAGTTGAATCTCTCCAAGCCTCCCCAGTCTTCCCAGGTGGTTTCAGTGAAGGTAATCAGCTAGATAGAAAATATTTTTTTTTAAGTTTCAAAATAGAATTTTTTTTTTTCAGAGACAAAAATTTTGGGAAAAAGGAACAGGTGAAGGAGTCTTTGGTAGGACAGGAAGAAGAAAGAAAGTATAATGGAGTGAGCACTGATTCTGGAGTCAGAGGACCTGGGTTAAAATTCTGAATCCTATGCCTATTCCTTGTGTAATTATTTACTTCCTGGACCCTCTCTTTCCTAAATACTAAAATGAAGGAGTAGAACTAGATTTGTTCAGTCATTTCTGCTTCTTCTTGACCTCATTTGGGGTTTTCTGGCAAAGATACTGGAATACTTTGCCATTTCCTTCTCTAGCTTATTTTACAGATGAGGAAAATGAAAAAAATAAGTTTTAATAGCTTACCCAAGATCACACAGATTAATGTTGAGGTCAGATTTAAATTCCCAAAGATGAGTCTTCCTGACTTCAAGTCTGGCACTCTATCTCCTGTGGCATCTAGCTGCCCCTTGCAAGAAATCTCTTGTAAGGATAGAGACTTGGAGATTCTGTGAACTTGTCAGGGGAGACTGTCAAACATTCCGGTGTCCTGAAGGGCTGAGGGGAATGAGACATGGTGGGAAGGATGGCACGCATCAGGAAGGCCACTGAAGTTGTTAGCAATCAGAGGAGAGGTTTATTGATCACAGCTAGTATTTTATAGAGAAAATGATGTAGGCTGAGATTAGGTAATCTTTTTACATGAACGATGGTTAGTATTGATTTATAATTTTAGTACAATGACTTAGTTTACCTCACCAAAGCTTAGGCAGAGTTTTCTATAAGTGAATAAATCACAGGTAAATATGTAACCATCTAGCCCAGATTCACAGGAAAATATTTGTTTCAGTGGGTTTGTTAAGAACAGCCAGTTATTACCAAGTACAGTGGGAGGGTGGGGGGGTTGGAAAGGAGGGGTTTGGGGGGGCCTTGTGTGAGGATTGCATTGTGACTGATTCTGGCCACACCATGGCTTTGATTTCACTGGGATCCACTCTTACTACCTGAGGCTACACAAATGAAGTCAATGAAAAGGGATGGGATGAGCCAAAGGGATATTTGGTGGGACCCTAGAGTGAGTGTGGGAGGTGTGTTCTGGGGGGTGGCCATGCTGCCAAAAAACTAGGTAGAATGAGCATATTTCTGAATTGGATAAGTAGATTTTAGATAACCCAATGCCATGAATGACCTTAGTCAAGTCATTTATGGCCTGCCTTGGCCTCACTTTCCTCATTGGTAAAATGTAGGGATTCTCTAGATGCCTTCCTAACTCTAAGTCTATGATCCTATGAGTCTTCACTCCCAGAGAAGCTAGAAGGATATTAGCAGCCTAAGGGGAAATCTGTAGCGCTGACATTTCTTATAAACAGGGGTGTTTCCTCTTGAGGGCTGTCAATCTGGCACCTTTCACAGGCACTCAAGTGATTAGCAGAATTTCTCCAACTCAAGCCTTATGCCTAAGAGGGATGGGGGAATTGGAGTGGGGTTAGGGTGGGTAGGGGAGGACTCAGTCCAAATAATACAGACCAGATTTTTAGAAACACAAATGATTCTGTATATTTTGGTTTTTCTGAGGGGGTAAGTAATCCATAAACTTCCTGCAGCTGAGGACATGATGTTATAGCATTTGGTATGTAAATAGTGTCTCACTAAGGGGCAGCTTTAAAATAAAAGACTCTTTCTCCCTCCCACAAAGTTCTATTGTGGGCTAAGAAATAGCCATTTAAAAAATTAAACCAAAGTACAGTCTAGTCAGGCTGCTCTTGCATGGAAAAGTGAATGATTTTCTTATATCTATGGCCTTGATTGAGTTCTTGGAATATTATAGAGCTGATAAGTTTACCAGGTAAGACTTAGACTCAGACAGCCCATTCCTTAATTATGGTGGGCCGCCAAAGTCTTGCTTAGGTCTAGCAGGGCAAAGTCATAAGCAATTGTAATCCTTCTTCAGGAAGATGTGAATGAAGCCCTTAATGGAATGCAGCTCTGCAGTGGCAGAGATAGGTGATCTGCTCTGAGAAGTTCACCTGGCCAGTCCATTGCTTATTGCATTCATGGTTTTACTCTACAAATAAACAAAGCCTCAGTTTTCTGGGAAAAAATGCTGCTTACTGGGCACTTAGAGTTTTCAAAGAACCTCTGTTCCATCCTCATACTAATGTGGTTTCACAAGAAGACTGAGATTATTTTATTGCCCCAGGATGCCAGGAAATTTTCATTTGACTTCCTCAGATCTTTGGGATAAAAGTGGGACAGTGAAGGAAAGAATTCCCTTTGCTGTCTTATATTTCTGTTCTCCAGGAAAATATGTTATGTTTTCTAAGACCTGATACCCTGACATTTATTTTTAGTTATGGTGACAGTATTATTTTACATACCCTCCCTCCACTTTTTTTTTTTTTTTTTTGCAAAGGAATATCTTGCCCCCTGTAACTTCCTGTTTCTGGCCTTCATGGGCTCTCACTTCTGGCCATAATATAGGTAGTGCCTTTCACACTTCATAGCTTTCCTGAGGGTATGTTTCCTGGTTTCATAGAAAGCAAAGAAGCTAATAATTCCTCAGGCAAAAAATTATGACTCTCATTAATGATTGTCAAATTAGTAAACTCATTTCCTTGTCTATTGTGAAATAGAGCTTTATACAAGAAAGGTCTAAGGTATGGGCTATTAGAATCATGTGATTTTAGCTATCCAAGTGGGAGAAAGTATAACCATCTTCTTTAACATAGTACAATTATAGTTTATATTTAAAATTAATTTTTAAAATTATTGATATCTTTTGTTGTATACTATCTTTTACCTTCATTTACAAATATATTCCCTCTACATATTACTTTATATGTAATGTGTATGTATATAACATACATGCACTGCACATTAGATGAATGTTGATTTTATATGTCCATATTGTGCAATATATTTATACATGTACATTATAAAAATTGTATATACATATGTATATGAGAGAAACTATTTAGGAATGAAGTTAATATAGTATATATATAATGTATTATATTAGAGATAATGTATATAATAACATATCTTTACTATGTGTATTGTGTGTATATACACAAATACATATGTGTATAGGTATTCATTATATATATACATATATGTATATGTATATATATATTCCAAATAAATTCTCTGATTACCTCCAAGTAGAGAGACATATTCTGAAGCCAGGGCAGAGGTGGAGGTGGCAGTGGTACAGAGAGAGAGAGAGCCAGCCAGCCAGAAAGAGACAGAGGGGGAGAGAGAGAGACAGAGAGACAGAGACAGAAACAGAGACAGAGACAGAGACAGAGAGAGACAGAGACAGAGAGAGACAGAGAGAGAGACAGAGAGAGAGGCAAGGAGAGAGACAGAGAGAGAGACAGAGAGAGAGACAGGGAGAGAGACAGAGAGAGAGACAGAGACAGAGACAAAGAGACAGAGACAGAGACAGAGAAAGAGAAAGAAGTGGGGAGAGGGAGAGACACAGAGAGAGAGAGAGAGTGAGGAGAGAGAGAGAGAGAGAGAGAGAGAGAGAGAGAGAGAGAGAGAGAGAGAGAGAGAAATGGGGAGAGAGAGACAGAGAGAGAGAAAGAAATGGGGAGAGAGAGGGAGAGAGACAGACAGACAGAGAAACAGAGACAGAGAGACAGAGATAGAAAGAGAGAGACAGAGACAGAGAGGGACAGAGGAATAGAGGAGGGGTGAAGGAGGGAGGAAGAGAGGGATGAGAGGGAGAGAGGGACAGAAAGAGATAGAGACAAAGACAGATAGAAAGACAGAAACAGAGACAGAGAAATATAGATAGGACAGGTAGAATGAGAGAAGAGAAGAGAGGGAGGAAGCCAAGAGATGGGGAGAGGGAGAGAACTATGCTCAACAACCATAAGTTAAAGTCCACATAAAGTTCAAAGGAAATGTATCATTAGTTTCTTACAGGACTTTATCCTGAAGAAGTTTAGACCAGCAATTGTTATTGTTTTCGTTGTTTTGTTTGTTTAAAGAAATGTTTCTTTTTGTCCCCCTTTTTGCTGGACCTGTGACATCAGTGTAAGGGAACCTTGATGTGCCATCTCTCTCTATTAATAGATGAGTTCTTCCAACCTCTGGCTTCCCACCATGAAGAGATTGTCCATGGTCATGCTTATTGATCTGTATCAGCAATAGAGATGGAACCCAGGTCTTGTATACAATGAGTGTCAATAAGTGCTTCTCTACTTTTTGCTTTGCTGATTCAAGTCTCTATTTTAAAATTCAGGGTTCCAATTTTTCTTGAATAGAAAGCCATAGTTTTTACTTTTCATAAATGGTTGACTATATTCTAAGTAAATAAATATGTCGCAAAGCAGGAATGTACAGACTTTTATAGTTTGGGAAACTCAGAAAACAAGAAAGAAAGAAATGACATGTTCAGAAAAAAGAAAATTAAAAAGAAGATAGCTAGGTAAGCTCATATATACATGCTTTCCTTCCCCAACTGTCAGGATATTAAAAAAAATAAATAAAAAAGTTCAGAAACACTCTACTATTCTTATACTCTTAACTTTTAAGTTCTACAAATGTCTGTGTCAAAAAGCTTCTGATACTTTATACCACCCCAATCGACTGAAAAGCAAATACAAACACATATAAAATATGTGTATATTATATGTACACACATGTGATTTATATACAATATGTATAAAACCATACTAGTATTTAACATGTAATTTATATGTTAGACATAAATATATGGAACAATTTATATATGTCTATATGCAATTTGCTGAAGTTATTTTAAAAGGAAATTTGGTGAATTTGTCCTTTATTAATATTACTTTGAATAAAAATTCTTTTAATGAATAAAAATCAATAATTGCAAATTTCTACACTTTGAAAATTAGACCTAGGAATTAAAAAGTTATCTGGATAATATCTTCCATTAAAATTTAACTCTCATGTATCATCATCATCAAATTATTACAGGCTATGCCAGAGGAGTGTAAATATGAAAAGACTTTCTGTGTAGGTCTGAGAAAAAGATTCTGTGTTTGTTATATCAGGGCCAGGGTGTCTAAGTTGAGGGAGGATCTTGACCAGAATGAAGATTCAGGAGGATGTTGACTAGTAAAAGACTGGACTAAATCTAATAAGATTAAATTTAATTGAGAAAAATGTAGGGTAATACACTAATTCCAAAAATCAACATCACAAATATGAGAGGAGAGAAGTTTATAGGACAGTTAATTTGAAAAAAAATTCAGGGATTTTGGTGGATTTATATATTCTTCAATACAAAGTAAGCTCCTCGAGGGCAAGGACTACTTTTTCTTTGTATCCTCAGTGCCTTTTACAATGCTTGGTAAAAAGTGAGTAATTAATGGTTGTTGAATGAATGAACACTGTGAAATGGCTTCAAAAAAGTGAATGCAATCTTAGACTGAATTAAAAAAGCATAATAATATCTAGATTTGGGAAAGTAATAGTTGAACTATATTCTTCTCTGGCTAAATTCTATCTGTGGTAATATATTTAATTCAGAGTGACACATTTTAGGTCAAGATATTGATAATCTGGAGGCAGGCAACCTCCAGAGAAAGACATCCAAGAATGGCAAATATCTCAAGTTAATGCTGCAAGATTGCTGGTTGGAAGAACTGGAGATATTTAACTTCGAAACTGCTTGGCATGGGCATGGAACTAGGAGAGAGATGATGGCATTCATAGGGCTATCATGTGGAAAGAGTGATTAAATTGGTTCTTCTTGAGCCTAGAGGAAAGCACTGGGGGTGATAAGAAGTTTTAAATTAAGACAATTTTTCCAGCAATTGGAGTTATGTCAGTTTTGAATGGGAAACCTCAGAGAGGGTAATAATTCCTCTAATTGAAATTTAATTAATTAATTAAGAATATTTTTCCATGGTTACATGATTCATGTTCTTTCCCTCCCCTCTTCCCACCACCTCTCATAGCCAATGAGCAATTCCATTGGGTTTTACATGTGTCATTGATCAAAACCTATTTCCATATTATTAATATTTACATTAGAGTGATCATTTAGAGTATACATTCCCAGTCATATCCCTATCAACTCATGTGATCAAGCAGTTGTTTTTCTTCTGTGTTTCTACATACTTAACTGAAATTTGTAAGCAAAACCTGGATGTCTATTCATAAATTATGTTGGTGAGGATCATTTATTTATTTATTTATGTGTTTATTTAGTTATTTAGTTTGTCAGTATTGTCAAAATTCCTTTCTGATAGTAAGTCTTTTTAAGAAAAATACTACTTAATTTTTTAAAGCATATGTTAAAAGCCCAACAAAAATAATGTTTATATTTTAGAGTTTATAAGCCCTAACATTGCTAGAAAGAACCTATAGTATAGTGGAAAAATAATAGAAGTCAAGAAATGTGTCTTCTAGCCCTACCTCAACCAATGTGTGATCTCAGGCAAATCAATTAACATCTCTGAGCCTCATTTTTTCTCATCTGCAATATGAGTGGATTGGATAAGATGATTTCTAAGGTACCTTCTAGTTCTAACCATCCATGATTCCATAATTTTTCATGACATTTTTGGAGTTAATATACTAAAAGAGAATTTGAAACTTTAAATATCTTCTGCATTGTTTTGAATTATGTTCTATTGAATTAACTCAACAGAAAAAACATTAACATTTTTAATATTTAAAATAAGACATTAAGAACTCATTTGGTTATAAGTTCAATTCATATTTCTTTGAGAAGAGTGACATAGGCAAAGATTTTATTAAAAGAATAAAAAAACCTAAGATTACTAGGGTTTTTTTTTTTTGCCTTTAAGGGACAACAAATCAGACTCTGTTCTTTAGGAATGATGGCAAATACTACATTATCTATCAAAGGAAAACCAATGCTTGACATGGCATGGTAACCCAAACATTCCCAAATATGAAGCAATTGCCATTGGACCCCATTTGAACCAAGTTCTTGGTGGTACCTCAGAGTCATCATCACCATAGGGTTTTGTGTTCTTATTCCTTGGTTGGTTGATTGATATTTCATCAAACCACTCAAGCTTTCAAACTGGAGAAGAGAATATTTTGTCTTTGAAGAAAAATGCCTGCCTATGGGGTAATAATCTCTTTCTGTTTTAAAGTCCATTCCAGAGAGTCTCTAGTCCTCTCCCTGTCATTTTAGGGCTAGCTTTCTTTCCATATACAGTTTCACTTTTCCAACTTTTGAATGGTCTCAATTATCTTCTTAGCCAATGATTGTCTTGTATTGTAACTCACATTAGTATGCTCCTCCTTTTAATCATAGCAAAATAGATTTGAATACTTTCTACTAAATACATGCATATTTATTACTTTTCTCCTAATGACCTTTTAAAGTACCAATAGCCCATCATACAAACATCAATTGGCATTTTGCAATGCTCACTAATCTAGAAAAACAAAACAAAACAAAAACA
Source organism: Monodelphis domestica (assembly GCF_027887165.1). Taxonomy (NCBI): domain Eukaryota; kingdom Metazoa; phylum Chordata; class Mammalia; order Didelphimorphia; family Didelphidae; genus Monodelphis; species Monodelphis domestica. The sequence continues at coordinate 339,793,784 of NC_077228.1, forward strand.
TTTGCAAAAGTTTTTTTTCTGCACTTGTTTTGAAAAAGTTTCTATTTCTATTCTGCATTACTTTTATTTTAAAGGGAAAAGAACAAGACAAAACAAACAAATGAGAAAGAGAAAGGAAGAAAAAAGACATTTTTGTAGCCATGAATAAAGGCATAGTGAGACATAAGCAATGAGAAATGCAGAGAAAGTGTTTCCTTAGGAAGGATATATATATACATATACATATACATATATATATATATATATATATATATATATATATATAACCTAGGTTTGCCAGAATCTCACTGATCTTTGTGAAATCTGTGTTAAGGTCTCTAGAAGTTATTTGCCACTTTGCTTAAAGAGAATATTCCTTTTCAAAGGGTGTCTACCCAGGTAGTACCTTTCATCCAGAAAGTACATTATCCAAACAATTCTGGGACTTTGAAATGGAAATTATCTCCCTGAAACAGCCTGTTTTCTCTAAGGACTCAGGAAAAGCTAGCCCTAAATCTTTATGGAGGAAGGCAAAACCTTAAGCCACAAGGTT